>NW_022196894.1:22504296-22659754 GCF_008632895.1 Mastomys coucha | reverse complement strand
GGAGGGAGACAAGGAGGGAGGGAGGGAGGGAGGGAGAGAGGGAGGGAGGGAGTGGGAGAGAGAGATATTGATTGATTAGAACTGTTCCTTCTTAAGCCATTTACAAGTATATGCTATCCAGGTAGAACAGGAAGTCACACAAAATTCAAGCATAAATAGGAGGATTGGTACCCACAAAGCCTTGTAGTCCCAGAGTCTGCATCCTAGCTCTGTATTCATGGGTGAAGTCCTTCAAAACTTCTTCACCTCAGTTTCCTCACATTCCATTATCTAATAAAAATGGTTCTACCTGCTGGCCAATCCCAAGTGTATGTAGCACTCGAGACTGCACTGAACATACCACTGTTCTTTAACTTGAGAAGTAATGACCACCACCTACACCATAGCGGTAAAGGTAAAGAATGAACACGTTACTGCTGGAGGAGACAAAGCATGCTCATTACTATAAGTTTGAAAGGGACAAATGCCATCCCGTTGATTCCGCGTCTGCTTAAAATAGATCAGAGAGAACAGGGCATATGTACAGCTTCATTTAATTCCACTTGAACTAAGAGATGAGTTATAAGATTTTCTTTCAACTTTAAAGGGTCATGTGTGTGCTAAGCTGGTCTTGAGCTCCCTGTGCACCTAAAGAAAACCTGGAACTTTCTTAACCCTCTGCCTCCACCTCATAAATCCTGGGATGATAGGCTTACATGCCACTACAGTGCTGAGCAAGCACTCTACCAACTGAGCTTCTTCAGCAGAGAGGGGTCAGGATCACGTGGGACACTACTGCTGATAGGCCCTGAACCTTCAATAACTCTTCAGCTGGATTCTTCAGTAGCTCATGTAACCACCAGCAGTGACTCTCTGAATCAGTATCACCCTCCACCTCTGCTCCCATCAAGACTTCTTTGAACTCAGCAGGCTCTTTAACCTTTTAGTAGTCATTTTGTAACCTTCCAATATACATATAATTACTGTAGGAAGTATAATGTGTGATCCGGGAGTTAATATTAGTAATTATGATTGGAATAAAAGAACTGTGTTTGCCAACTGCTAGCTATCATGGGAAATTGAGACTGCTTTGTAAATTGCAGCCTAGGAAACTGATGTTGTTTGTAGAGTCAATAAAATTCTAACAGTGCGGAAAGGAACAACTGTGTTCCTCTGTATTCCTGTAGAGTGCGTTCTCTACATATGTTGAAGGCAGATCTGGGGTATTAGGCTACAATAGTGAGTTCCAGGTAATGCTGGGCTACATAGTGAGACACTGTCTCAAAAACCCAAAACCCAGACAACCAAAGGACTAGCATATTTCCAATGATCAGAATTACAACTTAGTTTTTAAATTAAAATCATACATTTACTGCCAAAAGTAAACCAACCAACCACCCACCCTTTCTTTTGAAAAATGCTTAAATATTCCCTCTACCTTGGTATGTTGTTCACTGGTAACAGGCAAACAATGGAAGGCAACCCACCCATACAAAGGGGAGCAAATGGCAGAAGTAATAAGTTTGAGGGAGCCTTCCTTTTTGAGTTCATACTGCAAGCCTCTGCTGTCATATACTCTGCACTTGAACCTGACATTAATTTACACTGATGGTGAGCATTATATCACTTCCCAATTTTCTGTTGTCAGTTTTACTAAATGAAATAAGTCTTCATCCATAAAGTCTGGTCTATACTCCTGTTTTACTGGGTTTTTCCTGGGTGTGCGCACTTCCCTAACACCCCTGTCTCTTGAACAGCTATCATCAGGTACTTGCTCAGAAGGGGCGGTGGCAATTACTTCAAACTGCATGAATCCATACAAGTGCAATAATATTCTTCAGTTTTTAAAGGGCATCCATTTTTTAAAATTGTCATTTGAAAGTCTTTGGAAAACATGCATAATAATCTTAATGATCCCATTGAGTAGTTTAAATTCAAATTGTGGAGCATTTGAAATACCATGGTAGCAGCACTTTCCATAAATTACTTTCAAATTCAATACATCCCTATACGCGCGCACGCGCACACACACACACGCACACACACACTCTCTCTCGCCCTCTCTCTCTCAAGTACCATACAGAAAAAAATTTAAATTACAGTTTCTTTTTATCTTGTCCCATTTAAACTTGATAAATTAGTGCTGTAGTGTCTGTTTATAAATTTGCCCGTACTTTTTTAAAAATATGCTTTTGTGATGGGCTAGTTTTTAGATTCCCCTCAAGGCAGATATAACTTTATTTCCCAGTTGGCTTGGCTTCCTCATGCATGTGTTCTCGTGTCTGTGTGTGCACATGGATGAGTGTTTTGGCGGTTGGTAATGTCAACCTGTTTTACTCATTTACACATTTGCACAAATGCTGAGACTAAGCCTAACAGGGGGCCTCTGTTAGTTAGAGAGCACCTCGGATCTCCCACTTAACCCAGAATTAGGCTCATCATACCTTGTAATCTCTTCAGATGTAAAGACATTGCCACTAATGTTTTTGGAAAACATTTGCTCAAAAAGCCTGCTAGAAAGAGTTCAGAACGTAGATAAGTATAGAAAAGAGCTATGAAACATTCTAATAGTTCCAAATGACCAAAATAAAGTGATCTAGAATCTGATTTCCTGTGGTAGAATCACAACCTAGAATAACTGACAAAATCAATCACAACTTCCCTTAAGGTAAGATTTCCTTAAAGCAGGTGACAGAGATGTTGTTAGTCACTACATACTACTGAGATCCTATCCTTCAGGTGGAGGCAACAGGAATGTGTAACCCTTCCTACAACGTCAATGAAATAGTAATGATGAGCTAGCTGGCAATATCTGGAGTGTCTAGACTGATTAATTAAAGGCTGCTGTGATTTGCTGACAGTCCCCAGTTGTAGTAACAGCTGACCGACTTGATGGAAGAGTAACAATCCTTTAAACTGCAAAGCATCTTGGGTGTTTGTTAGTTAAACCAGATAATCAATCAATGTGTGGAGTAAGTCAGTATTCACAAACTATCATAAAGTTATTTTTTTCCTTACAAATGATCTTAAAGCCTTAACCCCACTTCCCAAATTATCTTGTACTATGCCAGAGGTCAGGAGAAAATCTCCAGAGTGATGTGGAAGTTGGAGAGACAATAACTGCATCACCAACTGTTCTGAAAGGAAGGGCAGCAGAGGTTAAGCTAGTGCACATGGCCCCAGGTAATGTGGAGACAAAGAACATGGCAACACAGGTACCCTTGGCAGGCTCTGTCATGCTTAGATCAACTGCAAAAACTCATCCCCACATTCTTCCATATCCCTACCCACTGCCCAGCTCTGAAGAAAGCTTATACGCATATGGTATTAAAATTTAATTTCCACTATAAACGTGATTATCTATTAACCATATTTAACAAAGATTGTGGTTTCTTTTAAAATGTTCACTAAAAATCTAGCGTACAGAAGATGCTTAGTAATCTATGCATAAAGGTGGACTTTATGGATTGGGACATTAGGATTTACATTAGGTGGACTTTATGGATTGGACCATTTAGGTAGGCAACTAGACTACAAAGATGAGAAAAGTGGTCTCTCAGACAATGAACATCAAAGCCCTACCCTCAGTGATGAGATATCTGGGGTATTTTCACAGGGCCTTACTTCTTACACATCTATCCTAGAAAACACCTGCTTTATGAGATTGCTATACATATCAAAGGAAAAAAAGCTTTGAACATACTTTGGGCAGATGCATTTAAGTATAAGATATTATTATGCTGAGCAACTGGTTATGTGTTCAAGGGTATATAATTAACATAGAGAGGGAATAAGCTGCCAGGGATGGGCCTTAGGAAACAATGCCCCCAATTATGGTGCTTTGATATGCTGTGGACTTTGAGTAGAAACAGGCACTTAAAGACCACCTCTTTAAGGTGTCCACCTTAAAGTGTCCACCTCTTTTCCTTCTCACTAAAGTTCAGGCCAGTCTTCTTCTGGTTAATTTATTTGACTAAGTCCAAAAGGAAGACAACTGTCATGAGTTACTTCCCTGGGAATCTCATTAGCTAGGGAATATAAACAGTATCAAAGGAATAGAGACTGGAAGTCAACAGAGCCCCACGGCTGCTCATAGGCTAGGCTCCATTCTTCTGAGAGTTCATTATTTTTCAGTAAGCAGTCCCTAAGAGAAGGGTATGGGAGTTTCCTTGGCTAGTCACTTCCCTGTCTTGGACTATTCCCATGTACTTAATAAACTTCAACTTTCTCCTGCTTATTGGTCAACCTTGAGTATATTTCATGGATGCAAGTATTACTCCTTCAGAGGGTGGGAAGAAACTTGTTTTCCTCTATACTTAATACCATCTAGCAGCAATTGGGAGCCAAGTTACTATTTCCTGAAAATATTGACTAATAAGCTGGTTTTCTAGGTCCAGCTCAAATGGTCAAATGCAGCCCATCCTGGGGGTTCTTTGACGCTGGTCAGCTTTCCCGTGGCCCCAGGGCAGAGCTTGTACTTTTCTCTGATCTCTTAGCTTAAGTCAGACAGCTTTGCCTTGCTTTGTTGTTTGTCTGACCCTTCTCAGTACCCCAAGTGCTCTGCCGGAGCACAGCTGAAGCTGCTGTGCTCTACATTCCTAAAGCATGAGCTGTCTTGGGCTCATTCTATGCCTCTCACAGCTGACACCCTGTTCACTCTTCACTTATTAAAACTTGCAATGACATAAAATACATGAGGTTAAATGCTCCTTCTCCTCAAACTAGTAGAGCCAGTCTTCCCAACCCATCCTGGAGTATCCTCTAGAAGAACTATAGCATCCTTGAGATAACTCCAGCAGCACAATTCACAACAATAACCTTCTTCATTCTATTACACTTTGAGCTTAATTAATAGTAATACTTAATCTGCTACCTCTTAATTACATTGGCAAATTGGTGAGGTTTATTGATCCGTCCATGAGGAGTTAATTCCATAAGACACATTGACAAAATGGACTTTATGGGTGAACACAGTGTTATGCCAACTCCTTTGCTGAAATGGCACTGTCCAGACAGACTCAGGGCCACTTCCTGCTGACTATGCCAATTTCTCAACAATTTCATAGCACCCTGCACTAATTCCCAAACAATGTTTTTCTTGTTTTCTTCACAATATGAGAAGATCTAGCAAGGAAAAATATATACTGATGGGAAAATGTAGCAGCAATACAATACCTTCACACCAGGGCTACTCCCATGGTGTGCTTAAGAAAGGTGAAGAGGATGCTTGTGAAGTACTTGGTAAGTGATTATTCAGCTCCTAGTACTAGGAGAGTGGGGTTGTGGTTTCTACCCCGTAACACTATTGAGAATGCATTGATCAACGTATGGTCAAAAGATTCAGCTAACTGCTACGTGTTTCTGATTCTGTGGATAAGTAATGGTCCTTGTGACTATGGCCAACACATCTCTTGGGGAAACTGAGAAAAGGGAGGTTTGGTCTGGTTCATGATTTTAGTCCATTATAGCAAGGAATGCCTGATGTGGGTCAGATCTAACTGGTGGCAGGAATGTAAGCTAGTAAATGTCCACGTGGCAGCACCCCAGGAAGAGGAGAGAACCAGGGTAGACTGACCTGTGGGTTTAATGCTTAAAGGTCAACAGCAGGTAACTGACTGCTGTGAGTCAGGGCCTACCTTCTCTAAAGGCTCCATGGCCTCCTTCAAAATCATGCAACAAACTCTAGGCAGCAACATGCTTGGCATGGCTCAGCCCACACACGAGGGCAGGTGAGAAGGTGATACACAAACCCAGGAGGTTCACCAACCTCAAAGCTGCTTTCTAGAACTTTGGCCTCCAGAAGTATGAGAAGTGATGTCTTTTGCTATTGAAGCCGCTGGTTACGATATTTTGTTATGGTTAGTTTTGTTGTTGCTGTGATGCTTGTCTTTGTTTTGTAATAGTTGTTAAGATACATGAACTATGCCTAGGATGAGAGGTTCGGCTTTAGGTACTAGCCTGGATACTAGAAATAAGGTTCGGGGTTTCATAGAGAAGACACACACAAAGAAAAACAAGCTTGTTATCATGTCACTCCTGTCTATGCATGAGGGAAAGAGAGTATCTATCTACCAATGTGAGAAGTAGACAGAAAAGGATTAAAAGAGGTAACAGATACACCCAGAAGCAAAGGCAGACACTCTGGAGGCACAGAGAGATTGCACACCCCCAGCTATGGGCCGATCAGGAGGATCCTTGAAGCAGAAGTAGGTAACAGAAGTCGAAGGCAAAGCTGAGTGGGAGCCTTGCTGGGAAAGAGAAGAAAAGGCCACATCTGATGACAGGTGATAGTTATTTAAAGACAAGGGAGGGGCTAAGATTTAGACTCTGGGATCTCTGGTCTAGTTGCTTTTCAAAATGGTTTTATTTCATGTCTTGATTCTGATACTTATTAATAAAAAGAGTGTAAAAATGGAGAGTGTAGCAGTGGCCATGTGACCCATCCTGCAGGCAGCTTTGTCCAGGAAAAGTCCTTACTTCCCTCACAAGATACCTGTATCTTTGAGCCTGAATATACTCACTAACCTCTACTTGGTGGGAAACTACTTGCATATGTTATGCTTTATAATAGAAAACTTTTTAGGTCATTTGGCTGAATTGGAAAAATACAAATATTTACTTTTAAGAGGAATATATATTAGAAGATTCAGTTTCATTTCAACTGATGCATCCCGTTAGCTGTAGTCTTCTAAATTACTTCAACCACTCCTGAGAGTGTTAAGGGACACAGGACATGGAATGACTATTAAGGAAGGTGTTTACCATTTATATAAAAATAATTGGTCCAATGCAAAATATCACAAAATATATGCTTTTTGAACACCCAACAGAGATGTTTCAGGCAGATTTTTCCTTGTTAAAGCACTGTTACTTCCCATATATTACATCTCTGTGAGATGAGGAAAAGGGAACCTACTCTACAGAAACGATGACATCATCTGGGGCTGACGCTCCCTCCTCTACAGGGAAGTGTGCTATAGGGGTCCTGGAAGTTAACTAGCCAGGAACTTTTTAACTGTTTATTTGAACCTGGTTGTCAGAGGGAACTGGCCTGTCACATTCAGCACATAAGAAAAACTTCTGATTAAACTCCTGGCAACTCTGCTTTGTGGGGAAAATCTGTGGGCTTGACCTGAGTACCAAAGCTCACGTGATGGTTCTCGGGCTGGAAACTAGACAGCTGGCTTCACTCTCACGTCTTTTCTCTCAATCGTTCATATTTACGTTCAGTAATGACTGCTCAAAGGCTCCTGTTGCCAAGTTTTCCTGTTCCCTTCCATTTCAGAGAGTCTCAAGTTCAAGTGCACCAGAGGCCAAGCAAACAAGATATAAGCCAAACCCTGTGAGGAGACACTGGCATGAAGCTGGTCACTTCCAACCTCCATCTCTCTCAGAGCAATGATAGGATCACCTGCTGTGATAAACATTGTAAAAAAAAATCCAAACCAAACCAAACCAAAACAAAAAACCCTAAAACCCACAAAACCCAACAGAGACGAGTCACACGTGACCTCCCTGCCTTTATATATTCTACTAGGATTTATATCATTAAGGAATATGCCAAGAAGCCACCAGTTTTATACCACTTATAGAAGGTTCAGCCCTATGCAGTTGGTGGTAAGAAAGACATTATATGTTCAAGAAAAGCCACATCTAATTGAAAAACTTCCCAAAGTTATTTTTTAATTTTATCTAATTTTTAAAATATATTTTGAGCCATTCTGACTCACTCCCCCTCATAATTCCTTCCATATCCTTCCTAGCTAACTACCCACCTAACTTCATGTTATCACTCTTTTCCTCTCAAAATAAATAAATAAATAAATAAATAAATAAATAAATAAAAGCAAAGCCCAAGGAAAAACAAGAAAACGCTAAAAGTCTTGTCCAAGAAAGTTTCTGAAGGCTGGTTAATTCAGATGTTTGAAGGACAGAGATGGGAAGAGACACAAGGGAGACAGCAGCCTAGACAGGGGCAGAGAGAATCTTCCAAGGCCAATGTTCAGAAGAGGCTACTGGAAACAAGTCTTATGGAAGAGAGGCAAGGAGAATAATCCTGGAGTCATTTCTCATGTGAGGTGAAAGAATAGGGCATGGATCTCAGACCTTTGTGCACATACAAACTACAGGCCGTCCTTGACCCTTAGCTTATGGAAGATGCTATGTTCCTGTCCTATACAGGGACTTAGGAGGGTCTACGACTGTATTTGTTTAATGAGAATGGCCAGTGATTAAAAGCAGATGACCTTTGACTCGTGCTATGGAAATCAAGCTTTCGGGACCCCAAGGCCTGCCACTCCTCACATTTCCTGAGCTCTGCGACCAACAGGGTCCAGTAGTGTGCCAGAGACTGGAAGGCAATGTGAGCTGGAGACTCAAATAAAGGAAGACCTCCTCTGAAGGCTTTGCTCACAGGCCATGGACTCTGGCCTGATGCAATTACCCAATACAAAAAAATCAAACATACACACAGACATACATAAACAATCAAAAGCACACCTTAATGACTCTAGCTTAGCCCCCTCTCAGAATGTTCTTTTCACTGTGGGATCATGAGAGGTAAGAAGAAACTGTCATTCCATATGTTCAGAAACTGAGGCTAAAGAAACAGAGTAGAGATGCTGAATGGTAGTTGGTTGGAATTTCCACATCTTTAAAATCACTTGCTTTTGTATCCTCCAACCCCAAGTGAAAGGCTATATTACTGAGGATATAGGAGCTCATTTCAGACAGAATTTCAAGATAGAATTTTATAGCCTTGTCCCCCCTCCTACCTCCAAGCCCACTCCTTTCTTTTTCTACTTATAGGAAATTTAAAACTATGGACAATTTGTTCTGGTGGTGCAGAGCAGTTCAGAGGACTTCCGTAGTACAGACGTCACACTGTAGATGGCTAGTTATTGTCCTTCTGTCCATTAAGAGCCGCAAGATGAATACGAAAGAAAACAACGAATAAACAGGCCCCTTTCCTATTCTCTTTCCATCCTTTATCTTTAAAGCAGGAACTTCGCTGAACCACAGCCAGCAATTCACTCAGCCTAATGAAGTGTATAAGTAATGGGATTGAATAATCTTAAACCATTATTGCAGTGGCCTGATGCTGACATTCATCCAAACTCTGTCAAACACTGGGTGGTGAGTTCATGCTTCATTTAAAAATAAACAAACTGGGGCAGGAAGAAGGTTCTAGCGTAACATTTCAGAGGCACTGAACCTGGAAATACGAGACCGTTCATTCTGGTCAGAGCCGAAGCAAATGCTGTCCTGGTTCACTGTCCTACTGAAGTGGGCAGAGCCCAGCTTTCCCCAGAGATCTGCCTCTGTAGACACAGTTGTTTCAAGTCTCTCCCAAAGAGAGAGGGTCTCTGAAGGTACTACCAAGACTCATGGTTTCTACTCATGCTTCTACCATTGCCAAACATGTGGACTCAGGCAAATCAACAAACTTTCTCTGGTTGTTAGCTTTTTCAGCCATAAAATGAAAGTACTGAATTAAAGTACTTTAATTTTGGTTCCTTCTGGGCCTTAAATGTTCTTATTCAAATACAACAGAAGTTGGTATACTTTGGGATAAGAGTTAGGGGGAAATGGTATATTTAGTAAGGACTTCCTGTTGCGCTGGTCAATCAACTAGGAGGTATGTACCTCAGCTTCTTTGACAATAAAGTACTGCTCAATGTCCACTGGGGGACAGAGCTATGTCATTAGCAAAGGTACCCATAGGCTGGACATACTGCTGCTCACGAATGGGTGGCATATAAGTGGCAGGTGGGCTCCAAAGCACGCTCAATTTCCTTACACAGAATTTCAAAATGCTACCTACTTGTTCAGTTTTTCTTATGGCTTTGTAGAAGGGCCATTTCTCATGTTGTATTCTTTAAATCTAACCTTGTAACTTCTATCTTGTCAGCTTTTTAGGCTTTGTTCTACCACTTTAGATTTAACCATGTTTTTTATAGTCTGACATTGTCTATAAATATTTATAATTCTATATTTATAATTATGAAACCCTGCATGTAAACAACACTGCACATTGCTAGAGGTGTTCATTAAACCCCAAAGGTATGACAGAAGGAAATTTGGGGACTGTGATCAGGACAAAGAATCCAATGCATTTCTAATAATTTTATTTGTTTAACTGGGTAACAGGTAATACGGACCTTTTTTTTCTTTGTTAACATATTATTTGTTAACATAATATGTTAAATAACATATTATTAGTTATGTGTCAAAAAACCTATATAATTATGTAAACATGTATATATTTAACTTTTTCTTTTGTTTTCTTATTCACACTTCAAAAGTTAAAAAGCATATTTTAAAAAAGTACAAATATAAGATATAACTCTTCACATGCCTAGATTCAAGGGTAGGAAGTCTGGTCACGGTAAGCCTTATTCAACCAAGCTAATTTCCTCATTTTACTTCGAGCTGGCTTTGTGTTGGGGTGGTTGCTTGTTTTTAAAAGAAGGTATGCTAGGCTGGCTCAACCATCAGGAGTATTTGCTGCTCTAGCAGAGAACTTGGGTTTCATTCCTGGAACTCAAGCTCACAAAAACCTGTAAGTCCAATTCCAGGGGATCTGATACCCTTTTCTGGCATCTACCAGCATGGTACACTCATCATGCACATGTACACATACATACACACACACACACACACACACACACACACACACACTCTTTAAAAGAATTAAATCTGAAAAAGAATTTGTAACCAAGTTTATGAAGTATCATTTCAGTGAAAGTATCTACAGTGACAAGCACACTCATGCTCTCTCCCTGCCCCAATTTGCTGTGTGAGTTTAACCAATTACTAAAGGTGCCTAGTATTGTTCAAATACTGCACTCATCAAATAACTTAGAATTCTATTTTATTATGTGGCATTCAATTTACCACTCCAGTTTATCATGCAGCATTGAACTCAACACTTCTTTTAGGATTTCTCCACATGTGCAGTTAGATTAGCACTTCCTCCCTGGGGCAGGCTAAGTTAGGGTCTCTGCAGGTGGAGACTTTGCAGGCAGCACTTGTTCTTTGAAGATAGGAGAAACCCTGTTAGTGACATTTCCTCGCGTTTTCTCAGGTAGCATTTCTGACTTTCATCTGTATTAGTGGAGTTATTTGAGGTTTTTTTTTTTCTTGCATATTTTAGATTTACAGAAGAAGCGTCTCTTCTATGAAAAATGTAATTTTTTGAGGGAAGGTCTACTGCATCCCTGGCTGGTATTGAACCACTAATCTCCCTGTCTTCATCTCCCTGGCTGGGATTACAGGTGTGTGCTAGCACACTTGGTTTATAAAGTATGGGTCTTGAACTCAAGGTTTTGTGCATCTTAGCAAGGCCACATTGAAAAAAAATGTACTAGGATGAAAACATTTTACTCAGAGCAAAAGAGCCTAGGTTCAGTGGAAAGAGAGGAAGTGGTCCATAATTATGCCAACACTTCCCCCCTCCCAGTGTGTAACATTTGTCTAGATTTATTTGTACCACATTCATTAATTCCCACCCACCTCCCACCCCTCCCTGTGAGACAGGGTCTTTTCTAACTTCAGCTGGCCTTGAACTCACCATTGTAGAGTATGCTTACAGCTACCATACACAACCTAGTTTTTGTTTTTCTTTTTGAGTACAATCTACTGAAAATTCTAAAAAAATATTCTAGAATTTTTTTCAGCTACCAATAACTTATCAAGAATGGCTTGCACCCCTCCCCTTCTTCAGGCAGCATCTTGATCTATGAGCATCAAGTTCTTTTTCTATACTCTCCTTACAGTGGCTAAAGACCTCCATCCACGCCCTCTGCCCTGACAGGCATTATCATCTCCATTCCATAGTTGAGGCAGTCTGCCCCAGTAGGGTGTTTATTTACTTAACTTTTCATTTCTTGTTTACTGGCTGTTATCTTTGCTAGTCAACTGCTGGATTCATCTACAGTGTCCTTTAAGAATTTCTGTTTGCTTTTTCCTTTTGGACAGGGTCTCCCTATGTAATCAAGAGTGGCCATGAACTTGCAACATGCCTACTTCGGCCTCCCAAGCTGTAGCACTAAACTGGTGTACCATATGTACTTTCCTTTTAGATTTTGATGTGATAAATGTTTTTCTAAATATTTTATGGGTATTTGGAAGATAAATTTCTTTATTATATGGTCAATGTATCTTGATTCAATCAGCCTTATTAATTGTATTATCCAAGTCCTGTAATTAATTGGTCAAAGACTGAAAGAAAGGACAGATATCCTCATTTCACCTCATCTTTCATCAAGACTGCATGTTACATATTTCAGTTCAGTGATACTTATGGAAGGGAAAAAGCCTGACCCTTACTGCAGTATGAGATGCTTATGAATAACCTCATATCACCTGGTTAATTTGATAGTTCTGTCATAAATTGTATTTTGCTTTTCGTATTATGTGATATTGATATTTGACTTTGTAAAATATTCTTTTGAAATACTATAGCTTGAATTATAAGAAGTTACTATTTTATCTTTGCTTATTTCTCTATTTTTTTCTTTCCCTCCTTTTCACACACTGAGATAAAAGTAAGGGCCACAAGCTAGGCAAGTGGTTTACCACTGAGCACACTCCTATATCCCATTTTTTTCATCAACTAGTAAATAGTTTTACTGGCTCCTGGTTTACCACAGTTTTATCTGACCTTGACCACCTTCATGGAATGTTCTCACTAATGTATTTATCTAATGAAATAGTTCTTTTGGACTCACTCTTCAGAAAGGGTATATATTCTTTATGAATGCCCATGGAATATTTAATAGATTATTTCTGTACAAAACAAAGTTGATACACTGTTATGTAACTAAGAAAGTAGCTAATTAGGAACAAGGTGAGCACATCCCAAATGGGTACACCCACGTCAGAGGCTATCATAGCCCCACAGTTATGGCCATACAAACAAGCACAGAGGCAGAAGATGGATGTTTGGCAGATTGCAGATACTGCATGGAAAGATTTGATATTTTTCTTTTTCTAGTTTTCCTCTAATGAGTGTATATTAAAAGATACTTTTAAAAGAATTGCTACCACTAAAGAGACAATTTTGATCCAAACATTTCTCTAAAATACCTAAAAAATAAGACAAGGTTATATATCCCTAAAATTCAGCTTGAATTAAATCTAAAAAAAAGAACAACAAACCTATAAAACACGCAGATCCAATACAGAAAGGGCAACAGAGAAAAAGCAGCTATTTAGGGTTTCCTCCCTTCCTTCCTTCATTATAAAAAGAACAAAATAAAATATAAGATAAAACAAAGCCCATCACACTAGAGTTGTATGAGCCTCAGTTTCTTGCTACTGGAAATGAGAGTAAAAGGAACTGGACCAATCTCCAGGGCTTCATTCAGGCCAACAGACAAAACAAAAACACTACAAAAATACAATTATACCATTAGGCAGATGGCATTTATCACCATGACTAAACTTAACTCTAAATACAAAAGCATTTTTTTTTTGGGGGGGGTATTGAGATTCCAGGCATTATGGACAGAGGGATTTGTAGACACTGAAGGGAAGACCAGGTGTCACAGCTTTACGTCCTTGATCTATCTAGAAGGCACAAGTCAGCCAGGGGTTGTTATCAAATAAAATCTTGGGAACAGAAGGGTTTTGTGACTTTAAAGTGAGTAGCCAGTGACTGGCAGCATTCCTGGGTTTTCAAAAAGATAAATGTTAGTTTTCAGAGTGATAGTATGGTAAAAAGTAAATAAATGGTAAACCAATCAATCAAATCAAATAAATAAAATAAGTAATAAGATAAGTCAGAAGAATGCTTTCTGGTCTTCATTTTGCCTTTTACTTTGACCATATCAAACCTCATTTGTAACCAGGTCTAATACTCTCCCCTTGCTTATGGTTCCAATAGGCATGATGTGCCATACTGGAGGTCAGGAATGAGGGAGATTACACCCAGGTTTGTAGAGTCAAACCTCGTAGGAGAGTGGTTTTAAAACAACATTTCTTGTTCTCGAACCATTTTTCTTATGACTGGGAGAGTGCTGGTGGAGTGACAGTAAGACACCAGGAATGGATGTGTTTGAGTGTGTAGGTGGTGTGTGCAGTAAGAGACAGAGGGAAGCAGAAGGAGAAGCATCATGCTGATGAGAGCAGAGGTGGGCGATTAGGGAAAGGGATGCTCATGTGGATTTTTCAGACTCTGTCCCAACTCTTTGGTTCCTTTTCCAACACCCACACAGGGCCCTGGTTCGAACTGCTTTTAAAACATTCCATTAGGACAAGCGTTAGTACATAAAAGGACAGCTTTCCTGCAGAGGTACAAGAAAACTACATCTTAATGGAGTTGAAAATTCAGACTGCTTTAACTTCACCATTTAGTGCCATAAAAGAGCAAAAGGCTGCTAATGTGTTGGTTATTAATGTGCCAGGTTCTGGTACTTTCAAGTTGGTATCCCAGGAGACTGGCTTGCTACTTTCAGAGGTCTGCTAGTCAGTAGGATCTCAATTCTAATAAAAATGCCTGCCCCTCTTCGAGCCACTCTGCCCAAAACCCTGACCCAGTGGAGGATCCTGGATCACCATTTCATAAACAGCCTTTGCCTGAGGCTGTCTGATGTGTATGTCCCAAGGCCTAGGCTCCTTTACAATGCCAAGAAGAGACCAACTGTTCCTTTGTTACATTAATGCTCAGAATTAAGCTTTTCTTAACCAGAGAAGAAATTTCAAACAGGTAGGAGGCCTTGTTGATGCCCTTCATACCTAAAAACACAACTGACTGTAAGCAAAGCACTGATCTCCCATGTACCCTGTGTTCTTCCTATCAAGCCAACTACTTTCAATATTTCTATAGCAACAGCCGCTGAAAAATGCCCATTGTGGGCTACAGCTTCTTCATCGTATCACAATAAGGTCACTCAACAGATTAATCCCTTAGACAACCAATAGTTTCATGATACAAAAATAACACACTTGCTCATTCCTTATCTACGACATTAGGGAATTTTAACTTTATAAACAAAAACACCCAGGTACTTAGAGGCAAATGATGTACCCAACATTATAACCAGAGAGATAGGACCAAGATAGATAGATTCTATTTAAATCATTTTACTTCCTAATAAACTTTAGTGCTCTTAATTTTAATCTTTTTATTTATTCAAAACTTTAAGAATAATCGAAACGAAACAAATCATTTACAAGATCTATTCACTTTACTACCAATAATACAAGCATCAATTAAAATAACTAGGACAGAGTCTACTTATTACATTGACCCAAATGAATCAAAATAAATCTAACAGGGACTAGCATATAGTTTAATATATGAGCTCATCATTGTTTGTAATACACTTGTCAATTCAAAACAGTTTTCTAAAGAAACATTTCAAGGTGCCAGGTGTGGTGGTATATCCCAGAACCTATGAAACTGAGGCAGGAGGATCACATGTTCTAGGTCAACACTAAGAACAGTAGGCAATGCCCTAGGCATTACTGATGTTGATAATTTGAGCTGATTATTGTGGTGGTTTAAATATGCTTGGCCAAAGGAGTGGCACGTTTTAGGAGGAAGTGTGTCCGTGTGGAGTGGTTGGAGACCCTCCTCCTAGCCGTGTGTGAGACAGTCTTCTCTGGTTTGCCTTCAGAACAAGATGGAGAACTCTCAGCTCCTTCAACAGAGCCATGCCTGCCTGGACGCTGCCATGCTTCCCACCATGATGATAATGGACTGAATCTCTGAAAGTGTAAGCCATCCCTAATTAAATGTCCTTTATAAGAGTGGCCTTGGCCATGGTGTCTCTTTACAGCAATGAAAACCCTAAGCAAGACAATAAGCTACATTTTAAAAATTATGCTAACTTTAAATTTAATTGTAAATTTAATTAAATTTTATTTTAAAGATATAAAAATTTCACTCAATTTTCTTTAAGCATATTATAATGATAAAGGAATGGAAAATACATTTTTGCTTTAAAAGGTAGTTCATAAACATACTGTAAATCTAAGTAGATGAGAGGCTAAAAGTGAAGATTACTGCTGAAGCACGCTGTACATATATTCATTTCAGGTCCTAGATAGAGAACAGGTAAAATATATGTAAGGAGAGCTATACCACCACACTGAATCAAATCTGTTCAACTGTAGATGCAGTTATACAAAGAATAAGAGCTATTATTCAGAGGTTCAGAATAAGCCTTCACTTTTCTTATTCCATCTTATTCTATCAATCAAGTAACAAAAAACCAAACACAAGAACAGAAAGAAACAAAGTCCCATTGACTGGTGCCGAGGGACTAGATTGTCTTGTCTTTGTTCACAATGTCTTTGGGACAGCTGTGTCCAGCAGTGTGACAAGAAGCTGGATCCCATGGACAGCGTCTCCTGTTCTAGAACTTTAGCTCCTGGAGAGACAAGCAACCCTAGTGCTGCCTCTATATTAGGTCTACCTTCCAAGCAGCTTGTTCCAATCATACTTCCTGTTTCCCTAGTCTCTCAGTTCTTTCAGCATGCAGCTTATTAGAACCGTGAAAGTGAAGAAGGAATTGGAAGTGCTGATACCTTAGTCAAAGGCACGAGGCCCATGCTGAAATCATGGAATCAATTCTGAACAGAGATGGCCTTTAGGTAAAGTAGAACTGAATTCTGAGAAGACTTAAACCTTTCTGGGTAGCTATGAAAGGAGGTCATTAAATCAAGGACCACAATTACAGGCTCTTATGAGGGGGAGAAATCACAGAAAGGATAGTAAGGTTCTCTATTATGTAAATTTGCTCAGCTCTTCCACGTGTATGGTTAAATATCCCCCAGATAGACTGACTTGCTTCAAGTGCAGTGTGCTATGACATGCAACCAGATCAGAGGGAGCCAGCATCCTGAACAATCTCAAGGGCTGTACAACAGAGTCTGGGTTCTGGGCTGCCACACTGTAGAAAACAACTAAAAACATGAAACTGAAGCTTTGCTGTGCACCCAGGAAAGCAAACATTAAAGAAAAATGGAAGATAGGTATATCCAAGAAGCAAAACAGCTTCCTCAAGCTAAGCGAGTCTGAGGCTCAATGCACACATATGGAATGGTAAACAGGTTCCCAAATCTAACAATACTAAAGTACAGTTGTTAACATTTGTTGAATAGCTTTTCCTCAGTAGACTAAGGGTACTTACAAAGATTGCCTCATTTCATCTTCAGGGGGTTTATGGAAAAATACTCCCATCATGTCCAGTATACGGATGAGAAAGGACAACCAAGGCTTAGGAAGAGCAAGTATCTTGCATGAGACAGAAAGCTTTGACTGAATGCAATGCAAACTCATATTCTCTGCAATGCTCTTACAGTTTCCCAGTATTTTATGTAAGACCTTTGCTTACAAAGCATAAAAATAAACAGCTTAAAGAAGCCTTCCACAGAAGCATTGTTACAGTAGCAATGATCAGTGGCACAGTAAAAAGGGACCAAACAGGGGCTATAAAAAAGTAACTGCTCCTTGCTAGAGAAGAGCTATATGGCCGGACAAGGCTTTGCTCTGCTGGCTTTGCTGCCAAAACTTGCAGCAATAAATGATCGCACAAGGCTGTCCCCAGTCGCTAGAAAGTGCAGTCCACTTAACAGAGGTCAGAATTATAAAAGGCCTTCCTCTTTTCAGCAATGACTTCACAGGGTGGTACTAGAAGAGCTGGATGACATCAGAGGTGAGATTTTGCTGACTAGACTTTTTCTTATTGTAGATGCTGCGGCTTCCACATAGACAGGGCTTTGCTGTGCTTATCTTTATAGGCTGGACAACTAACTACATGCAGCACTGCTCAAGTCACAGGACAGGGAGGAAATGTGACTAATGCAGCCCTAGCACTGACAGACGGGAACCAGAAGCCACCCTATGCCTGTGTCTCTATTCTCACTTCTAAAGAGAGCAGTTAGGCAAGTGACCTGAAAACAGTTCCTTTCTCTCCCACCTGCTTTAGCTGATGGGAGTATAATGCTGCTGCCAGTGTTTAAGTTGTTCCTGGAAGGAAAACAAGATAAGATGGAACCCAAGAGATGTAATGCAATATTACATGAACCTAGAAAATGTCAGCCGTGGAGAACTGTGCTTTGTGCTACACATCCTTGGGTTCCAATAAATTCTAGTTTTCAGAATTTTGTTACCAACTGTACTGGCTTAGTTTTATGTCAATTTGACACACGATAGAGTCACTGGAGAGGAGGGTATGTCTACAAAGAAAATGCCATCATAGATCTGGCTGTAGGCAAGTCTGTAAGGCATTTTCTTCATTAATGGTCAATGAGGAAGAGCTGAGCCCATTGTGGGTGGTGCCATCCCTGGGTCCTGCGTTCTATAATAAATCAGGATGAGGGGGCTGTGGATAGCAAGCCAATAAGCAGCATCCTTCTATAGCTTTTCCTTCATTTCCATCAGTGACGGACTGCCACCTGGAAGTATAAGCAGAAGCAAGCAGTTTCCTCAAAAGGCTGCCTTTAGTCATGGTTTCTCATCACAGTAGTAGAAATGCTAAGACACCAACCCAGGTAGAAATTCCAGTAAAATTAAACTTTGGAGATCTACAAATTTCTGAGTCTCAGTACCTTAACCTCAAGGTTTCTTTGTGGTTGAAATGCCTTGGCAGAGGGTACAACTGTGACTAACTTTTATGTTTGCAAAAAGTATGACTTTTCCATGAATATGTTCAACAGATCAAAACCAGAATGACAGTAAAGGAATTTACTTTGGATATAAAGTTTTCTTATTCAGCAACCTACTCTGTCAGAAGGAAGCTTAATAGATTAAGTAGCCATGTAAAATGCTAAGGAAATGTTATTTATTTTTAGTCACTAAGCTTTGCTATTCAAAAATAGCTTTGTTCTTTAAAACAAGAAACCATTTCTAGATCAGTCAGAATTAGGATGCAATTCTCTTTAATACTCTATAATAAAGAGTTTCTCTACACCATACAACCTGGGGGATTAGGAAGGTAAAACAATTCTGCAGAAATACTTAGTCCAGAAGTTGGCAAGACCATTGACACATTCTGCCACCTGCTAGGTCTTTCCTAAAATACTGAGACTTCAAATGCACAACAAGGCTCTAGAACAGGGAACCATTCACATACATGACAGAGAACATACTGTTTCTACATACACCCATGAAAAACACAGGCCCCGCAACTCTCTGGCTGACTTCTAATTGAAAGGCAGCCGTCTCCTAACACATGACCTCATGTGAATGCTCATTATATAGACAAAATTCCGTATGTCAATTTACATGTGTACACATCTTCTGAACTTTAAAGAACTGGTGGCGACATTTATATGGAGTGACTGGTATTTGGTTAAAGAAGTCAGAGCAGATGAAGACGCAATGTGGTAACTTACAATGTAGCAGGGCTCGCAGTATGCCTTCTTCTCCACGGCGTAGAAAGGCTGTCCTCGCAGCTTGACGTCACAGACGATGCAGGTGAAGCAATCCACGTGGAAGACCTGATCCATGGCGGTACATCCTGTTCCTTCTCCAACTACATTTTCCCCACAGCGGGCACAGCGGCCTGGAAGATAAGGGGTTGCTTGTTACAGAGGAATTCTTAGATCTGTCCAATGAAGTCAAGATGAGGGAGACAGCTGGTTCATCCTGCAGTAGCAAGAGACACAGCACTACTGACATTGCTGTATTAGCAAGTCCATCAAGGTCTCCCCTGAACACAGCAGGAATCTACCTGAGTCAACTGAGCAGACAGCTAAGGCTCCTGAGAAGGCAATGGAAAAAAACTCATATGCTTGATGCTGGGGCCTGGGTACTGCCTCTAATCACATACAGGTAGGAGCAGGATTCAGGACATTTGGGTTGAAAAGTGCAATCTACTGAACAGAACAATTCAGAAAAGCCTCTGTCTCTGGAAGAGTGTACATCAGTTAGTGTGTGTGGATCATGTCTAAATTCAGACTTCATATCCTTTTTAAGGCCTGTCCGTCTATCTTCTGTAGTGGGTCCACACTGATGAGCAGATCAACTGTTTCCAGAGCATTGAGGCTGCTCGACCATTTTGTTCCCAATGGAGCCACTACTGCAACAGAACCCTGACTGTTCCCCATGGTTCAAGTTCTGACTTCTGAGACTCTTGAAGCCAAGTTTCATTCCACATACTTGACATCATCTAAGACACTACATTCCAGTCAGCATTGCCTCTGAGTTTGGATTTCATTTGAACATATCCGCTTTACTTAATGGCACCATTTACTGTATGGTTGGGCATCCCTCGAGAATCTACTTCTCACTGTCCTGTAAAGCTACAATGTGTGTGTGTATGTGTGTATCAGATTAGATTTTAACGAACATATTAACATTTAAACAGACTATAATCTAGCATAAAATTTTAGGACTAGGTATAATTTGCTCAGTGATAGAGTACTTGCTTAATATATACTAGGATCATGAGTTCAAACTACATGAACAGAAGGAAGGAAAGTAAATAAAGGGACAGGGGTGTGTATTACTCTGAGTGGCAGCCTCTATAATCCAATACCCCGGGATCACAACAGCCACAGCCACCTTTACTCCTTATAGTTCATGTCTACTAGGCAGAAACAAGACTCTACTAGGTAACCATAGGCAACTAGGAACATCAACAAAGACCTGCAGGCTTTGGCACATAAATATCACAGACCTAGCTTCATGTATTGCCAACACTTTTTGAAACTCTTGTATTAACTCATTTCGAATTCACAGTCCCCTGTCATGGACATACTACCATTATTCTTACTCTAAAGAAGAGGAAAGTAAGCTGCAGAAAATATTTAACTAACTTCATGCCCAAACATCCTTACTTGAAGTGTCTGTTCCAAGCCCACGGCTGCATTGCCTGTTCATCAGAGCGGATCTGGCATTATGGAGCATTATGGAGTGACTTCTCATTGAGGAAGGCTTTCAGCACCCTGTCACACTGGACTGACAGCCACTTCACACTCAGAACTGGGAGGGGTAAATGTTTCAATAAGTGAGAGAAGAGGTAAATATATTTCTCTCAGATTGCATGTGGTCCTGGAAATATTCCTTTGTATTCTGTTGCAGGATTGGAGCATATCTTAATAAAACAAACAAACTAGCTTGAAACACTGAGAAAAAAAACTTTAAGTCTAAACAATGGCCTGTGCTGGGTGGTGGTGGTGCACTCCTTTAATTCCAGCACTTGGGAGGCAGAGGCAGGTGGATTTCTGAGTTCGAGGCCAGCCTGGTCTACAGAGTGAGTTCCAGGACAGCCAGGGCTATACTGAGAAACCCTGTCTCAAACCCAACCAAACCAAACCAAAACAAACCAAACCAAAACAAACCAAAACAAAACAAAACAAAAAAACCAATGGACTGTGTCTGCTCAGCTATATTAATGTGAAATTTCAGGCTGTTTTTCATATTTAATATAATTGTAATATTTGTAATATAGTTTATAGTTGCTTAATGAATTACTACCCAAGAGTTTTACCTTACATTTAGCTTTATTATTAGACATATAATATTTATTATTAGACATAAAGGAGCAATGCTCCTTTAAATTCATTTACTTTTACAGTTAGAGGAAGAAAATTATTTTTTCATTTGTCATTCTTTTTGTAATTAGGCTGAAAAACAATACCACTTACTCCAAACTTAACTGGCTTACTATCAAATCAAGTATGCAATGGTTGAAAATGATGCCATATCTCTGAGAATTTCATGCCAACAAATGACACTTCACTGTAGAAAACACACTGAGGGTTGCAGAAATAGATCAAACCATTATTACAAATCCACTGGACTGGCATGAGAAGTATGATTTTATATTATAAATTCAATATAAGTCAACACTTATTCTTCTATGTTAACTTTCCCCTTTGTATAAGTTAAAAAAGGACCACTTAACAGGATGCCAAGAGGCACAGGGGATCTAAGAAACATACTTTGGCAAAATAAGGATGGGGTCATGAGAGGGGCCCAGTGGCTGGCTAGGCAGCAGTAGCAGCTGTTTTGGTCTTGACCATGAATGTTCAAAGTGCAGAACATGGAATGTATATCCTGAGCCTATAGGGCACCCGGAGAGGTAGACAGCTATCCCAGGTAGGGAGCATCTTTAATCATCAGCTTACAGTGAAAGCTTGCTCTGGAAAGAAACATTTTAGCTTTCAGTCTCCTTAGCAGCTGCTCCAAGGGTCTGCTTTTTGTCCAGTGTGCTTTTGTGTGACAAGAAGAAGTGGACTAGTCACCACCAGTGCTTCTTACTGTGATTAAGGAACTTCCCTTGTCCAACAGTCCAAGACACCATGTGTGGCACATTGCCGGGAAAAGTGCTACAGAAATATGCAAGGGAAATAACATCTAAAACACCTCTGCAAGAGTTTCCTGAGGAAGCAGGCAATTGAGTTTGACCTTAAAGAATGGAATTTTGACAGGTAGAGGTGGGAGGCAGAAAAACGCTGCTTTTTTCTTTTTTCTTTCCAAAGAAAGGATGAACATGTGTGGCTTACTGGATGCAAACCACTGTAGAGCCTGGTAGTGACTCAACAAGCATTTGTGTGCTCGCCACAAAAGCAGATGGCCTGCATTCCCAGAAACAATTCTCTCTTTATGTCTGTTGATCCTTCTTCCAGAGTAGGTTGGGCTAATGTGCAGGACCCAGACCTGGGCTTGACCAGTTCTGTTATCCCCTGTACTTTTCCTGTTCTTGGGATAAATTAGGGATGCCATCCTCAAGGGCAGCCAGTCTGGCACCTAACAATTCACAAGCATAGGAAAAAAAAAACCCAGCAAAGAACAAAAATTAAAAATAGGTCTACAAACCAGCAACAGAAAGAAGGTGCCCGAATATTCCCCTTTTACATTAACAAAAATATATAAACTGTTCATTGGGGAGTGCATTCAGAATGCATAGCAAGCAACTCAAGCAGAGGGACTCTTTGCTCCTAGAGGGACTCAGACAACACACTAGTAAAAGCACACCACAACCTTAATGCCTGTTATTTAGACAAAATTCTCAGTGCTTTAAATAGGAAAGCCCAGAGGAATGTCAGCAGGCCTCTAGGCACCAGGGCACGAAGAGTGCACAGTTGACTAGGCAGCAGGAAGCAAGGGGCTCTGACACAGGGTTAGCACGCAGAGCTTCTAAGCAATGATTGCTTAGCAAATCCAATAAGCCAGGAGCACAGGACCAGAAAGACAACACACATACCAAAGGATTTCATATGTTCACTACTGTCTGTGGCCAGCCTTGGATCCTGCGGACCTCTCTTCTCTTTCCCACATGCAGCAATCTCCTTAATGTTGATGAAACCAACAATATAAATGAGGTTTCCTTATCCTGGAACACTGCAAGGGATCCCTCAGTGTTCTGAAACCTGTGGTTGTCGTACTAGTACTATAAATGCAAATGCCTTATGGATGTCTTAATAATTGAGCTAAGCCTGAATAGCCAGACTGAATTCCAAATGGATAACATGAAAGATGTAAGGAGAGACTGGCAGACTAGGAAAACCAATAGGCTGAACAAGTACAAGATATGAGCTTCTGGAGGTATTTTCATGCTTGCTTGCTGTTTGTATTAACTTTACAACTCGCAAAAGTTATTTAAAAGTATTTTGCTAGTAATAACTACATGAAAAGGGTATATTCAAGCAAGTATAAAAGGACAAGGTCAGTACCTCAAATTCTACTATCCTTCCCTTTGTGGTCCTTCTCCTCTCTCATTATTCCTTTGCTATTTTTCTGGCTAGCTGTATGCCAACTTGACACATTGTATAGTCATCTGAGAGGAGGAATCCTTGATTGATAAAATTCTCTCGTAAGATCACACTATAGGCAAGCCTATGGAACATTTTCTTAATGATTGATATAGGAGGTTATAGCCTATGGGTAGTGTGCCATCCCTTGGTTGGTGGTCCTGCGTTTTATAAAAGAGTAGGCTGAGCAAGCCACGGAGAACCAGCCAGAAAGCAGCACTCCTTCACAACCTCTGTATCATCAGCTCCTGACTCCAGGTTCTCGCCTGTGCTCAACTTCTTACTCTGAATTTCTTCAATGATAAACTATGGTATGGATGTGTAAGCAATATAAGCCATGGTTTTATCACAGAAGCAATAACCCTAAGACAACTATCCTAGACAGTTTTCTTTCTATTTTGCCTGTGTATATGTATACAAATATCATATATATGTAATATATATGTATATATATATATATACATAATCTAAAACCCACAAGTAAAAAATAACATGCAGTATTTCTCTTTCTGAGAATTAATTAGCTTGATAAGATTATCTGTAGTTGCATTCATTTTCCTACAAATGATATTCCATCCATTACTCTTCTGTCTTTGCTTATAAGCTGAAACACAGGCCATGGAGGAATGCAGCTTACTGGCTTGCTTCCCATAGCTTGCTCAGCCTGCCTTCTTTTTAACTTAAAAAAATTGTTAATTAATTTTTACGTTTTAGTTAAGATATAATTATCCTACTCCCCGTATTCATTTCCTCCCTCCACTCCCCCCCGCCCTACACTCAAATTGATATCCTCTTTATCTCTCTATTATTCACATGCACACACACACACATACACACACACACACACACACACACACACACACACCACCTTCTATCCATTTTTGTTCATATGTATATGGTTTCAGGGCTGACTGCTTTGTTCTGGATAACCAATCAGGGGGCAATCTTGGGAGAGGATGGTTCTCTCACTCTCAGAAATCTTTATGTGACCCTGTAACAAGTGAGAGTCTTCACTCTTGTTCATGAGCATGTTTACTAATATTGTCATTGTTCAAGTCTTATTTATTCTTAATTAATTTATTTTTATGTGCATAGGTGTTTTGTATACACGTATGACTCTGCACAATGTGTGCGTGGTGTCTGAGAAGACTGGAAGAGGGGTGAGTTACAGGCAGTTGTGAATCACCATGTGGGTGCTAGAAATCAAACCTGGGTCCTTTGGAAGATCAGGTAGTGCTTTGAATCCCCAGGCCATCTTTCCAGCCCCAACCTCATTCCTCATTCATTGATGGGTACCTTGGTTGAATACTTAAATTCTTTATTGTAAATATGGCCACCATCACCACAAATATGCAAGTATCCATGTGATATGCTGCCTTGCAGTCTTTGGGGTAAATTTCAAATAGTACTACCATCAATATGCAAGTATCTCTGTGATGTATATAGTCTTTGAGCTATGTACCCACAAGTGAGAGAGCTTGGTTATATGGCAGATATATTTTTAGTCTGAGAAATTATGGTACACATTTTCAGAATGGCTAAATGAGGTTACATTCTTATTTGCATTGCATAAAGTCTCGCTCTTCTTCATATCTTCTCCAGCATTCATTGTTATTTGTTTTCTTTTCTGTCTTTTTAAAAAACGTTTTTTTTTCTTTTTGTAAATTTCACATCATACACCCCACCTTGCCCTCTACCCTTGAAACCTTCTTGCCAGCAGAAAAAAAAAATCTTGTTGTGAAAACTGTCGGGTGTCCCATAGTATAATACCCTTTTGTCCACACTATTTTGCTTGCAAATGTTCATTGCAATCACTTGTTGGTCTGTTACAAGGCTTCAGGCTTCTGCTATTCTAGCAATACTGGAACCTCACTGGGGCCCTCAGTCGCAGGCAGGGTTCTTCTGGTCTCTGGCTTGCTCTCAGACCTGGGAGCTGCTGGGGCCTGCAAGCCACCAGACGGGTGGTCATTCCAGGCTCACTTCTTTCAGGGAATGTTAGGTTGGTAATCATTCAGATATAGATCGGGGCACTGAGCACAGACAGAGCCTTTCTCCTCCCTGCCACCTACTAATGCACATGTGACACAGCAGCCACACCCACAATACTTCTAGAGGCAGTGCTATTTGTTTTCTCAATGACTTACATTCTGACAGGGATAAAATGGAATCTCAAGGGAGTTTTAATTTGGATTTCTATGATGACTCGTGAGGGTGAACATTTTTCTACATGTATTGGGTATTTATTTTTTCTAAACTGGTTGCTCATTCCATTAGCCTATTTATTGTGTCATTTGATTTATTATTTAGCTTTTTTTTTTTTGAGTTGGCTGTGTGTTCCCGACACTAATCTTCTGTCAGATGTATATAGCTCCATCAGTATGTTTAAGAAAAGGTGGCATGGACAGACTGTGCATTCTTAGTTTTAGAGAATAGTACTTAAACTTTAATGCCTGCCTAGGTAGTTGGCTTTAGAGTTTATCCACTTACTAACTTAGGAAATATAAATTCCTAAAGAGATCTGACCTGATAGAATGTTCATGAAACAAAGAATACACTTACTAAAAATATTACCCTGCCTTTTGGCCAATTCAAGTTTCTTCTCAAGTTAATTTCTACACAGTATTGTTTAGTCCCACTTTTAACTCTGAAGCCATCCATATTAGCTTTCATTTCATGGTTGATGTGTTAACAGAAAAAAATGATGTTAAGTATAGCAGCAACCACTACCAGAATATCTACTTTTGAGATATGGCTGAATTTATTCCATGATTTCTATCATGAAAATCTCTCTTACCCAAAGGTTAAACTAGCCTACTTACTTTTAGATTTGTGGTACAAATATTCTAGTTTATTCTGGTTATTTCAGGGCAAGCCTAGCCCTGAGGTAACCTGTGGGGACCTGTCTCTGAAGGTATTGTATATTGGCACCATAATAGCATTATCTACCCAGGACATCAGCAAGTGCTCCTTACATTAATATAGTTCCTTGCATCTTCAGAAATTTTCTTACACATTGATACATCAGAACCTTCAATAATCTAATATGGCAAAATATCAAGAGCCACCCTCAGCTCAACAATCAAAAAACTGAATGCCTGAAATTTCAGTGACTTACGGAATGTGTTCAATGTGGGATATAAGACTATTTGAACTCATTTCTAGCAATCAACTAAGGCAAACAAATATTCTATAAATGAGGTAGAACCCATGTGTATGATCTATAATAAACATATTGACGTGAACAAGATGAACAGGAGCACTTGTTACAAACAGAAAACCAGGAGGAATTAAGTTTTCTCAAATGTCCTTTTTCCTCCTGTTTCATAAAAGGAAACAAGTACTTACAGGTCCTCCAGATTTCCCCCCCCTCATGCACACACACACACACACACACACACACACACACACAAACACACACACACACACACACACACACACTTTGTTAAACCAGCTTGCTGATTCATCTCCTTCAACCCCCTTTTAATCTTAGACTTTTATGTTTTATGTATTGATTGTGTTCAATGTAAACCTCAGGTGTAGCCAATGTGATCATTTAAAAGGTAGGGCCTTGGAGAGATTGTAAAGTCACAAGGGCATCTCCCTGAAGGATTTAAAAAAGGCCTCTATAAAGAGGTTTCATGCAGTATATCACTGTGTACCCACATATTAACAAGTTACCATCCTTGAAGCAGACAGGGCCTTCATGAGTCAGCAGAGCCCTGCTAGGGTCTTGAAATTGTGAACCCATCCTTTAGACCTATAAAGAAACCTCTGCTCTCTACAAGTTATAAAGTATCAGTTATTATGCCATAGCAGCATAAGGCAGACTATTAACAATGTACGGCTACTAAAAGAGTTCTGCCTTATAGTACCTGTTCCAAGGATGGAAACAGAAATGTCTAAAGAGATGGAAATGCATGCTTTATGTATAATCTTTTGAATTTCTGTTTCACATGGAACTTAAATAAGATAACCTTCCCTGTTATCCAATGAGCTGGCACAAGAATAACCATGTGAATGAGTTGAGAAATAGGTAGCAAAACTGAACTTTTGAGCTGTGAGACAGGGATCTATGAGTCACCTAATGACCCTTACATACATAGCTAGGACCCGTGGCAGGTGACAGTTTCAATTGGCACTATCTCCACAGGAAGCCAATTAGTCCTTTTATCTATTTAGAACCCAAATGCCCAGAAGGCGCTATTGAGGCGATTCAGAAAGGCCCAGCAAGTGAAGAGTATTGATTATTTCATTCAACTTTATTATTCATAATATAAAACAAAGGTCAAGAGACAGTCTGTGACTTGAGTAAGATCCCATAGAAAGCAAACGGCACAGCTAGGCTTTAAATTGAGGCCCTTGGGGACTCAAAGTGACGCTCTTTCAGGCTGTATACATGAGCTCCCAAATGTGCTATGTTATGTAGTAGTGTGTCTGTACTAGCAGGTGCAATTTCCTGAGCATATGCAATTTTTCCCGTATGATGAAAACATTTCTTTGTAAAAAAAGAAAAAATGCTTGGGACACTGCTTAGTTTACAAGGATGATTTCAGAACAAGTTAAAACTCTTTGAGGTCCAAGCCAGTATGATCATTTCCTTTTACTTGAAAACAGTTTGAAACATTGCAGATTTAATCTGTTGCTTTCTAAAAAGACAGTAGCAAGATGCGAGGCAAATCTGAGTGAGCAACACAAGGTTCCAGGCCCTGTGTGGTCACATCCGGTGTGGACTCACTGTTTTAAACAATGTTGTTAAGTATAATACTCACTCCATGGAAGGGTTCCCATTTTGCATTTTCTTTTAAGTGAACATAACGTAGAAGGAGTAACTGCACTTTCTGGACAGAAGACTTGGGTTTTGATCTATATATATATGACCTGTGACCTTAGGCAAGCTACTTCACTTACTGGGGCCTTATATAATACAGGAATATCAACCCCAGTCTGAGATACCAGAAGGTAGTATGGAAGAGGGTCTTCCCCGTCGCCCTGAATTTCTATACGATATACACACACACATACATACCTATATATACTATAAAATATGGATTCCTCTAAGATATATATGGAAATGGAATATATACACAAAACAGTAAAATGTACTTATGTCTCCATGGTGTAAGAAATTACTAGGTAGAAACTATTGAATAAAATGCAGGTATGATGCGAGTAGATGGATTTTGAGGGTTGAGTACCTTTAAATACTAGCAATGTCATTTATACTCTCAGGTGAGTGGGTAGGTGAATGCCAGGCTTAGCGGACATAAGATGATCACCTCAGAACTCAGAGACCCATGGGGATGGAGTCTCAGCACCCCAGTCCTTTCTCCTCATGCATCTTCATAAAATCCTCTTTGCTGAACTGCCATCTGCATCTGACTCCATCTCCAGCACTTGCTTAGCAACACTGAGCTCTCCAAGTGCTGAAGTGATGTCTAGGGAACAGTTATTAATATCCATATGTATGCACACAGTATGTGAAAATATGCAGGATTCAAAGCGATTAGTGTATTATGTGGAGGTAAGACTTCCCACCGGGACTGAGCTCTCGGAAAAAGCTACCCCTGCTGTGACTGCCTGCCATACCCACTATCACTCACCGGAACATTTGGGATAAAAATGGTGTCAATTTTAAGGAAACACACTTCTCGATTTCTTTGTTAACATTTGAATAAAACATGAGACGGTTCCTACTTCCCTCTTCCCCTTTTTCATTCAGAGAAAAGGTCCCTTCACAACCCTACTTTGTGTGTGAGAGGAAATGGTTGTCCTTTGCTGCCTTCAGACTGGCAGAATTGCTTGGTTGTAATGAACTCTGGTGAGACTCATGTCTTCTAAGCTGCAGACAACCACTTTGTAAAATAAAACAGGAGGAGACTGTCAGAGTTGATCAGCCTGAAAGAGCATCCAAGACACTTGCAGAAGAAAACATAGGATTCTATAGGAGGGACATGGCTGGGCCAGAAGATACACTTTCTGGATCAGTGAGACCCTGGGAAAAGGAAAATTTCCTAGGAGTCACAGATGGAGGCTGCTCATATCCTCTCTGCTGTGAGTTCTGTTGATGTGGTTAACATGTGACCAAAGAGGCATTTGGGGGAGGAGAGGGCTAATCTTGCCTTATAGTTTACAGTGTATCATCAAAGGAAGCCATGGCAAAAACTCAATACAAGAGTCTAATGCAGAAACTGGCTTCAGGCTCACCCTCAGGACCTTCCTGCAATACCTTCTGTCATCTCGACACAAACTTAGACATGCATTTCTGAGACTGAGAAAGTCTCAGTTGAGGGACCATCTCCACCAGATTTGCCTGTGGGTATATCTATGTGGCATTTTCTCAATTAATGATTGATGCTAGAGGACCCAGCATACCATGGGAAGTGTCATCCTTGGGCAGGTGGGCTTGGACCATATAAGAAAAGTAACTGAGCAAGCCAATGAGCAGCATTCCCTCATGTTTCTGCCTCAAGCTCCTGTCCGGGCAAGCCAGGAAGCAGCCATCATCTATGGTTTTGCTTGAAGCCCCTGTCTGGACTTGGTGTGCTGTGATTAAAAGCATGCACTAACTATGCCTTGCCGGCTACCTTTACTTATACAGCCCAGGCACACCTTTCTTACAGATGGTACATGCTGCAGCCTCTAACTTGCCCTCCCCCAAATGAATCGGGAGTTTTTCCTAAGGACTCTTTCAGACTTCAGTTTTCCATCCCAAGATACATTTTGTACGATAAGCACATAAACTGAATCAAGGCTGACTCAAGGTGTGGAGAAAATAACTTAGTGGACATTTCTGCATAGCCTTTCAAAACATGAAAATTATGAAATTTAAAAAAGAAAAAAAAAAGCCACCTGGAAATGGCCACATTCTCCTGATGTCTCTGGAGCACTTCTCAGCAATCTCTCTTGTTAAAGTTGTTCCCTATTTAGGCTATCATATTCAGTAAACACAGCTAATTTTATACGATGACTAATACCCATGTGCCTAATAACTAGAGTGACAAGTCAAAGGTCCTCCCTTATTGAGCTCATATGAAGCTCAGAAACCATGTAAATCCATAAAACTAAACAGAAACTAGCAATATTTTCTTGTATCACTATGTGATCTTATTTGAAGTCCATCTTAGGCAAGAGATACACAGAGGGAGTTCATAGTCGAAGGTCTTTAGTGACTATTTGGACCATCAACACAGCTTGGCTCTACCAACATTCTATTGAGTTCAAAGTGGAGAGAGTTACAACAAATACAGCTTGCTTTATTTCTGAAACAAACTGTGCACATATTTGCGGCCACCCCACTAATTAACCTGGAGATTGCTCCTTTCATCTCCTCCGTGTTTCTCTCCCCCTAGTTACAACATGTTGGGGTTATTTTTTGCCATCTGGGATATATTCAAACTGTTCTCGTATAGGCACCAGAGAGAGGATGGTACAAATGATTAAGAGACTGAAGAGTCTGGCTTTGTAGAAAGATTAAAAGAGCTATATATGTAACACACCAAGGCTGGAGGATGACTAAGGAGTGCCATAATGATGAGCTATAAATATCCTCAAGGTGTAAACACTAAGGAATAATTTAGCTTGTGGCAGGTGGTACAACTAGGAGGTATGGTGTCTCAGAGAAGAGAGATGTTTATTAAAGAATAACTTAGGTGCTTCAGAGGCTCCTCATGGGATATGCTGGAGTGAAACCTGAAGAGCAAAGCAGTGGGAATCAGAGATATGGGTTGGCAGAACCAGCCGCAGAAAGGCAGTCATTTGGCTACCATGGGTCAAACTCATGATCAGGGAAGATGGACAGGTTTTCCAGGTTGCCCTAATTATGAGTCCCAAGGACTGGGTGGTCCTACTATCCACTAAAGCAATAAGCATAGAAAGCATGAAAGACAGTGAAAAGCCCATTCTTTTGTCTTGTCTATATCATCACTATCCTTAGGATAGCTTCTAAGAACTTCCCAACTCAAAAAAATTGTAGAAGAGATTTTCTGAGTTAAAATATTTGAGCAACATATTAAGAGTTTTTTTTTTTTAAATTCATGCTTATTCAAAAGATCCTAGACCATTTAGAATAGGTACTGAAGTTACTCTTGCATGAAATATTTATTGATCTACTTATGTGGTAGCCTAGCAGAGACAGCAGTAACCTCCATGCATGGCTTGGTAAAAGGTTTTCTCCATTTTACATATATATGGAATTTCCCAGTTAGATTTCAAAGATTGAGTTCAATGGTTCCCTGCTACCTTATCAGCATCCTGTGCCCGACCTCTAAGCCTACTTGTGGAGGGAATTTCATTCTTATCTGAATCTTGTGAGTTTTTTTCACATGGCTCCTGAATAATGTTCCATGAGTTCCATATTGCTTCCCTCTGAGACACTGCATTCCAAACACCTTTTAACACTGGATTGGTAAAAACTCACAGAATAATAGAGAAATAATCATTCAATTTCTAGTAAAATTAAAAATATTTTAATAGAACAGTTCTTGGGCAAGTGGCAACTAATCTTAAAAATACGTAGATGGAACAGGTAGCACAGAATGGAAACATCCACATAAACATGTGTCAAGTGATAACTACACAGAGCAAGCAGTGGAACTCACTACGAAGAGAAAGATGAATGGGACCTGGCCTTTGCCTTCTCTAGAGCTCATGGGCACACGGTTGCAACAAAACATATAGAGCCAACCAGGTAAGATTTGGAAGGGAAAGAGTGGACTCAGGTTTTGAAAACTAAGTGGGGAATTCTGCATAAGGGGAAAGATGAAAGACACAGTCATGCAGCAAATGAGAGCACTGGCAGTCTGGACCTACTGAGCTGTGAGGAGGGAGGAACTAAGCTGCAACCATGGGCCTAAGGCAGGCTAAGGAGGATTTCTGCAGAAGACCAACCAATAAATCATTGCTATGTAACTAAGTGGATATACGTCTTATGCCATAAACATACATGCCTGTATACATGTTATAAAATCAACTCTAGATAAAAGTGGAGGAAGGACACGGAGAAGCAAAGAGGATGATAAAAGAGTTAATAAGCCACTGTGAATATTCTTGCAAAGGGAGGGAATAGGAGAAGAGAAATAATGCTTTTGGGCCTACTCTCTGCCTACTCACCAGGCCTTATCTTCTTTAATCTGCAGGCAAAGACAGAGAGGCTCTGAAAAGTTAAATCTTATCAACTATCACAACAAATGCTGGTATTCTGTCTAAACTCTGCCCCCACAGCTACCTGGCAACAGCCAGGTAGGCCTGGCCTACTATAAAAGAGGCTGCTTGCCCCCTCCTCTTATACTTTCTTCCTTCCTTCCTTTCTTTTCTTTTTTTCTTTCTGTTTTTTTGTTGTTGTTGTTTTGTTCTGTTTTGTTTTTTAAGACAGGGGTTTCTCTGTATAGCCCTGGCTGTCCTGGAACTCATTCTGTAGACCAGGCTGGCCTCAAACTCAGAAATCTGCCTGCCTCTGCCTCCCAAGTGCTGGGATTAAAGGTGTGGGTCACCACTGCTGGGCTTTTACTCTTACTCCTGCTTCTCTCCCCTGCCTCTTGCCCCCTTGCCACCACTCTCCCCATTCCTTTCCCCCTTCTTTCCACATGGTCATGGCCAGCTTCTACTTCTCTACTCTCTCTTTTTCTCTGCTTTTCTCTCTGCCTCTACTACTCTCTTAACTCCTTCCCCATGCCTTGAATAAACTCTATTGTATATATATATTCTATATAGAGAGTGACTATTCTATATTCTAATATATATATATATATATATATAATATTCTATATATTCTATATAACTATTCTATATAGAGAGTAGCTGGTCTCTCAGGGGGAAAGGATGCCTTGGCATGGGCCCGCTGAGGCACCTTCTTCCCCCACACCTCACCATACCCTCTTAGAGCATATCTTAATATCACTTTACCTTTTAAAGATCACAACAACAAACACAAGCAGAGCCAATACTTGCTCATTTGTTACTCAGTGCTAAATAACATGCTGTCTATTATGCCTGGCTATAAAGTATGGTATCAACAGCTGGCAGTATGGTTGGAGAAGAGGGAATGATTTCAAAAGTGTTTCAAAATACACAGAATAAAGGAACAGACTAAATGGGCAAAGAGGAGAGAGTGGGGACAGCTTCCACATTCCCATCTTGGATATAGTTTGTGGGTGACCGTACAGGTTAGTTTAATTAAGGGCCCTCACATGTACATTTGTTTATGTGCCTTTATATGCAAGTGTAAGATTTTAAATGTGGTGTGTGTGTGTGTGTGTGTGTGTGTGTGTGTGTGTATAGGTAGGTAGGTTGGTACACTCGTGAATATTCATGGCTGTGTAGCTTTGTTGTGCATGGTGGTAGTTCAGTAGATGTAAGTAAAATTTTAAAACTCATCATGAAGAATGATATTGGAGAGAAAAAGCAAGCTTTATATCATCCAGTTTCCAGTAATATGCAAAAACTATCCCCAATAGTTAGCAAATGTTAAGGAGAGAATAGAGTCACATACACACTAAACTGGCCTGACCAGATTCAAATAGAAACCTGGTTATCAAAACTGCTGAGATATCCACATGAGGCTACAGCAGGATGGGAATCTAGTTACTTGCCTACTAGATGCACTTACATCTTGTTCACTGGATCTCTGTCAGTCACTATTCAGAAGGAAAGATTTACAGGCACTGAGAGATGTTCAGTAGAGTGGTCAGGAACACTACAGGTAGGATGCTGCCCCAAGGAAAGCAATAGGTAAGAGTCTCTTCTAGCTTTGGATTTTCCATGACAAAACCCTCCTAATGTGTGTGTGTGTGTGTGTGTGTGTGTGTGTGTGTGTGTGTGTGTATGTGAGTGTGTGTGGTCCTCAGGTAGGTAGGGGTGAGTTGTACTGTGCCTTTTACCTAAGAAAATTCACCTGTAACACAAGAACTAGGGGGTAGACTAATATTCTTCTCTTCAGTGGATCTGCATACTTTCCCCTTTGCAGATCTAATCAAATCAACTCTGACACAGTAAAGAGTAGAGCAGGACTCTACTCCCACTCAAAGGCTTCTTTAAACATACACCTTTTACAGAACATAACTAACTGATGCTCACTGCCTGATTTCAAATCTTTCCATGTCAGTTGAAGTTATTATTGCAATGATGATCAAAAGAGTAAAATCTATGAGAGAGAGAGAGAGAGAGAGAGAGAGAGAGAGAGGATTTCATCAGGGCATTTCACTTAGGTAAATAAGGTAATTGTTCAATTAAGGTATGTGCACAAAGACTTTAAATATCAAGGGGAAGGACATAAATAGTCCAAGCTCATAATCCTTAACAGATATCTTCAAGTTCTTATTGTTTTCTAAAGAAGCCCAAAAAGGAATGCAGAAATGAGGAAACTATGCAGTATGTATGGCTCACTAACCCTAACTTAAACATGCTTCAGTCTAATGTAAAAATCATTTAGAAATGTACTTCATGGTGTTTATTTCAATAAGCTAAAATTTAAAATTTTATTTTTGTGTTCGAGTGTGTGCCTCCTTGCATGTGTGTGTACTGTGTACATGAAGGTACTCCCAGAAGCCAAGAGAGGGTATTGGATGCCCTGGAACTGGAATTAGGTGGCTGTGAATCCCTCAGTGTGGGTATTAGGAACCATGTTTTGGTTCTAAGAGAACCAAGTCTTCTTACTTGCTAAGCCACACTATACTTTTGAACATACTGTACATGCAATAACTGAGCCCATTTCAAGCAAATGTTTTGATTACTTTTAATAAATGTAAAAGCTATCATTAACACCATGCCCAAGCCAGAAAATACTTCTATCACCTATGTCTTGCTCTTGGCATTCCTCCCTCCCCTCAGCAAGCCAGTCTTCTTTCACATATTACCAACTCATTTCCCTATGTGTCCATTTTACTGTGTGAATATGATGTAATTTGTCCTTTCACCTACAGATGGAGTCTTGGGCCACTGCCAACTTTTGACTACTACAAATAAAGCTGATATCAATCTCTATGTTCAAGTCAGTGTAAAAACAAGGGTTTTGTTTGCTTCAGGCCAACATTTAGGAGAGAAGCTTGGTCATATTGACTCTGTGTTTAATTTTTAAAGATTCTGCTGAGATCTTTTTAAAGTAGCCAAAATTGTCCTATCCTGTCCTTAGCAGTTCAGGAGACTCTCAGCCATTTCGCATCCCAGTCCATACCTGGACATAGCAGAGCTTCAATTCTCTTCCATTTGAATTTGTTCCTAATTCATGTAAGGGGACATTGTAGGAAGTTGCTTCTTTAAGATACCAAGCATATTTTAGTTGATTACTTTCCCCAGAAAAGTATCTGTTTAAACCTTTTGCCCCCTTTGTTTTTTATTGAGTCGTACACCTTCTTTCTGTATGCTGGACACATACCATTTTGGATGCATGCATATGCATCTAGATGAATGGCTTGGTGTTTCATATTTCAATAGTTTCTTCTGAGAATAGGTTTTAGGATTTTCTGCTTTTCCTTTTTTGAGGACAGGGTCTTGTTTCAAGTCCTGGCTGGTATGGATGTAAATTTTAGTTCTCTTGTTAAAAGTCCCATGACCTGGACCTACAAGCTTTTAGAATGTTGATGAAACTGAATTTATCTTTCTATAGAGTTTTTGGGGTATATCCTACATTAAATCTTTGACTGCCCTAAATTCATAAGAACTTTTTGGGAGTCTTTTTTTCATAAAAACTTTAAAATTTTGGCTTTTATATCTAGTTTTTGATCCAAAATATACATAAGACTTCTATAATTTAAAGTAAAAACTATCACTGAGCAAAATGAAAGAACACTTACATCAAGGAACCCACACATTGTGCTCATGGTCTTGAAGTCCTTTTAAGGAGTCAATGCTTCTCATCTGAAGTATGAGTAATCCTGTGGGCCTTATCAATATAAATTGACAAGTTACTTCTAGAATGCAAAAGGATGCAGAACAGTCCAACCAATCCTGACAATAACAGAGGTGGGGGATATTTTGTTCTCAGCCTCTATCACACTAAAAAGAAACTGGGACAAGGAGATGCTGTGTTGCTCAGGTTGGTACTGAACTTGTAACATTGTTGCTGTAGCCTCTAAAGAAGCTGAGATATGTAGCACTATATTCATCTTGCTGAAGGATGTAAACTATTTGAAAGCAAGATTTGCTGTAAGGCACCATAACTGAGGCACAGGGTAGACTGGCACAAACTTGGCAGGTTGTGCTGAAAAATGTCTTTAGTTCCAGTAGTCAGGAAGCAAAGCCAGTTGGATCTCCATGAATTTGAGGCCAGCCTCATCTTCAGAGTGAATTCTAGATCAGCAAGAGCTACCCAGTGAAACCCTGTGTCAAACAAATGAAAAAAGAACAAAACAAAAAACACATTTGGGGCTGGAAAGATGTCTCAGTGATTAATAGCACTTTTTGCTCTTCCCAGAGGACCTGTGTTCATTCCTAGGACACACATGGCAGCTAACAACTGATTGTAACTTTGTTTATAGGGGATCTGATGTCCTCTTCTAGTCTCTGTAGTCACTAGGCACACACAAGGTACACATACTTTTATAGTATTTGTGTGAGTTTACATGTCTCATATTTAATTATGCAATACTTCTCTCCAGAAGGGCATCTGTGTATCTCTTATAAGATTAATGTTTTTGTCTGAAATCTGTTTATTTCCTAAATATAATTGCGTATGGTCATGAAAGCAGATTAGGCAGAGGATCAGCAAACAGATTTGATATTTTATCAGTGGATCAGAGTTAGTGTTTAGTTTTATAGTAAACAAGCACAAAACAACCCACACTTTTCTGTATTTATTGGCTTAAGTTTTTTTATATAATATGTTTTGATCATATTCCTCCCCTCCTTTGCTCTTCTAAGATCCTCCCCAGCCCCCCCACCCCCATACACACAAATAAAACCAAACAAAACCAAAACAGCACACACACACACACACACACACACACACACACACACAAATAGAGTTAATTTTGTTTTGCCAACTACTCCTGAACATGGGTTCTGTCTTGGATAGTAACTGACTGACCCAGTGATACTCTAATAGAGTGATTTTTATTCTCCTAGCTGCTATGTTCCAGTAGTTCCTTGGTTAGGGATGGGACTCTGTGATCGCTTTCTGGTCTCTGTGCTGGGGTTTTGTATGGCCTCTGCAAGTCTTGTGTGTACTGTCTCTCTGTGAGTTCATGTGTACCAGGCCTACTGCATGTGGGAGACTCTGCTTCCTAAGAGTCATCCACTCTCTCTGGCTTTTAAAATCGTTCTGCCTCCTCTTCTGTATATATTCTTGATTTTGGAGGGGGGTGGTGAGAGTTTTGATAAACACATCCCGTTTAGGACTGAGTGATCCAAAATTCTCTCACTTTCTGCACACTGTCGAGTTTGTATGTTAATTACCATTTATCATAAAAAGATGGTGTAAATGAATTATTTATTCTGCCTGTATAAAAGACATATTACTCTGGTACTTTACTTACAAGCTGTAAGCCTGGACCGGTCAGATTCTGTGTTGTTCTCACCTGCATCCAAATCATATGCCTTATGTTGCTGCTGAGTCTTGCTTGCTCAGGCTGTTTCTGCTACATCCTTTTGTCCTCAAAGTACACTTTTCTCAGCCACATGCTCCCAGTTCATCCTGTCTACTACTGTCAGTCTTCAGTTTTCTGACTAGTGGTTTCTCTAGAGACCTCCCTACTTGATTCTAAGGCCTGCCTTGCTATCTTTTCTGCTTAGCTATAAGCCCCAGACATTTCCTGACCAATTAGGAATTAAATTGGGGAGTAAGGTTCACACAACAAAGGCAGGTGTAAGTGAAAATTATTCATCTGGACAGCAACGAGATCTTGAGGTTTAGCATTTGTAGACATAGCACCAGTCCAACCGCTAGCAAGAAGGTTCTCTAATCAAGACTGAGTGGTACACTGATTCCTTACCATAACAATATGTAATCTTTATTCCCTTAGCAAAATATAGTTGTAGGGTTTTCTCCCCACAATGGCCCATAACCTTTCTAGTTTCAGGTTCTTGGCCACTTCAGTAGGGTCAGGTATGAGCTCCATTTCATGCAGTAACTGTAAATCCAATCAAAAAGTGACTGGTGACTCCTACAACATTTGTGCCACTATTGCAGCCCATATCTTGCAGGAGGTCACTCTTGTAGGTTAGCGGGTTTGTAGTTGGGTGATGTTGCTGATTACTTCTCTTTGGGGGCATGCAAATTACCTTCCAGTGCCATGAACACTAGGGAGGGAGGTGAAGCTTCAGCTTAGACCTGGGTCTCCATTTCTAGTGACATAAGTAGGCAATGTGTTCAGCTATACCATACTATTTTCTAGTGGTAGAGAAATGCCAATCAGTTTGTAACTTATATTTACTAAAACCGAGAAGCATTTTTTTATGATGAGATCAGTTTTCAATGTTCTTCCAAGAAAGCTACAAATCCCACAAGTACAGCATGCAAGTCAGTCTGATACCAACTAGAGGACCAAAGATTTGAAGTGGTCCCTACCATGTAAGCTCAGTCGTATGTTTCATTCCTATCATTAATTATGCCTGAAATACTTTTACTTATGTGGTTGGAAATTATGAATACCCTTTATGAAATGGTGTTCTTCATTAATAAACAATTATAACTTACCTAACATAGTGAAAGACAATATTCACATTGGGTTAATGTGGAAGAACAGACACACAACTCTAAATGCATGTTTTTGTTGTTGTTACCACTGATATAGTGTTTGATTTAGATAATTTTTAAATGGAAAACATGATTGCAGCAGAGAATAAGACATAGTACTTCCTATAGCCCTAACCTGTAGGGAGAACACTCTTGACGCCCACATTTACTCACTGTGGTTACTATGAGCAAATTGAAGAGCCCATCAGGCAATATGGTGCAAAAGAAGCAGTGAATGTGGGTACTGGCCGTGATGATCTGATGATGCCTGTTAGTGTGTACATGAGCCCTCATACTGAGAGCCTGGTTTCCCCTACCTATCACAGTAAGTAGAGTATAAATGGAGATATACATGGATAATAATACGATTGCTGATTTCTGAAGATTTTCATCTTGAAAAGCAAAAGGCGTTAAAATACTTTTAATGTTCGTAAAGTGGCATCAACAATCATTAATAAATTATAGTCATAGTATAGTTACAGTCATGAAATATAACATGCTTAAGAGTTGAGATGCCTCTAGAATGAAAAACCTATCAGTAAAACTTTCTTACTAGCACATAAGCATTCCAACTCTATCCTTTTGGAGGAGATAAGGATGAGTTAGGTTCACCTGAAAGAGCCATGGCAAACCCGAACCACAGCACTGGTACACAGGTAGAGCAGTTCTACTGGACCTTTTCAAAGCAACCAAAAGCAATCAAAGTTAACCTGATCTCCCCCTCATTAGACTCCTCAGGACTTCATCTCCTGAGGATCCAGCACTGGTTTACTGTTTGAAATAAACTCTCCTTTATTTCAGAAACATAAAATATGATCTAGAATAAGGAAGGTCTCTGGACTTGTTTCTCACCTATCCAGTTTTCCCTAGTTCCATGTCTTAACTACTTCAACATTCTTGATACCCTGTAATCCCATTTCACCACTCAAGCTACACTGCCATCTAAAGTGCTTCTCAAATGCTGCCTTCTTGAGAAAAAAGACCCCATCCTTCCTCCTCTCTTTTCTCACCTCATATTTCCCTCTTTTTTCTAATAAATATTAACAATGTTTCCCTTCTGTAAGTTGCTGGTTGCCATTGTGAATTTTTGTTCCCTGTAAATTTGACACAAGCCTGGGTCATATAGGAGGATGAAACTTCAATTGAGAAAATGCCTTTGTCACACTGGCCTAGAAATAACCCTGAGGTGTTTTCTTGATTACTGGCTGATGTGGGTGCTGCCATTCCTGCACAGGTGGTCTGGAGTTGAATAAGATTGCAGGCTGAGCAACCCACAGGGATCAAGCCAGCAAGCAGCAGTCTGGCTTTGGTTTCTGCCTCCAGCTTCTAGTCCTGCTTGAGTTTCTGCTGTGACTTTCCTCAGTGATAGGGTGTAGCCTGGATCTGTAGGATTAAACAAACCCTTTCCTCTCCATATTGCTTTTGGTCCTGGTCTTTGTCAGAGCAGCAGGAAGCTCAGCAAGGACACCTGTTTACAGTTCTGGTCCTTTCTCATTGAGTTGCTCATGAAGCCTTTCTTCCTACCCCAAGGTGTATGCATCATCTTCCTTCACCAAATTACTAACAGAAAAATTAACATGCAATCAAGTTAATTCAATGTGTACTAAAGATAATCATGTAGTTGTCTAATATCAACCACAAGTTTTGGGGTTAGGTTTACAACACAAACTGCTCATTTATTTATGTACTTCACAGGGATCTCAATCAATGCCTGCTATCACAAAGAATTCAAATCAATATGCACAGGGGAAAGTCATCATATCTGAAAGGTATTAAAAATAACAAGACAGGAATTTTTATGAAAGGAATTTGACATTTCTACCAGATAATATTTTCAATAGCAAGAGTTGAAAAGTACATTCATACTTGATTTACAGAAAGTAAGCCATGCTGGTGTCAAGTGAAGGAGTAAATTAAATACAACTTTATAAGAAATATCAAACATGGGTGTTAGAAAGATGGCTCAATGATTAAAAGTGCGTTGTTGTTCTTCCAGAAGACCAAAGTTTGGTTCTTGGCATCCACATCAGACATCACAACTACCTGTAAGTTCATCCCCAGGGTACGTGATGGAGCCTTCTGACCTCTGTGGGTACCTGTACTGCACACACACACACACACACACACACACACACACACACACACACGCACGCACGCATGCATGCACGCACACACGTGCATACACACACACACATACACACAATCTTTTTTTCATATTTTAAGTGTAGATTCCATACACATAAGTGTCTATTTCAGGAGCATCTACACTAGTAGGTTTTATACACCTCTACAGGTGGCTTTCAGGATCAGTTGTTCCTACTCACATTGCCTCCTTTACCATTTTTTCACCCCCCTTATTTAATCCTCCTACTCAAATTTCTCCTTTATCTCATCTCTCAATAACACTATTACGTATTTCCCCTTCCTTGGGAGATTTTTCTCTAAGAAACAAAACCATATCCCATGTTTATGGATTAAGGAATCATATTTTCCATTTGACCACACTACAGATTCTATGCATTCCCCATCAGTATATCATATTAAAACTAAAGCAGCCCTAATGTTTGATGGGACCATAAAAATAATCCAAGTTACAAAGCAATCTTAAGGGAAAAGAAGAAAGAGAATATTCTACTTGCTGACTAAAACATCAGCAAGTTAAATAAGATTAAATAAAATAAACATACAGGTGACCAAAACAGAGGCCAGCAGAATAGTTGCGAAAATCTAGAAGGACCCTCACCAAGCCATCTTCCCTGTGGATGCTGAGGATTGAGCACTGGAAAAGGAACAGACTTTTCAATAAATTTTGCTGAGAAACTGAATATCCATGTTTGTAGGAATGAAGCTAGACTCCTTTATCACCAGTTACAAAAGACAACTGAGTACTATTAAAGACTTAAAACGATGAAGCTACCAAAAGAAAGCACTTGAGCACACAGGAGTGGATACGGCAGTTTTGAATAAAGTCCCCAAAGGGCAATAGCCAGAAGTGAAAATTAACATCGTCATCACATTAAAAAGCTTCAGCAAAGTAATGAGACAATTTTGCTGGGCATTGTGGTGCACACATTTAATCCAGGATTTGGGAGGCAGAAGCAGGAGGATCTCTGCATATTTGAGGTCAGCTTAATCTATATAGTAAATTCTGGGACAGCCAGAGCTATGCAGAGAGGTTCAAACATTATCTCAAAACAATAAGGTAAAGGTCTTTAAGTTATTCCTTTGTCAAATTTAAGAATAATTGGTAATAAGAGTTCCTTAAGAGTTCAGTATAATTGAGCAATGAGGATTCCAGCCTCCTGGGTTGGTTTGGTGACCCTATTATATCGGTTGCCTTCCTTGCTACCATGGGTAATGGCGCCCAACTTAAAGGAAGCAGTGTGTCTTCCTTTGGTCTTACATTCTGAGAGGATACGATCTATCATGGTGGGGAAGAAGCAAACTCAACATGTTTCAATGCCTTTTAGACCTGAGTCAGGCAAAGTACCTGTTTAAGGAGAATTCTGTTTATGAGCAGCAAAGATTTGAACCCCTCCTATTTGAGCGACGGATGCATATAATTTTTGAGGGAGTGATAACCAACCATTGTGACCACAAAGTATTCTGGAATTCAGGCTATCAGGCAGCACCAACTAGCTGCAATTTCAAAAAAGGGCTCAATATTTTCAGGCTCTTGACCCTAAACTCCTTAGACTAGGTGTTTCTCCAGGACTGTTTTCAGTCTTTGGAAAGGCAGCACCACATCATCACCAGCCATCCAATTCACGCACGTGCCCTCAGGCAGCTTGGTATTAAAGCTACCCTAGACAGATGGTTCTTTGCTGTTTGAGAAATTTCTCAGGGAAGGAGTTTCCAGAGGTTCTCACAATAATTGACTTCCATGTCTCCCAATCACCCCTAGGACTCTTGACTCTCAAACACTTACTTAATCACAAGTGGCAAAGAGCCAACCTGTTGTCTGGCCCTAAGGAACTGGAAGTTGTCCAATTTGCCACAGGGCAGATACCAAAGTGCATAGGAACCCCAACACTGCTCTAAGCTTTACAAATACCCAGCTAGCCAGAGGTGTTCAGTGCTCCTACTTTAAAAACACTCAACTCAGCAATGAAATGGACCAGTTTTCTTAATGTCCAGTCAAGAATTTGCATGTTGCTAATAAGTTTCAAGGGGAACTTGGAAAAATTTTAAAAATATGTGCAAAATATAATTCTCAGATGGAAAAATGAATTACAAAACATTTAAATTTAGTAAAATACTCTCCAACCCTATGGCTTGCATATAAAGTTAGAGCGGTGTGTGTAATTTAAATATAATTAAATTAAACCATTTGAACTAACTCCCAGACTATGATGCTGCAAAACTGAATGGTGAACTAATTCTAAGCAATGCATTGTAGCACTGTAGTAACTGAGACTAATGTCAAAAGTTTGGAAACTATCACACACTGTAAACACACACACACACACACACACACACACACAGAGAGAGAGAGAGAGAGAGACACACACAGAGACACAGAGACACAGAGACACAGACAGAGACAGAGAGAATCATGCTTGTCTTTTTGGTGAAAAAAAGTCAAAAATTCTTAAGTTAGACTGTGAACTCCTGACTCCAACTCCATTTTCCAACACAGACACACCAGAGTAGTCTCCCATAGCTCATACCTACTTAGGGTCACAAGTGAGCCTCAGATGCAGACTAGGGATGCTGCAGAGTAAAACAGACAGAGTGCAACATTAATGGCCAAGAATTCAGGATCAACCACTTTACAACCTATTACTAAACTACTGCTTGTCTAGCTCTTTCCTCACCAAAGTAAGAGGAAAACCTTATTTTTAAGGCAAAATAGAGTAAAGAGGACCACAATGAAGAGCAGCCACAACACTGGGTGTTCACCTTAAAGGATATTTTATTTATATTCCCCAGAGCTTCATCTATGCACAACAACATTCTATCCGATGCTCTGTCTTCTTACTTTCTGACAATGTAATCTAATTTAGGCAGCTTGGAAAAGTTTGCTTTTTCCCTCCTAGGATTCTTTTTCAATGACCAAACTTGATTGGCAATAAGGTGGTAATGGAGTCATTGCAGCTCATGGGAGAGTGGGCTCTCTCAAGCTCCTCTTCAAGTGGAATACACTCCTCACTCATCTCCTTTCTAGATCTTAAAACAACTTTACTCATTTTTGAACTTCATCTGACCTGGTTCCTGTTGCTGGAGAGAAACAGTTCCATCAGGGAACCCATGCTTCCTCATCTGAGGGAACCCATGCTGGGCTGCTCATGCTCTTTCAGAGAGCTTCAGTCCTACATTCCTCAGTTCCACCAGACCAGTGCTTTCCACTGCTCAGGTCTAGAACGTGACTTACAAGTTCTCAGGAGAGAAAACTGCTAAGGCAGGATGGGAGTTGGCAGCACTCTTTCCTCCGAGTCGCTTTCAGCTACCTGTTCACTCTTTAACACAGTTAATTTTCTCACATCTTTATTCCTGCAGTTCTTCCCTGAACTTCTTTGTTAATGAAAATAAGGAAGGGGAGGGAGGACAAGAGGAATAGAGGGGGAAGCTTGTACCAAGGAGAATGGGCCATGCCAAGGAGAAGCTTGTCAAGGCTTCTAGCACAGTGGCTTATCATTTCCAACACTCTAGTAAAAAGACCAACTTTACTTGGAAGTACCAGTTTGTCTTAAACTCTGTCAGGGCCTCAGGTTAAGTTAGAATGGTGTTCTCCACAGCTGAAGCTCCATAAACACCTGCCATCCAATCACAAGTATTTTTATCAAATAAGAAGTCAGAAATATTTTTTAAGATTAGCATTTGAAGCAAGATTTCAATCCTTTAACAAACAACAGAGGTCCTCTTGCATCTCCAAAGACCATACCGGCCTGACCTTTCTTTCTCTAGGCTACTGAGCTATTTACTGGAAGGCCACAGCACAAGCCTAAACCCCCTAAGGAAGACTGTCTTAATGCTGGAGACCTGGGTTATGGTCCTAAAAATTTGGCAAATGTAATCTTGACGGGCAGAGTACTTGAGAGTATCCAAATGGACCCAATCTAATGACATAGTTTCTTAAAAACTGCAGAATCTTCTCAAGGTGTGATCAGTGGACAAGTGACTAGGTGAAAATGATCAGAAATATCAATGCTGGGGGCTACGCGAAGTCTCTAGAGAGGGCTAAGGCAAAACAGGATTATTCCCACAGGCTGAAGAAAGTAATGGAGCCTTGCTAATACCTTGAATTTTGAGACATTCCGTGAGATAACAAATATGTGTTGCTTTAGGCCCCTCATTTGTAGTAATTTACTATATCAATAGGAAACTAAAACAATAAAATGATACTGATTATTTTGGGCATGATATTGATACAATCTTCATCATCAATAAACTTCTTTCTCTACTTTATTGAGCCAGTATGAGAAGAAGTGAGAAAGGCTAAGAGACTCAACTAGACCAAATTCCCTTTGAAAGAGCAGTGGAGATCATCCAGCCATCTTTCTCAAGGCCTTATGCTATACTGAGGAAATACAGGCAGCTTGCAAGATAGTTGCTGGGCAGTGTGTGTGTGTGTGTGTGTGTGTGTGTGTGTGTGTGTGTGTACCTTTATGGAGGGTATGGATGCTGGTAGTTTTCTCATACTAGTGGATGTTGCCCCACATCTGGGCACATATGGCAGCACTAACTGGAATGAATTTAAAAAAAATAGACATGAAGTTGTAAGGGATCTTGTTAGGGGGGTGTAGACAAGGATTTGAAAGAGGGAAATGGGGTGCAGAAATGATAATATTTTATGTATCTTAAATATATAAAATATGTTTATTTATATATATACATATATACATACATATATATATATAAAACACTTGATTCAGAAAAATAAGGAACAAAGGTCTTTTTTATTATAAAAAGTGGAGGGAACCAAGCTTACAGATGATAAATTCAATCACTGATCCTTACCAAACATTTAGCTATTGTCTTTCATATTTCATCAATACGTGCCCATTTTCCTCCTGGGAATATCCTCTTTGAGGCCCCTAACCACTGATAGCACAGAACTATATAATTTATTACTCACTGTGATCATAACTTTTGTAATTTAAGACAAGATAGAAAAACTGTAATGAGTTACTTTCTTCATGGGTATGAAGATTCGTTTTTCTGCAGAGTTTAGCAGCCTCAGCATTTGGGTTTTCCCCTTTTCCCTATTAACACGAGTAGTTTCACCTTGCACTTACTGGAAGCAGCTGTCAGCCTCTGGCATGTCTGAATCAGCAGCACCTCTGGGTTTGTTCAGGGGCTGCTACTACATGGAATAAGGTTACTGGCCATACCCTCTTTAACAATGTGACTGTCTTCCTTGACAGGAGTGCTACAGTGCCCACAACAGGTGTCATGTGAGGTTGGAGACAAAGGCCCCAGGGAAGGTTCATGTCCTGACTGGATAAAGGACAGTGTGAGGTTTCAGCATGTTCCCCAGAATGATATGTCATTCAAACTTTACAAGTTGTTTCTTTCGAGAATTTTCCACTTAATATATGTAAGCCACAGTATATTATAGGTAATGGAAACTGTATTAAATAAAAGCATGAGTGAAGAGGGACTGTGATATTAAGGCATGTCTTGAGATAATCCACCAATTCATGACTACTGAACACTTGATTAGTAAGCAATATGAAAAGGAAGCCAGGTTTCCACATGAATGAAAGGATCACATGTGTGTCCCAATGATGGCTGGAACCATTCTCTCTGGTTTTATTAAAACACACAAACAAAAAACATTTGGAGATGGCTCTCAAGGTCCTTTCCATTGTAAACACAGACAAACTCTTCAGTAGGCAGCAGGACCAAAACAAACACAAGAACATAGTTGAGAAAACACACGTAAGGGGTTTTCTGACAGCTTGCCTCTTTATTGAAACTTGGAAGTAACATTCAAATATAGATGTATATACATTTCCACTTCTAAAGATTGGGTGGTCTGCCTTCTGTTGTGGAATTTTTACACAGCAGTATCCCCATGGTCCTGCTGATGCACAAGAACCCAAGGGCAGGGAAGGAAGGCTGCCTTTATCTGAAAAGCTGCTTACATAGGCATTTCCTGTTTTGAAGCATGAGTAAAAGACAGCAATACCATCTTTCTGTTCCACCTGGCAAGTCTGTACTCTGCCCCACGGGGTGCCTCTGAGATCATCTCAGTCATTACCAGTGCTACCTGGCAATAGGAATGGGTGTTGCCTCTTGTATCAAGCACGGATCTAGTGGCATGGACCACCTCCTCACTGGACACAGACTGTCTCTCCTTTCACATCCCTACTGCTAGCTTCTCACTCTGTTAGTGCCAGAGACGTTCTGCTATCACAAGAGGGGACACTGCTCCACACCTTCCCTGCCTTCGTTTCTACTAAGTTCTTCATTGTATCATTCCTTTCTTCTCCTTTCTACAAGGGGGGAAGTTCTTGTTTTCTTACAGATGTAGCTCAGGTATCAGTCCTTAACCTACCAATGTTTTCCAGGCCCCAAGACATCCTTTAGTCATATGCATAGATACCTCACGGGGGAAAGGATTATTATACATTTTGGGTTGTCTAACCTGTGACAGTCTATGAGTTTGAGGGCAAAGACTTCCAAATTTATTTATCTTTTCTCCATCCTGGATATTCTGTGTAGCAAAACTCTCATTCACTCCACATAAATCTGTGATGGGCAAATGAAAAAAACATTCACTGAAGCACACCTTGCAACCTTCTAATCTCCTGTGTCATTATCAAACATACTGACTCACTGAAAAGGAGAAATGACACACAATCTAGGAGATTAATTCTGTTAGGTTTCATCATCTGTTATTTGCTCACTTATCAAAGGAACTGAAATTGAAAACACATGCAAAAAAGCTATGCAGCCCACAGACCTACCACTATGAAAATGTGCTGAGGGGCTGTCACTAGTGAATAGGTGAGTCTCAGCAGAAAACAGCGAACACATCCTCCCTTACCAACAGATTATGGGACCCCAAGCACAGTAAATACCCCTGCCTGCTGGCTTATGTTCCACTACAACCATGAAGCAAGACATGATGCAATCCAGAAATATCATTTTGTGAAATAAAAATGAAAATCACCATCAGTGAAAGTCAGAGAACCAGGGTTCCTTACACAGATGTGTCACAGAGGACCTTCTGAAAGCAGTTGCCAATGTGTTTCTGTTTTCAGGTCTATGATGTGATAAGATGAAACGATCAGAAATTCTCAACTTAGTTTTTAATTCCGTTATAACTAAGAATATGCCATAGTCAGTTAAAATTTGTCAGTGGGTATGGGCCTAAGGATATCTGTCTGTCTGTCTGTCTGTCTGTCTGTCTAATCTTCTATCTATCTATCTATCTATCTATCTATCTATCTATCTATGTATCTATCTATCACCTATCTATCATCTCTCTCTATATATATCATCTCTTTCTCTCTCTCCATATATATATATATACACATGTATACATATATATATATACATACACATACATACATACATACATACATACATACATTACCAAACATACTGACTCACTGCATATGGGCACATAGCTTTGTCTTAAGAAAATGTTGTTCACTTGGATGATTCTAACTCTTCATGCTAAGAACCCAAAAAGTCAGGGCCCTTTCCATTCCAACAATCTTGATTTAACATTCCTTAGATAACAGTGTGACTGACAGAAAGTACTGTACTGTACTGACAGTACAGTAGTATACAGTACTGATGGTAGAATTCTGTAGAACATTATAGCTATGGGGAAAAGCGGCTCCATTAGAAACACTTATTTGTTAAGCAAGTAAGAACAGAGACTTTCCTTAAGAAGACCAAGAGGTGTGCCTCTTAACAATCTGTGTGACTTTGGACCAGGTTTAGAATTGTCTTAGGATTTACTTTTTCATTCATAATATTTAGATATGAGTGACTACCTATTGTGCAGCTATAATGAAGCATGATCAAATACTAAAGTATTTAATGAAGTGCTTGGTTCATAATCAGTATTCCAAAAATGGTTATCAATAACTAAGGGCTGATTTTGTGCTAAGTGGAGAAAAAAAATGGAGAAGGAATGTCTCCATCTTTAAAGGTTAGGATTCCATTTATGGTATAGAATTTCAGATTACTCTATCTTGACTTAATTGTCTAGAATGTCATATCAATTAAATGAATACCACACTATACCACAGTCTTATACTTTTCTTCAGTACTTACAGTAATCCAACAAATATGAAATATCTTAACATCTGAATTGGCAATTGCAGATTTTACTTTTGGTTATTGTTTGAGATTGGTTCCAAGTTCAAGCTCAAGTAAGAGAAGCCAAACTACCAAAGATTTTGACATTCTGGTAGCCCTGACACTATGCTAATATGCTCACGACTGTCAGGTTTCACTGCCAATCTCCTTTATCCTGTGCTCCAGGAGCCACACATGCCCAGGAGCACTATAAATGCATCCCAACACATTTGGAGGTGGTAGCGGCACTTTGTCATGTCAAACTGGATCCTTGGAAGAGATTTGGATCAAATCTTGGGTTCCTTTCTGTGACTTTTTAACTTCCAGCTCTAGTTTTTAGAAAACAAGGATGAGTGTGTAGGGAGTGGCTTCTCCATCTCTCTTTGTTTCTCCTGGCATATATAATGTTGGCCACATATATTACTACATAGAAATAAGTGTGATTGGACTTGTTTACATTGTATACGTTCCTGTCTCTGGGGAAGTACACAGTTTATAAGATGACAACAATAAATCTGGAACAATATTAGACATAGGAGATCTGACCACAAGGATCTCAAAGTGACGTCTGGTCTCACTATCCACTATGCTTCTGCCCTGATTCGCCCCACTGCTCTGCGTGTTGTCACTCTTTCCAGCTTATTGCCTACATGGTCTTCTATGTACGTGAATAAGTACACACTCATTCTCAGTGTGTACTTATTTATGTACTCTCATTCTCCACTTACTAGAATTTGAGCCTGGTCGTGGAAGGATTTTGTCTGTTTTATTCTTTGCTGTTGTAGCAATGTGAAATGATGTGTGAGTGTACACAGCAGGTGCTCAATAAGTACAGATGGATGAAAATTAAACTATTTACAAATAGGGAAGCCCTTAGTAGGTTCATGCAAAACTACTACTAATCTGTTTTCTCATCTCACTTAATGGTATTTCCTACCAAAGACAGAAGCTTAGGAATAAACCTTAACCTGTGTCCTCCCTGGCCCTGCAAAACTTCTAAACCTCAACTGCTTTGGTTCAGGCTCTTGTCTCCTTTAGATTAGCATAAATGAGACACAACCCAATCTTCAAGCTTCCATACAGTCAATAGCTCTCCCCACAACAGGATCCAGAAGTGTCCCTAATTAATACCTTGGCTATGGGCCTGGAGAAATGATTCAGTGGTTAGGAGCACTGCCTGCTTCTCAGAGAACTGGGGTTCAATTTATGGTATGGAAGCTCACAACTATCTGTAAGTGTCCAGTTCTGGGGTATCTGACACTATCACACCTATCCATATTTTAAAAGTATCATCTTGGTCTTCACTTATTTAAACCCTTTATGGGTGTTCAGGACTTTAAACAGTAGCAGGAAACAGAAGAGACAAGAAAGGCCTCTTGATCTAGACATCAGTCAGACTTTTGGTCTCATTTCTCTTTTCAGTGCACCTTCTCTACTCATACTGCAAGCTTGGTGTGTTGGTCTCCTCCCTGTGTTCCTACTGGACTGTTGGGTTACCAAGAACATTCACTTACAGTTCTGTCATCACTTACCTGTGGTTTCAATCCCAGCAGTTTTTCTTTCCATAGTATCACAACTCTAGTAATATATTCATTATGTAATTTTTTGTAGGCAGTTCTGCCCTCAACTTTTAGACTAATGCTTAGTGAAAATGGTTGGCACATAATAGGCCTACAATAACCATTCAATGATTAAACCAATAGACAAAGAAGACTTAGGTTTCCAAACTAGAAATCATTGCCCTTTCCTCTTACTTAAAAGCACACTTACAGATACAATCAGATTCCAAATTCTTACCAGCAGAGTCTAGAGTTTTCCTAGTCTTACCTAAATACATCCTGTGGTCTGTGTAGGGTTTCTCTTCCCTTCAAAAAGACTTTTGTGTTGAGGCCATTTCTTTCATGGGCATCTTCTCAGGTAATTTCCATAAGAAAGTCCATCTTGAGCCCAGTGTACCAGTGAGAATGCAGGCAGTTTGGATGGCCTCTGGCAGTATATACCTGGTACTTCCTAGAAATTCCAGGATCCAGAAGCAACAGTATCTCCATGGCATCTGTCACCAGAGATGCAGAGAATCCAGGAGAGTAGGATGTGGGGTAAACTATTCCCAGAATTGCTTTAGAGGCACAAACAAAGTTTTCTTTAGAAGCAGGGTGTCACAACAGCTGCCTGAAGACACCACACATCCAAAATTAGGAGTGGGAACCAAGTTGAATAATCAGTTAATCAGTGTCTGGCTTCCTGAACCACCTTAATGAAACAAAATGCCAAAATTCACAGATACATTGACACTCCTGCTGATGACCTAAAATAGCATCAACTTCCGACTGAGGGAGCCAATTGCTAGCTATTGCACTGAACTCCTTTGTCTAAGGACATGTCAATAGGGTAACCTTGTTTTCAATATGAATTCCTTGTCCCTTGCTTTTTCTGTCTCTCTTCCAATATGCCTGTGAACTGGAAGAGATTTTCAAAGCTCCCTAGATTAGAAGATATTGAGATGGACTGCTAAAAATCAAAAGGAATTATATCCATATGTGAAAGAGGATAGCCTGGACTGAGACAGTGTGTGGAGTTTCTCAGCTGAAACATGAATAGCCAGGTTCAGTCAAACCTAAGATGAGAAAAGGAATGGGTATACAGGTCTCAGGTACACTCACATCAAGATTCCTAACACTGAACACTTGTTTGGTGTTTAAGCAGTCCAGCTAGGCACTGTTATAGATGAGCTAATTCTTTGTCTCTACAGACATTTGACATAGGGCAAAGAGACTAATGGCAGGTCTGGATTCCCATCTACATCTTTGGTCATTTCTGGGACCCTTTAACCAGAGAAACTAAAGTATTCTAAGAAATATCCTCCAAAAGAAACAAAGGGAGACATAGGTTAGGATATTAGCACAGATGTTGTGGTTTACCATGACTGGTACCCCTTCTGCCAGCTGTGGTCATAGATTCAGTATATGTAGGGGTCAAAAGCCAGGCTGTGGGCTCAAATAGCAACTATAATTGATAGACCTTAGGAAACATCTTTAACTTGCTTATGTCTCCATTTTATCATCTGTAAAAGAAAGAAATTTCTCTCAAAGAGTCATAGTAAAGATACATGGACAAGGCCAACTAAAGTGTGCCAAATAGATTTAGTGCTTACTCAATGCTGGTCATGTTTTAACCAGAGACAAAAGTACAGATTTTTTGAATAGAACTATTCTAGGGAATGTCTACTGAAGCAAAAGTCCTGATGGAGTGACACAGGGACTTCTAAAAAGATCATAGCTTCTCACTTTGTTTGAAGAAAGAAAGAAACAGCAATTTAAGGATTTGTATTCTTTCTGGGGAATCTTACAAATCAGTAGGTAGACTAATAGGTATGTAAAATACACACACACACACACACACACACACACACACACACACACACACACACACTGGACCATGATGAAACCCAATTAGAGAAAATGGAGGCCTTAAAGGTGCCTCTTAACAAGTAAATAATATTTTTATGTTACATTCACAGGCTAACTGATTAGATCACAAATCTGGGTCTGAGACTCTAGAAGGATAAAGTCAGTCTACATTTTATTTTGAATAATTCCCCCAATAAGGCCAAAAATGCTATGACTTAGGAAGAATCTTCTGATGGTCCTTCCTCCATCCTGACCACCTGCTAGGCTGATATGGGAACCACACATTAACTACACAGTCAACTTTCTGTCTCCTAATTGCTCAGTTGAGATTACAGGTCAGGGCAACATTTGCTGATGGAGCAGAACCCTATGATTGGCTTGCTTGAAGCAAGGACATAGAGATCCTTTGATCAAAGTATTAACAAAGAAAAAAATTAACTAGGTTTTTGTCCTACCTGCAATTCTCAGCTTGGTGGAAATGTATTCTCTGTTCTGTTGAAAACAGGCTGTGTGGATTATGCTGACACAGCCAGGAAGGCTACATGCAACTGCATCTGCTTTATTTTTTTCTTTACATCTTAGATAAGAAAGAAGGTTATGATTCATCCTGTACCATCTGAGTCAAAGTTCATTTTTGTCTTTTTGTTCAATAGTTTTCTGAATTCCACATTAAAAAGCAACAGTAGTTTGCTCAGTAAATGAGAACATTGTGGTGTTTCTTGGGGTATTGCTTTCTCACACAGAATGAGTAAAACCCATGTTTTAGAACCTCTAATGATATTCCAATAACAAGATAACACCATACAAAATCACAAAGCATTAATTCATGAAAATATCAGAGAGATTATGATATGCTAATCACAAATGGCATAAATCAAACTGGATGTAGCCTGGGGAGGCAATGCTAAGCTAACATCTCTTTAGTTTTTAAGGGTTCTACTCATGGTTTAGAACATATTTACATGTTTACTTATTTAATATTATTCTGGCAATAAGTATATAAAATAGATTAGAGGTAATGATCTCCTTTGAGATAAGTAAAATAGTGGAGGATCAGAAAAATTAAGAAAGCCTGTGATGGAGCCTCCCCCCCTGGATCTTTCATTCTCTCACTCTCTGCTTTAGTGCTATCTTGTTCTGGAGACTGAGCTCAGAGCTTCATGTATCCTACCATTAGCTATACCTGCAGGCAGAGTTACTACTGTGTCTTTGTTGACTGGGAAATAATCTTAAGACTGCTAACGTGTTCTCAGTTAACAAATAAGAAAACATACTAAGGACAGCACAAAAAGTCAAATAGCAGCAGAGCCTCAGAGAAAAAGACCCAGACGTGGATTTCTTGCCTCTAACTCAAGGGCTCATTTTTCTGTGCCATCCATCAAATGATGACTTGTTCTTTTTTATGACAGTGCTGTATCATCTACATTAAATACCAATGTCACATTGATGGTCAGCAATATTAGGATCTCTTATTTATGCCAAGTACCATTAGTAACACTGACCCCAGAAATCCTTAAGCAGAGTAAGTATATGGCATCAGTGCTGTGCTTTGTCATAGTCTACAATCCTATTTTAATCTGATTACTTGGCACTTGATCTTTCAATGCAGTGATGTTCCTCATAAACCCTAGGGAACAGGGGTTGGGGTGGGCAGCTCCAAATGAGCATAACTGGCCTTGGAAATTGACTTGTGTTACATTGGAATTCTGAAGCAAACACTGTTGCAACATTATGTAGAATGGCCACTTTCTAATCCATCTACATTTAAATAGTGTACAGAGAAACTATGAAAAGTATTTGAAGCAAAGGAATCATGAAGCTCTAGAGATGTCAACAGATCAAGTTTCAGATAAACCCCAACACTGAAGATAAAACCAGTAGAAAAGAGACTGGCCTAACATGTTGTCATGGATCACCTGGACAGCAGGACAGTCTAAGGCCCCAAAGGATCAAAACACCGGGTGCCATGACCATTACCCATTCTAATAAACATAATGAGCTTGACTTTATTTTTTATTTATATTAAATTTTATTTAACATTTGATCATTGGAGAAATAAATGAGGACTGAGGTCAGAACTTTATAATACTTAAGCAAACCTCAAAGAGCTTAAAGCATGAGGGCTGATAACAGCCAGTGTTTCTGACAGTATTGGGACAAGGCCAATTATGAATATTATTTATATATATAAATAAGAAAGTAGACTAAACATTATTGATGTAAATAAAACACATGCTAAATAATATAATGTTTAGCTTATACACATGACAAAATTATGAACATACCCTCTATAGAATGAAAATTGGGAAGTTCACAAGCTATATGATTTCTAAGCTCCAGTCTAACTTATCCAAGATCATATAACCAACCTGTAGATGCTTAAAATTTCTTCCCATGATTCCTCCCTACTGCATCTTCATGGTTTCCATCAGCAAGACACTCCTGGACAATGCTTCTGTTAGCTTGTACTTAACACTAACAAATGATTTTTATTGCTAGGTAACAGTGGATCTAGGAACAGGACTTATACAAATGAAAGGTTTGACAGAGTCAAATGGGCTGAGATCAGCAGTGTTTAGCATGAAGTAATTGTTGAAGAATTTGATACAACATGGCTGACATCAGTCACCATTATCGAGAGAATGACACAATGACATTAGCTTAGACCTGTCTGTGGAACTTGATGTCTTATGTGGCATTGGGGACTCTCTGCTTGTTCTTGAAAAGTGTTCAACTGGTTTTTGGAGATCCTCCCAATACATAACATATTACCACACTATTTTATGGCCTGGGAGTAAGCATCTCCTTCTATGGACTTCTTTGGAGTTTTAGCTAGCATAGGTCATTCACTGTTGTGGCAAACTCTCATGAATTTGATGGAGAAGAGTGGATTTTCCCTGTCAGTTGTAAACTTTGTTCTACATCAAAGCCTTTGGCAGGGTAAGATTTAACAGATGCCTCTCCTCTTTGGTCACTAATGTACCTAATTTCCATTATCTCCAGATGTACACAATACAATGATTGGTGTTTAGTAGGTGCTTAATAAATATTTATAGATGAATGAACCTGCTTAATTAAAAACAAAAAAGATGCCTACTAAGCATAACTCTACAGATGTTCAAACAATAGCTTTGCTGATGGTAAATTAATTATGCCTTCTAACAATCCTGATGTCACTTCAAAGTCTGCAAGGAGATCATCATCTGTGTGCTTTAGGAGACAGTGGGGGGGGGGAGTTCAGGTTGTAGGAAGGAAGGGCAAACTGCAGGGAAAAGACAGCTGTTTTCTCATTGAAATATGGCTGCGAGGTAAGGTGAGAAAATGCATAATTTGCATTGTGGCTTCAGGACTCAGCTTTATCCTCATTTCAATATAAGACTGTGTATGGTTTAGGAAGAAAGATTTTCTTATACCATATGTAATGTGTGGCCCACCAGTGCTTTCTTCCTCCAAAATTCAAATTGCTTCCATGACCTATGATCAAGGGGTATTGAATTATGAAGTAGGAGTATCTTTACTTTCTTTACAATTCTGACAAAGTAGATGCTGCTAAATGAATCCCATGACTAGGTATCTGTTGTTTGTATCAAGTCCATATAAAACGGCAGTTTTGGAAGGTGGTTCACAGCATTGGAGAGAGCTACTTTAAGGATGACCTTTTTAGAACAGCTGCTATAGACAGTTTATGTACACATGGGGACATGATACTTCTTTCAATTTGATTCCTTGTCTTCTGACTCAATTCTTTTAGAACAGGAAGAAATTACAGTGGCAAGAATCTCTTGTGGAGCCAAAGGTTACAGAGGAAACAGGGTAAAGTAAAATACGATATAGTACTTTAGAAATAAAATCTCTACTATGTAACCTTTTCCATCTACCAATTTCCTCCTGGATTTCACAGAAGACACATGGAAATGAGATCAAGCCCAAGGCTGTCAGCCCAATTTTAAGCTCATTGAATGTAGCAATGAGATCTTAACTCTACTCACACATTCTCCTGTGCCCTTATGTGAATAAAAAGAAAGAAATGATAAAATTTGGGTTATAATTCACGGCTGTGTCACTAAGTGCTTTGTGACCCTGGAGAGGATTAATTTCATCTCTTCCCCATCTGTATTAGGTTCTTAGGCGTAGGTACCTTCCATGGTTAACATTTTCTGTTCCAAAGTTAATAAATGAGTAGATGAATACCTCTATTCTGCAATAACTGCCATCCTATCATTCTCATTTGTCACTTGACAACCCATTAAGGATGGGGCACTATCGTGAAGTAAGCACTGTCCTCACATCTATACACTCACCAGGAAGACGAACACAAAAGGTACAAGCAGGTATATGTAAGGGAGAGAGAGAGGCAATGACATATTTTTATATTTGAAAATTAAGAAGGTCAGAATAATGTGCATATATAGGTACTAGGAAGTCATTAATTCATCATTTTTAACAGCAAATGCATTCTTATCTGAGTATAGCAAACGTGTATCCCAGTCTCAGTTTGCAAAAACACCAGTCCAATGTACTTCTTTGCCTTTTAATGGCCCCTTCCCCATTTCCACCATCAATTTGTATTTTTTTAAAGAAATATTTTTTATTAACTATGTGTGTGTGTGTGTGTGTGTGTGTGTGTACACAAGAATATGCAGGAACACATGTGAAGACCAGAAGAGGATCTCAGGTGCCTTCCTTTATTTCTGTCTTATTCCCATGGAATTTTTCATTGAACTTGGAAGTTGCTATTTTTTTAGAGGGCAACAAACCACAGCAATTCTCTTGTCTCTGCCTTCGTACACCCTCCCAGTACTGGGGTTACAACCATGTACAGTGTGATCAGAATTTTGCATGGCTGGTAGGAATCCAAACATAGGTTCATGTGTCTATATAGCAGGCACTAGCACTAACCTAGCCATCTCTGTAGCTTTAATGTCTAGACTTCATTTAGAAAAAAAATTCTAGAGCAGACCTTGGGCCCAAACTCCTCAGCCAGTCCCACAACACACAGAGGAAGCTCTACTTCCAGGCACTCTAATACGCCCAGGATTAGAGGAGAGGAGGACACAACATCTGTCCCAACATCTGGAGTAGCCAGCAGGACCCAGGCACAGAGGAACTCCACCAGCCCAGGGACACTGGTTCCTTCTGGTCTGTCTGGACCAGTGCCCTGAGCAGACTTTGGGCTCAAACGCTGGCCAGTCACACAACACTCAAAGGAAGCTCCACTCCCAGGCGCTCTAACAAGCCCAGGATCACAGGATCCCAGAAACACAGGATCACAGAGACAGTTTGACTCTGAGGAGTTCTGACACAACCAGGATCATAGGAAGGGCAGGTTCCAGTCAGATTTAGCCAGGGCAGGTAGCACTAGAGATAACCAGATGGCGGGGGGCAAGTGTAAGAAAATAAACAACACAAACCAAGGTTACTTGGTATCATCAGAACCCAATTCTCCCACCATAGCAAGTCCTGGACACACCATCACACCGGAAAAGAAAGATTCAGATCTAAAATCACTTCTCATGATGATGATACAGGACTTTAAGAAAGACATAAATAACTTCCTCAAAGAAATACAGGAGAACAAAGGTAAACAGCTAGAAGCCCTTAAAGAGGAAGCACAAAATCTCTTAAAGAACTACAGAAAAACACAATCAAACAGGTGAAGGAAGTGAACAAAACAATCCAGAATCTAAAAATGGAAATAGAAACAAAGAAATCAGAAAGAGAGACAACCCTGGAGTTAAAAAAACCTAGGAACAAGATATAGAAGAGAGAATCTCAGGGGCAGAAGACAACATAGAAAACATTGACACAACAGTCAAAGAAAATACAAAAAGCAAAAGCTCCTCACCCAAAACATCCAGGAAATCCAGGACACAATGAGAAGACCAAACTTAAGGATAATAGGTATAGAAGAGAGTGAAGACTCCCAATGTAATGGGCCAGTAAATATCTTCAACAAGATTATAGAAGAAAACTTTCCTAACCTAAAGAAGGAGATGCCCATGAACATACAAGAAGCCTACAGAACTCCAAATAGACTGGACCAGAAAAGAAGTTCCTCCTGTCACATAATAATCAAAGTACCAAATGCACTAAACAAAGAAAGAATTTTAAAAGCAGTAAAGGAAAAAGTTCAAGTAACATATAAAGGCAGACCTATCAGAATTACATCAGACTTCTCATCAGAGACTATGAAAGCTAGAAGATACTGGGCAGATGTCATACAGACCCTACAAGAACACAAATGCCAGCCCAGGCTACTATACCAAGCAAAACTCTCAATTATCTTAGATGGAGAAAATATATTCCATGACAAAATGAAATATACACAATATCTTTCCACAAATCCAGCCCTACAAAGGATAATAGATGGAAAACACCAACATAAGAAGCAAAACTACACCCTAGAAGAAGCAAGAAAGTAATCTTTCAACAAACCCACACAAACCTAACAAACCCACATGAACCTAATTCCACGTCTTACAACAAAAACAACAGGAAGTAACAATTACTTTTTCTTAATATCTTAATATGAAAATTAATATTAACATATCCTAAGTGATTGAAATCCAAAAATATGAGGAATTAGAAATTTGTTGACTGTCATCCAATGGTCTCTCTAATTTGGTAACTGGAGAAATAGGTCCAATATTGTACAATCCATATACACTTTCTGCTTGTTTGTACACGACAGTGTCTTGCTGTGTACCACATAATGGTCTTGAAATCATGCTTCTCTTATCTCAGCCTCTCTATTAGTAGGATTGTTTATTTGATGTTTTTACACTATACTATGGTTTTCAGAACAGCTTACATATTTCAAAAGTTTATACAGCCAAAAGAAACACAGACAATCAACTTGGGACATGGCTTGTAAGAGAACAAAAAATGTGACTGAATGCTTTGCTTGATGTTTTAACTATTGAATCAAATTTGAAGAAGAGGACTTTATAATTTACTCTTTCTTTGAGATGAATGCTTTTCCAAATCATCACAGCCAATGAACCAGATTCTTACCCTCACCTAATGTCTGTGCCACCCTCTAAGCAGAACCATTGTTCATTGAAATGGTGAATGACTTTATGCATAGACCATCTTAATACATACACCCTTTCTTAAATGAATGTAACCTGTTCTCTGTGGGCTGAGAATAAAGACACTCACTCAAGTCAAATGTCTTTGACCATAGCAGGAAGTCTGTATCCAAAAATCATAGCCTACAATTCATTCCCTGGTGCAGCAGAACTGTCAACTCTCAGATTAGCTACAATGGAGGTAAAATCCTTTGGTGATGTGAAGTACAGCCTTATTACAATGAAATCCAATGTCTAAAAATTGTTCTTATTTACAATTGTTCTTGTACCACAGTAAGAGCCAAGATTTTAAGCTCTACTAAATACAAAACAAACAAACAAACAAACAAAAAGACTTTAAATATTTATGTTCCTTTAAAAAATACTAGTAGTAATATATTATTTTTAAATATACAGTTAATATGTTTAGAGTTATTTAAAATTTATATTGAGAAAAACATATCTATTTTCAGTATTGCTGTAGACAAGCATCTACATAAGACTGTTAAATTTATTGTTGTTTTATATCAAACAACTTTTATAATACTCATTTTTTGTTATAGTGTTTTATAAATTTTAAGGAATATGACAAAAAAGGTATTGTAGGTATTGAAGAGGGGTCTCTGAGAGGAGTTGGGGTACAAAAGGGAAACAAGAATGTGATTTAATTCTATTTACTTAAAATATGTTTTTAAATGTTAACAAATTCAGATAAATTGAAATCATGTATCTTTTCTCATCATAATGCAATAAAACTTAAATCAATAAAAAAACAGAAAAAAGAAAAAAATTCTATCTACAGTTTTCAAATCAGTCTCAGTTGTATGACTTTGGATGAATGATTTGAGCTTTAATTTTCTAGAAAATGAAAAACTATCTCACAAAACTTCTAGGACCACATTTAAAACAAAACTATAAATCATAGGTTTCTAAACAATGTTTTATCAGCATACTGGCTGAGTTTACTAAAAATTAATGTATGCTATGATGGGAGACATAAATGACTTAGTGCTGTAAGCCTGAACTGCTCTAAGCAAATATATCACAAGAAGTTGTCACCATCAAGGAAATACACCTAATGTATCTAACTAAAAACTGGTATACTCTCATGACCCATAGCTATCTTATAAAGGGAAAAATAAAACCAAGAAAACCAACTTTCCCATCTGATCAATACCACCTTTTTCTAAACCACCCATTTTTACTTTTTCTCCGAAGCTGTGGTTTTGGGTTTTTACTTAATTAGGTTGTGTGTGAAAACAAGACCTGAGGTCCCAGTTTTTCTAAAAGAAACTGCACACCTGGAGTCAGTCCCCTGTCTGTAATCAACAGGGACACTCTGGAAATAGTTTTCTTGTCACACAACAATGAAGACAATCAGGTTCAAATCACTCAGCACCTTAGTTATGACCTGCTAAGCAATTTCCAAAGCAATCACACGCTCTTTGTGCAGATCTGAAAGCTCAAACACAGCATGTTAACTGATCTAGCTGCTCCATGACCAACTCAGCAACGTGCTAAGAGAACACAATAAAGTAGAGACAAGAGACTCTGGAGTCAGGTCCGAGCCAGGGCCATTCTGTTTCTTGTCGGCTCTCTGACTGATGAGGGACAGCATAGTGTCCAAAGAGCAGGGAGACTCCTTATCAAGTGGTTTATCTACGGATAAAAATGAGCATATTGACCCCTTAGTTAGGCTGCTGTCTAGCTAAGATGATGCAAGAAGTGTGCAAGTATTTTAAAACTGTCAGAAAAACTTTACTCTGACTCATATTCTATTTCTCTGTGCAGTCCTAGCTGTCCTGGAACTCACTTTGTACACCAGGCTGGCCTTTAATTCAAAGATCCACCTGCCTCTGCCTCCCAAGGGATTAAAGGTGTGAGCTGCCACACCTGGCCTCATTTAATCACTTTAACACAGGATTAAAACTAAATGTAGTAGACTCATTTTGAAGGCACAGCTAAGGGTGATTTTAGATAACTAAGCCGCACAATGTTGGATATGGACACTGGATGAGAGATGTAGTCATCTATTATTAGCATATGTGTATATCACTGGCTTCCCCATCAAAGAGTTGATTTTTTCACCTGTATTTCTCAGAGATTTCGTTCTGTCTGTTCACAACGTTAATTATTCACACTGAACAGGAATTTACCAACTCACTCCATGGCTTTGTTAGTAATGGCCAAGTCAATTTCACAGGTGACTCTCTCTCAGTAATTGTCAGGAAGGGCCCCATGGCTTCTTTCCTCCAAAATCTCAAATGTACCTAAATCACATTCCAGCCTCCTAAGCCGTACAGTCAATCTTTGTGGCTATGGTCAGTTACCAAGTGCTCCAATGAGCCTAGGGAGGAACTGGACTTCCATTCCAGAGCTAATTCCTGAACATCAATGGACCTCCAGTTTGATCTCATTTGGAAAGATGGTTAGCACTAAGTGTGGTGAACAGGCAACATTACTTCAAGAATGGCAGTATATTACTATTCTTGTGTTCTTCCTCTGTGGTTTAACACACTATATTCATGCCTTTGCTGCCTCATGCCTTCCACTTTAGTCCTAGCATCTTTGGAAGGAAAGTAAAGCCCAGTTACAATCAAAGTCCTGTTTCCATGCAAAGAATTTTCAATGCCTTCCACTAGCAATCCTTAGAGTTAAGTACAAGATTCTCTTAGATAAGAGTTTACCTTGTACTGCTCTAAAGGCATAGTGATTCTTCAAATAGCCAAGGAAACAAATGTGAAATTCACACACTTCAATGTTTTCTTTTCTTTCTTTCTTTCTTTTTTTTTTTTTTTGGAATAACAGCACATAAACAATGCCAAGATAATTATATTACATGCTTAAAATATGCTGACAGATATTTTTGATCCACGCTCAGATATAGTACATCTACTTTCAGAGATTCTGCATTCCAACAGATTTGTGTTCAGTCCTAGGAAGAGCTCAGTTAGAAAACTTTCATTTGGAACCATGCTATGGTCACACACATATATACACAGACACACACACGTGTGGGCTCACACACACTCACACTCACACACACACTCACACACACACACACACACACACACACACACACACGTGTGTCCGGGAGTGTGTGTATGCATGCAACAGTTAAAATTATGCCTCCTTTCCAAATGGACAACCAACTGTGTTTCCTTTTAAAATGGATGAGAACAAAAGTCCATGATGTAAGGCAACATAGAAGACTCACATAACCTCGAGGAGCCATTCCAAGATGACCTACAGCTCAACCTTTCCTTCACACTTTCCTGGAAAACTACTGGAACAGAGTAAGCTCAGAGTTGCACAGTGGTCACGCTTGCTGCTCAGTTCTGCCATCTGATACCTAATTTTAAAGTTTTCTTTAAGATTTGAATCCATCAGAAGTTATGATTACTAGTTTTCTGCCCCTTGGTCACTCTAAGTATCTAAGCACTGGAGTGGAGGCTCCCTTCAAACGTAAACACCCTTTGCTAGTTTCACACCAGCATGGATTACTCGAAGGGATAAGACCTCAAGCAAAAGCTTGCAGCCTTGCTTCTAATAGGATGGTTAAATGAATTTTCTACAGTCTCCAAGTTCTTTCTGCTTCCTCTCTCTCCCTTCCAGATGGAAAGCAAGAGAGGACATTATCTTCTTCTTCTGGCCACACCCTTGATGCAAACAGTGCTATTTCATCTTCCCTCCTCCATCTTCAGGGTGCCCCATGGAGCTCTCTTCTCCTCATCACACAGCACCACCCAGCTGACATCTGTACTGAGCTCCTTGGGCTTCTCCTGTCTGTACCCATCATGCCATAACTTCTCTGCAGCCAAGATGGTGACGGGCCTTTTAAAGAGTGGGATGCTGAAGGCAGGTCTACACCAAGTACTTCTGCTCCAGACTTGACATTGCTAAGCAGAGTAAGAGATGTCATTCAAACTATGCTCTGCAGCTATGCACATGAGCCTTCTCCACCGAATAATCCACATGGTACTAGACTTTAGCATGGAACGCACTAGAGAAGGCAAAGTCCAAAAGCTTCAGCCAGGGTGTAGAAACCTTTTAGAGACTTGTACCAACTGACTCCCCACATGGGGGCTTCAATTCCACTACTTTCTCCTTTCAAATCAGAAGTTTCTCCATTAGAAAATGCTGTACTTCTCTATTATCTTCCCATTTCCAAGTGAATTAAATTAAGATTAAAAACTCCTTCAAGCTTAATAACTCCATCATATCTTTCTGTTGCTGCCTCCAACTCTTCCTTCCTTTCCTGAAGTTTCTCAGAACCTTGGCTGAATGTGGATGAAGCTGAATGTTGATGTTCTTGTTGGAGTAACACACTATAATTTTCACATTCTTCTCTGGGACACCCACACTTTCAAAGATACAACCCACACCTGGGGCAAGCTCTGTGACAATAGCCTGCACAGAGCTACTTCCAGGTTCTCCTGGCTTCACTTACATTCCGTTTATTTTATATTTAGAAGGGAATCCTCATTGTTCATTGCCCAGCTTTCCAAAGGCAATCTCCCCAATAAACCCTTCCCTGGGTTTTTGCTCTAACTCCCTCCATCGCAGGCATGGTGCTCGACAATACAAGCTTGGCACACAGCTTTAAACCTAGTTCTACAGTTCATTATTTGTTGATATTGAGCAAAATCACTTAGCACTGCTGGACCTCAGCTCTCTAATGGGGACGTGACAGCAACATCTACTTCATGGGATTACATTCTTCTGTAAGATGAAATAAGTTAATTTCTGAACTTCATAAAATAGTACTAGCATATCATAAGCAGTCAGTAAAACCACACCCTTCTCTACTTCTCTCACAGCTAGCAATCTCCACTTGGCAATGATTACTTTGACAGCTGGTGATGCACCTTTTATTGTTACTACAAGTTAAATTTAAATCAAGTGTTATTGATAGATTTTTTAATAGGGATATCTTATTTTCTTAAATAAGCTGTAAGTCTCTGGAGCTTTGGTGAACTCTGATTATTGAGCACATTCTACATGCCAAGAACTTGGCTGAGTGCTTTCTATAAATATTTCATGCATTACTCACAATCACAATATAAGATAGCTATTGTTTCCATCCTGTAGATAAAATAGCATCAAGAAAGGCTCAGGGAACACTTTGCTCCAGTTTTCGAAGCTTGTATGTCGTAAAGCTGAGGTAGTTCTAAGGGATCGTTTTTATCTGTTTCCCTGAGTGTGTAACACTTATCCATTGTTACAGTCAATACAGTTGCTCAGTTTATTACAGCAGATATTGTTGCATGATATTGAAACACATATGCTCAGAATTCAGCTTTTCACTTTTAATATTCTTTAATTATAGACATCTTATTTTTCATTGTTAACTTACTTTTAGTTTATCTTGGATTCTAATATATACCCTCCTCCTATTACAATGAGGAGAGCACAATAAACTTTTACTCTACTTGCTTTAAGCTTTGGTTTCTGTCTTACAATTTTCCATGCATTTGTGCCAATTCTTATAATCTTTATGCTAAGCCTTACCATTTTCTTTCTTTGGGTTAATGTTGTTTCCAAAGTGAATTTCTAGTGTTGAAAGAATGCTAGGGAACATCAGCTCCACATCTTTAAATCACTAGGGTGGGTAACTAGGCTCAGGCTATAAGGGACCTGCTAGCAATACTGAGCTAATCAGGGGTACATAAGGGACCAGAATAAGATTTATTTTTTAAAAATTACTTTTTAAAATATGTACTTGCTTACTTTGTGGCGCAGAGGTGGAGGGAGTGGGCATGAAGGATGTGTGAGCCACGGTATGCTGGTGGAGGTCAAATGACAACTCATAGGGCTCAGGTCCAGTTGTCAGGGTTGGTGGCATGTACCTTTAACCTGTTGTCATCTTGACTGGTATCAGTCTGTCAAACAGGCAGATAGCAGGCTTGTTCCAAGGTCAGGAAGGTAAGGCTGGCTCTAACAGCACTCAATGACAGCTGACCCAGGACAGAAGTCAACTGCTCTTGAGGATGCAAAAGCCTGTTCAGTTCCCTACCTCGGGAACTTTACTCATTACTTTACTCATTACTGTGCCCCATATGATGTTTCTCTACACATCCTTCAAGAACCTACTCATAAAGCACTTTGTGATATCACAAAACAGAGAATGGATGTTTAGAAAATATTATACCAACTTAATGGGTAACTCAAATCTCTTCAATTTAATGATAAAACTTGGTCTCCTATTTTACATATTTTAATGTTGCAGTTTTAAAATTATTTTCTCAGAAACAAATTTACTTAGATGCTACAAAAATACCATTCTTTATGAGATTGATGACAAATAATCTCTACATTTAAGTTTGTTGAAGATATGTCCAATCTGACTTGAGTGTTCAGAGCACTCTCACCTTCTCTTCTACATACTCATAATCACTTGTGTGTTTTTCTCATCCCTTCTGCATTAAAATTCCCTTGACAAGTTGTGTCCACAGCATTTCACAATTGACACATACCTCCAATTTATACTAAAAAATTAGGCAGAATAACCTCACTGTTCATAAGTTTTCATAGGTTTGAAGAGGAAAAAAATTGGAAAACAGAAAGATAATTTTTCTTTCCTCCTCAATTCATTCATGGTAAGACTTGAAAATACAGTTATGCCACATTAGATTCCAAGTGTTATACATAAATATTTAGAGCTACTTGGACATAAGATGATCCATTTTTGCCTGGTGCCAAGCTAATAAATTGGTAAAATTGTGTGTTGGTTTAACATGTCTAATAACTCTACGGACCACTGAGGTTCATGGTAGTCTACACAGACATGCACACTGGTATGTGGATAGCAGATGCAACAGATGTGAACTCTACACCAGGGAGCTGATACCGATTCTCATTGCTCATTAGGGAAAAGGAAATGAGGCATTTACTTCAGAAGTAGGCTCTAGTCCCCACTCACCAAAGTAATCATCAGAGGGCGGATTTTCCATGTCATACAGCATCTTCTTGGTCAGGTGTTCGAGCTCATCTTCTGGGCGGAATGATGGGGGAACTGAAGGAGGCCCCATAGACCCAGGGTATCCACTCTGAAAGGAAGAAAGCACATAACCATTTAATTGTAGTCTAGACATCCAATACAGAAGTCAGTTAAACCAAGGAGTATTTGTCCTGGGAAGGAAGTAGGACAGGTACAACCATTTCTAGACTTGCATTGTGCACTAAGATTTATTACTTAGTCAGTGTCTGACTTTTGGCACTTCATTTTATTTACTTCTATTTTTAGATGAGTTTATCACACTTTAGATACTGTGTTTCCAATAGTAGGAATCTAATATTTCAATAACTGCTAAGAAGTTGACATGTTATTGCTTGTGTATTAATTAACAAGATAATCAAGAAAGGCAATACAATCCAGAGGAAAGTCTGCAGGCAAACCCATAGAAACAGAACACCTGTTGAAAGTGCACTGTCAGGGGTTAAGGGAAGCTTCCTAGGAGGGAATGCAGAGAAAGAAAAAAAATACATAAGACTTCTTAAACCCAAAATTCAGGTACAATAAAAAAGTTCTCAGTCATTGTGTTTTCCTGTTCAAATACATTTAAGGTGGGAAATAAGATGAATCTTACTGGTCCTGGGATCTAGAAAGCAAAAAAAAAAAAAAAAAGCTGTGCAAATCTCTTTCCCAGAGCTGTAAGTCGGCAGACATGACATAGGATGAAGTAGCCAGTAATGTTCACATAGGTAGGCGAGACTGAAGAACTGCAGTGTAAGAGGATGGGAATCCAGGCCAGAATATATGTTACGATCACTGAAAATCCCAACACATGCAAAAAAGGGAAGGTCAGGTGTTAGCGGCAAAATAGCTTCATGCTACATGCACATAAGGGAGCTCACTCTTCATGCTACATGCACATAAGGGAGCTCACTCTTCATGCTACATGCACATAAGGGAGCTCACTCTTCATGCTACATGCACATAAGGGAGCTTACTCTTCATGCTACACGCACATAAGGGAGCTCACTAGATTTCCCTTTCCTACATTTTACATGTCATTATCAATCCTGAATTTTTAATTAGGAAATAAAAAATGATAGTTCAGAAATGGGGATAGCACTGGTTCCTCTCAGTGGGAAGAGAGGTAGAGTGTGTTCGCTGGTGTTTACAGTCTTGCAATAGTTGACCGAGACTTTCGGTCTTGAGAATCACATAAGGGTAGATCCTACAAAGCCCAAAGCTGTATATTCATTCTCCCACCATGTTCAATAAATATGAGGAGTTAACGGGCATGAAAATTCTGTAAACTATACATGTGTTCAAGATGCTATCATGCCTAATTCCAGTTTCACTTATTTAAGTGATGTCTAAGGCATAAAATGCCTTCACAACATGAATAACACTTCATTGGTGGTGTTTTAGTCTTTTGTCTATACTATTTTTTCTAGTGTTTGAGATGTACATAAATGTGTAGTAGAGACATGCAGAAAGTAAAGAGCCCAAATTACACTTTGGTTGGCCACTACTCTGGTTCTCGGAGGAATTTATTCCCCGTTAGAATATTTACTTTTGAGATAGGAAAGAAGTGGACAGACCATGGCCTGTTTTAGCTGCTCTCTTCTTTGTGAGACAGAAAAGCTGAAATGCCAAAAGATCAGGCAGGGCTAGTTATGGTGACATTAGGACAAGATACCATGCTGGACTAACTCATCTATCCAAAAAAACCATTAAACACTAAATCTAGGGCAACTTCTAAACTGCGGACTAAAAGGATTGAAGTATACCTTAAAGAATCTATTCAGTGGCTGGCTTTTTAATTTATCCTTTCATTCTTTTTTCCTCATTTTTATTAGTTCTTTGAGAATTATAATATATTTTGATCCTATTTATTCCACCCCAAATCACCCCAGATTCATCCTACTTCCCTACCCATCCAACTTTGAATATACCTTTAAAAAAAAAAACAATCAAGTAAATCTATGCTATCCATATACCCTTGGATGTTTGGTCTACAACAGGAGTATGGTTGACCTACCATGGCCTACACAGTTAAACAGCTAAGATGGGAAAGGAGCCAGTTGCTTTCCTTCAGGTGTTCAATAAAAGGCTAGGCTGAGTCCGGGCTGTGCTGGCATCTAAACCCAAATTCTCCCCATGCACTTTCTTCTCAACCAGGTACTGCACATTGCTCCAACAGAGAAGGACTGCAAGAGCATCAGCTTTCACTGCTAAGAACAGCAATGCTAGCTGTTTTAATTCACTCCACAGTTATTAAAGAACACACAAAAATCCTGCTTCCAAAGACACAATTTATTATTGTTTTGGACTAGGTTTCCTATTTTTTTCAATAAACAAGAGGTAAAAAAATAAATCCATCTTCAACAAAACTAATCTAGAAATTTATATTTTTCTACCCTTAGCACTTATATTTCAAAAAAAGGGACTAATCTCAAAGTACTCTTTTCAGTATTTCACAGATTTGGAAGGATCATTCTTTTTATTCTTCAAATATTCTTGCCTGGTTTGCTGAATTTAGAAAGGTTCTTTTCCATTTAAATTCTACTTTTTGTATATTGATATTATCAGACTTATCATGGTGATATGTCCTAATAAACTCATTTGTAAGTTGAAAACATTATAAACCAAAGGAGCCTTTGATATTCTTCGCATATTGGTCATTATACTATAGCAATGCACTATAGGCCTCGGCAGTTTGTCATATGGTATGTGGCCCAATGAGAGCTGTAGCACAGTCCCACTGCACAGCATCTTATGAGAATATTATTAGCTTGGGAGGAAAAAAACCACCCTAGATTTGTGTACTTTCTATAGAATGGATGCCTGTTTTCAAAACAAAGCTGGAAAATAGTCAGTGGAACTCCCATCAAGCTAGGAACAAAATCTGCTCCGTTAGCTATTATGAGGAAGGATCTAGATGATTTCATGGTATTCCTGAATTTTGTCTACAAGACTCTCCTACCTTCCCATTCAGTGTATAGTACTGACCACCTGTAGAATAAATGCTGGTAAACCACGAGAGTCTTTAGGTAAGAGTTGAGTTTTACCCCAAGGAAGAGGGCCCAGGACATTGAGTTCAATCCTGTAGGAAGTTTAGTATTTTACTTCTCACTCTGATAGGCAGATTATCTCTGCAATTTCTCCGTTCTAATAGAGATTAGTGCTTGTGATGTCTTAAGGACACTGAACAACTGTGTTCAACTCATTAATTTTCAAATGAGCAACTCATAGCACAGTTTAGGGTAAAACAGACAATCGTAATATTTGAGAGAGCTGCTGGGATGGGATGATTCCCCGTTTTCTCAGTTCATGCTTCTGAAGTAGAAAAGTGAACAGTGGTGGTGAAATGTTTGCTGAGTACAGGGTCCCAAATGAAGGAGCTAGGTGACCCTTTCTAAGGTGCTTGCTCGCACATACAAATAATCTTAGATGCTTAGATAGTAGCCCTGTTTGACATGCAAACCTGCTTTATGGATGAGAAAATTGCACAGATCAAGTGGGTAAGTGAGCACCCGTGTTGGACCATCTCTGGGAAACAGTAGACCAGACGCTATGGTGAACCAAGTTTGTATATGTGCTACAATGCAATGCTTCTCAATGTTCTCTACTGGTGTCTTCAAGCCCTTCCAGCTGCATTATTTGATAGCAATTTAGATGTACATATATTTACTCTAGTATAAGCCAAGATTTTTATGTATACGAAGGAAAGTTTACTGCTCAGTGTGGAACAAATTAAATCAGTCTATCTTTTTCTGGGTAAAAATGATGTTCTTTTAAATATTCATACTAATCACCGGTATGTATCTTCTTTGAAATGCCTGAATCACTTAGTAAAGGCATAGGAGTATCATAGGCCACACAGGTGAGTTGTCAAGTGGACAGGTTTCAAACAACTCCAAACTTTTCTTAACCTACACTTCCTAAGAAATTGCTAAGTGCCAAGAACTGCAAATACCAAATCCCATTAAGAGTTTCTACCTCTGACAACTTAAAGAGTTGTAGAAGAATAAGACCCATGGTAGATAGTTACAAAAATGTGTAGAGACTGGGATGCAGGTATGATTCCAGTGTTTGGGTGTGGCAAGAGAAGGCTGCTGGGAGACAAGAACCTTTGTTTCTGAAGGATAGTTTAGATTTCATAAGACAGAGAAAGGAAGGGAAAAGGAAGGATGCACAGGAACAATGTGCATTAAAGAAATGGAGAGGGAATAGGAGCCACAAGGAAGACAACAGCCAATGCCAGGTCTTCATTTTAGCTGAGAGAACACTTTGAGATTTTATGTCGCAAGGTTATTAACAAATGCAATCAGGACTGCGTAGTGGCTTAACTTGCTTTCTTGTTTCCAGGCACACAGGAAGCATTGCTGATTCCCAGTTTGAGGTTGCCATGTGAGGCACAAGAAGGTGGGGGCTGAGTTCTTCAGTTACTGGAAAACGAAGAAAACTCTACCTTAGAGGCCGAATTCTTCCACACTGTAAGAGGGAAAATGGAAACTGACACATTTAAAGGCCAGTGCTGAAAGGCATGGGAAACTGAGTGGTATTATTCTGTTTATGTATTTGTCTATTTCCAAGGGTGTGTGTGTGTGTGTGCATCAGATAAAGGATCTAACTACTGACTTTGTCTGGTCTGCACTGATAAATTGTTGCCTAGGTAACTGTCATTAGGAAAGACATATGATGCCAAATGTACTGCTATATGCAAGTCTACTTTTTTGCGAAGTATTATGGGAGTATTATGGGTGGTGTTACATAATAATAAGAAAATACAAAAGGACAGAATCCTTTCTGAACAAGGAAAATTGCCACAATAATAACAAGGCAAACAGCAACTGCCATCCAGTATAGTCACATTACATTTCATTATGATTGAAGCATTTTGTATAGTTGTATACAAGATTAATTATATTATTACATGGTCACAAAATATCTGACTATTCAGAGCATCTTTAATATTTTTCTGTCTTTAACTTGACTAAAGATCATTATGGAATTATTTTCATTTCCTGGGCCTCAGTTTCTTCATGCATAAAAATACATTCTCAAAGATTGCTTGATTCTGCAACTCCACGTGTCTGTGACCATAATATAGCATGTGTCATTGTCCACCTTGAGAGTGAATTAACATGTCTCTATATTTAGAGATATTTTGTAGTCTGTAAAAATAGATGCACACTGAGTCAGTGGAAACCTCATTAATACAGAGGTTTCCATTATAAGCGGACATAACCACTTGTCAGCATCCTCTGAAGCACCTTGAGCTTCATTCAGTGTTCTGAGTCTGAGTAAGCAGTGGGCAGCTTGCAGGGCTTCTGCAGCCTACTGAACTTTCACTACGCTTGGGTTACGAAATCAAGAACCTAGGAAGGTTAACCACTTTATCCTCCATGCCCTTTTCTTACACAGAGAAGGAAAGTTTCTACCAACACACATATTTGGGGTGGGGGGTGGCGGCAGAGTTTGCTATGTAGCCAAACTGGCCTGAATCTATTTATGAAGCCCAAACTGACCTCAAAGCTATCACCCTCCTGCCTTAGCCTCACATAGGTATGAGCAACTCAGACCCATCTCTTCTGAAGAAAGGGGATGCATGATAGAGAGCCCCCACTAAGACACGGAGTGGAGGTTCCCAGACCAATACCTCCTTCCCTTCAATGACGCTTCCTAATAGTAATGTAGCTCAGTGCTCTAAGGATCCATGTGATGAAATGGTCACTCAATGCTCACTGTATCATCCTCTCAAGTTACTGAGGATGCCCTTGCTCTTGGTCATTTTTTCCTCTGTGTCCTTACCTGCTGTTGATTTCTTATCTACAAAGTAGTATACAATTGAACTTACTGAGTCTGAATCTTACCAGAACAGCACTGCCCAGGCAAGTAAAGCTGCAGGAAAAAGAAGCCTAAATATACTGGAAGATTCCATGATAATGAGTACACTATCATTTTGGGTAGCAAAGATGTTCATTTCTGCTTGTCCATTTGTAATGATGTACAAGAGGTTCCTTCTCTCCAAAGGAAAATGACTTCAATTATGTGTTCTTGTAAAAAGAAACATTGAAATTATCTTCTTTTCAAAAGGTAGAATTAGCCCCATTTTAGAGCTGAAAGTCTGCCAGAAGGAAAAAAAATCTATATTTCTGATAGGCCCCCCTCCCCAGCATTTAGCTGTATCAAGTTTTCACTTCTTAATTTCCTATGGCTTTTAGATTCCTACTGAATGTCCCATTGACTCTTAATGCCTCACTGTGTAAAGGGGTGAAGTATCCTTTCTGGCCAAGGGCAGAGGATCCATGGGATGCCTGTTGTTGTTTCAGTGGTGGGCCATGGAGAAGTCATGTTGAAGGAGAGGGATCTGCATGACTATTGCCAGGAAGAACCCACCACCTCTTTGTCATACTCTTGTTACTAAACCAAAGCTGCAACTACAGAAGAGGACTGATGAATCTGTATATCAGCAGGATGGGCTTACTGAAAAGCTACTACAACCAAGGGCAAAACTGGGCATCCATGAGGAAGCTACAGTACTAGCACACCAAGGTTGTGTGACGATTTAACAAAGAGGTTCCCACACCCCATAGTCACCACCCTTAGACTCCCATGGCAGAGGTAACAGCCTCAAGAGTGCCTATGCTTGCTGACTTTGAGTCCCGATATCTTTTAATCCCTCAGGAGTCTGCTTTTCTATTACTGATCTTCTCATTTATAAGCTGAGGAATACTTTATCAAATTCATACAAAGAAACACTGCATAATACTAAGACTAGCTGTCACAGTTACTAGAGAAGAAATTTAGAGATCAATGGTGATTTGCTTCTTGAAGAACAAAGTGAAACACTTGTTTACTGATCCTTGCAGTGATCCACCACCTTTCTATCAGTATCATATTCTTGATTTTCAGAGAATGTTTATCAGTTTATATAATAACTATGGGGACTTTTAAAAATAGGCCTCCCAATACCGATGTTAGTAAATGCATGCTTTGTTGGACCTCTAAACTGTTAACCTTCCTATATAGTATCTTTGACACAGAAACGTACACCAGTGCCATGTGGCTCAGGTTAGATAGAGACTAGAGTAACCTTTCTCTCCCTTCTCTCTCTGTCTTCCAGGCATACAAGCCATAAATAGTGATGCCACACCACCCAGTAGATAAGAGCTAGAAAAAAACTAGTAGGAACCTCCATTGACAGATGCAAAGAAATTGAGGCCACAACCCTGTGTCACAGGTATCACCCTAATGCTCCTGCTCTTATGCCTCCCAGTGTGCCTCCTAGGAGAAAGCAAGCCCGCCCCCAGGGTAAGAGGATCCCTTTCAATTTGTTTTACAGGAGACTAAGGGGAAAATTTCTATGGTCTCTAGCTTGCCAGTTAGGCTTTACACCTTATGCAAATAGATGTGCCATTAACAAGGGCACAGAATTCTGATGAATGGAATGAAATGTCTGGGGTTGTATTTTGTATTCTCTCTCTCTCTCTCTCTCTCTCTCTCTCTCTCTCTCTCTCTCTCCCCACCCCCGACAGGGTTTATATAGCACTGGCTGTCCTGGAACTCACTCTGTAGACCAGGCTGCCCTCAAACTCAGAAATCCCCCTGCCTCTGCCTCCCAAGTGCTGGGATTAAAGGTGTGCGCCACCACTGCCCAGTTGGTTGAGTTGTATTTTCAAATTAAACCATTTCCTTGCTTATGCCCTACCTAGATGGCAATAGCTTTCTAGAGGAAAAGGTTTCATCTTCATTTGGTGGCCTGGAAAAGTGCAGTAGCTATTTAATTCTTTGTTGTGAAGAAAGATGATATGGCATGTGTTGTTCTATTGGGGGCACAGGGCGGAGAATGGGGCTCTTGATTTGAAGGTACACCCATCCATCCATCCATCCATCCATCCATCCATCCATCCATCCATCCATCTATCTAACCATCTACCCATCCATCCATCCATCCATCCATCCATCCATCCATCCATCCATTCATTGAGACAGGGTCTCATAAAATCTAGGCTGATATTGCACTTACCAAGCAATGAGCCTGGCCTTGATTTCCTGATCCTCCTTTGTCCATCACCCAGTGCCCAAGTGAAGGTATAACAAGTGTATACCACTTCATCTGAAAAGAAACTATACTTTTAATAGACAGACACCATAGCTTGTCTATTTCTTGTCCTATAGCCTTGACCTTGTTTCTATCATGCTGTCTGCTCAAAATGAGGTTTCCCTATTCACCTGTTATCAGGTACTTAGATTGCCTACGTTTCTTGCTATTATACTTTTCAGAGTGTATTAAAACAGTGTATAGCATACACGAGAAACTAAGTATGAACATCAAAAGTCCAGCAAAGTGTCAGTAATGGAATACAAGTAGTTTACTTAAAAATAATTTAATTGGAATGTAGGAAAGTGAATGGCTTTTGGAAAATAACAAATGTACTTTTCAAAACATAGGTTTCTAGTTTCCTCTTCAGTGTTTTCAGTATGAGACCAGGAAAGTCAAGAGAATCCAGACCAAGGACAGGTTGAGAAAGTGAAAGGCCTGAGCTTTTCAGTCTTCTATGCGCAGAAACACTTTCCCACTGCACAAGCTGTTTCTAGCTAGTGGAATTGACAGATGCCTGAACGTGACACAAGACACTGAAATAACATGCAAATCCATTTTCAGTTTTAATATGCAAATATGGTGCTTGGCACATCACTTTCCATGGCTGAGGTAAATTTCTGTTTTTGAGTTTTTCGTGGGAAATGCAAACCAGCAAACAAATGGTTAACCCCCCATATTTCACCTAACTGGAGGTGGTTTTCATTTGAGTCAGAGGGGTATCTTGCTCAGCAATCCAAGGCACCTGGGAAGCAACGAAAGGCCAATGATTTGTTCTGTGAAAATGCCACCATCTACAAACAAGTTTGCCCTCTGACAGGTGATCATGTTGGATGCCTGTAGGGATGTAACCAAGGTGCTTAAGAGGGAATAACAGGAAACATTTTTTTTCTTGTTTGACTGATGAAAAGCAAATCACAAAAGTTCAGCCTTGTGGGGAAATAAACAACTGCACAGAAAGAACATGAAAAAGTAGTGAAAAGTCCTTGTTCTTAGGTGTCCATGCAGTAGGGAAACTGCAGGCTCAACCAAACCTGCATTGAATTAGTGCTTTAAGGCTGCACAAATATTAGGGACTCACGCAGTAGTAGGGCAATCACCATGATGGCTGTGATAGGTCTAGCTGGACAATTTAGAATTCAGTCAGGAATCAAGGCATGTGAAGGAAAAAACAAAAGGACGAAGAAAAGCCATCCGTGTGGCTAAGGTGCTTGCGTTCTAGACTCTTTTCACTTCTGCTTTAATTCCATTTACCCACTAATCAACAACTGGCACCTGGAGCAAGATATTTAGATATTAAGATAAATATGTATTAGTTACTTAACATATAAATGTGTGCTAACAGAATTTATGAGGTAAGATGGTCCATTACAGGTGCATCCTGTGGCAGATTAGAACTTAGTGTCTGTGTTAAATGAGCCCAGGCTGTGTGAATTTTGTAAAACAGTCATTGGATAATGTGGATTCAAGAGGGCAGAATGTTCTTGTAGCCTAAACAAGACAAGAGGATCAGGGACCTGGATTAGGATTTGGAGTGATAGAATTCAGGAGAGATTAAGCACTGTAAGATTAAATTTCCTTTGGATTTCCCTGCTCCTTCACAGTCTGTAAGCCACCTGGTCCAACACTGACAAACACCAGAGTTTTACTGTCACATCAGGACCCTGGGGTTTCCTTTTCCATTCCATTCTCTTCCCCATCCCCACCTTTCCTTATTCAGGAAATCAAATCAGTGGTTTGTTAATGGGCTATCAAGAGTGATTTGGATAAAACCACACCCACGAGTGGCAGAGCAATGAAGTAAGTATGAGCCTTCTGATCTTAGCTCAGTGTTTTTCCACTGATTTACAGCTATCTTTATATATTCACTTAGAAATATGAAACTTACATGATCTATCATAAAGGTTAATCAAGACAGTCAACTTCACTGATTAAAGCATGATGCTAATTAAACCGGAGGCTGGAGACTAATGCGGCCCTTCTTGTTTTCAAAAACACTGATTGTGGTGTAGGGGAGAAAGGGTTGGCTTTGGGCAGAGCAATGTGAAGTCACACCACTTACTCTGTAGGGTTCTTCTTTATTTATTTTTTATTTTATTTTTTGGGGGGTGCTTAGATGTACCATTCCATTTTCCATGTATAAATGACAGGAGGAACAGACATTTCAGAGCCATCATGAGTGGTATGCAGATGATACATGGCATGTGCTAGTATTTAACAGTGGCTCATGATTATTTGTGTTAAATGTTCACACAACCTGTCAAATCTGAGTTATGGATGTCTTTCAAATGTGGCAGGAAGGTGGGTGAGAGAACATGAAGGACTTAAGTGTCATTCATCAACACTATAGGGAGGGGGGAAACAGGAACTGATCCTGAATGTAAAGGCGAGGGAGGGGCACTGGCATTTCTGTTACATCAGTCGCATGATGGAACTATAGGAATATCTTCTTGACTTCTATGATCTCGGTATACTTTAGTGTTTGATTTATATAATTTATTGATTTATACCTTGGGAAACTGAAAGTAGTTAAGGTGCACTATTTAACAGGTATCAGATAATATTCAAAATATTTCAATTAAATAACTCATCTAGTCACCAAAAAAACTTTGATAGGCAATCATATTGATTTGCCAAGGGGGGAAACTAAGGCACTTGTACCTTGGTAGTAAGTGAAGAACTTGGGGTTTAACTCAGGCTTGGGTGTCCTTGAGAATGCTGATTAACACAACAAGAATACCCAGCATTCCAACCCATCTACATTTTTCCCACAGTAGGGATGTTATAACCCTTCAGTGTTAAGGGATTAAAATTATATATTTTAAAGAAACATCAATAGAAAATTTCTTAGGGGAAAATACTATTATTTTTTTGCATGCAGATGACAGCCAAGAGTGAAAAAGCACCTGTGAAGGTTTGATACTGAAGAGTAAGCTCCCAATGCTGAGAAACTTCCCCAGTTTTAATAATTTCATTCAAAATTAAGCACAATCAAACTGCTTTTCAAAAGTTGTCTCCTTTATCAATGTGAGACACAAGGGTCAATGCTAAATCTTAGAACAGAAGAAAACAAAAACCATAAAACGTCTCTTTATATTAAAAGCTCAAGTTCAGGGCCATCTCCTAATGACCAGTATGAGACGATTTCCTGCTGAGTTCTGTCCTAATGATGGATAAAATATTAGGGAACTCCCCTACTCTCTGTGAGAACCAGGCCTACTCTAAAACTCAGGAGACATCTCTAGGTTTGCCATCATTTGCAGTTTTTACAGAAACAAAGCACACTGGAGATCATTTGGTGGTTGATGAATCCTTTGATTTATAATTTAAAAAAGGAGCATCAAGGAGGGAGGCAGTGCTGCTCAAGGTTACGTGAAAATGGAGGCTGCAACAGAGGAAACGTTAGATCAGAAAAGCAGGTCTAACTCAAAACTGGTTTATTCCTCTTTCCACCCCAGAAGGCTCCCTTGGAAGAGTGCTATTCTCTGGATGGTCTATAAAGCATGCGCATTCCTGTTAAGAATCTTAGGAGCCCTAATCTACACTGATGCATTATCCTGAAATCCCAAGATGGAAGTTGCTATAAAGTGAAAATCATTGCTGTTATTCTTGGCGAGTGTACACAGACCGGCAACAGCTGGTCCACACAGATGTGGTATATAGCAAATTCCATGCCTGGTTGTGCTGATGCCAGTCTTCTGCAGAGTTCTTTTTCTGGACCATCAAGGGGCGTTCCTCCTCAGTCCGTGCACACCATGGGCTGAATGTCATCAAGGTGAGGTTAAAGCCCTAATAAGTCAGCACTAAGGCCTTTCCCTTCTGTCTCTATTGCTGTTTCCCAATGGCTTGACTTTCTAAGAACACTACTGTTTTATGGAAAGATTCTTCCTCATTTGGGACTTTATGAATGCCTGAGAGTTACAACAATAATATTTATAAAATCACTATTTTGTGGATGAATTCTCCCTTTAATCTTTGAAATAAGTTAGCAAAGGAAATATTTTTGAGGTTTTACTTATATTTCTTTTGTGGCTTTCAGAAAGTACTCAAGTTAGCATGCAAATAAACTTCATTACAACATCTTCACACATTTAGATTATTAGAGTTTAACTCTATTGGTTTATCCACTCCAGCTGGTTCCCTTTCAACCTCTTCTTTACTCAGTATTAATTATCTGTTTAGTGTGTGTGTGTGTGTGTGTGCACGCGCTCACACACACACACACACACACACACACACATGTGGAGACAAGAGAGAGGTGCCAGGTCGCTCAGAAGCAGTGATTTTTCAACCCGGGGTCATGACCTCTTTGGGGGTCACATATCAAAAAACTTGAATATCACATACTTACATTATGATTCATAACAATAGCAAAATTATAGTTATGAAGTAGCAACAAAATAATGTTATGGCTGGGGGTCACCACAATGTACGGAATTGTGTTAAAGGATCCCAGTGTTAGGAAGGTTGGGAACCGCTGCTCTAGAGCCTGAGTTACAGGGAGCTGTGGGCTGCTCTCTGTGGGTACTAGGAACAGGACTCAGGTTCTCTATGAAAGCAGTATATATTCTCAACTACTGAGCCCTCTCTCCAGCCCTGTAAGAATATTATTGGTGCTATTTTGCCTTTCAGCTTTCTTACTCCATGCTTTCTTTTCATTTCCCATGAGAAGTACTTTGATACTTCACAAGTGAGCAACTGGGAGATACTGAAGTGAAATAAAGTGTTCAAGATCACAGAGCTGGGATAAGGAGGAGATAGGATGTATAATAAAACACAGTGATTGTAGAAACTTTCACTCCTAGAGCCTGAGAAGGTAATCAGGGTATGGGTATAGTCAGGATGACATGTACTTGCTGTAACAAACCTACAGACACAAATGTAGTGTTACATCCTAATCATGAACAACACAGGGCTCTGGATGTTTTACTAGCTCCATCATTCCACTCAGAGTAGTAAGTAGAAACCATGTTGTCACTGGCTCTATTAATTTTTTTCTGATTTACAAGTAGTTCAGCTACTGCCACAGGTCATTCAACATCCTCGCGCTTCATGTTGAGTGTTCAGCTCCTGGTGCTCCTTGACTGTCCATGGAGGCCTTTGGAGATGAGCAGGAAACATGAAATATGGAGAGCACCCTGCTTTCACTTGGCACAATTATAATTACAGCAAGATGATTGTAAATAACACAATCATTATAAGAGTATTAACCAAATGCCTAGCAGGTGGTTTACTGAAGAGACTAATGAGATATGGGCCCTGTCCTCGTGGAGAGAAAATAAAAAGGAAAAGAAAAAATCAGAGAAAAGCCTACAAAGCCAAAGCAAAATGTAATGAAGTATTACTCTTCTCCATAGCAAAAAAGGAGTTGCAGTTGGGGCAATGGGGAGATACTCATAAGAGAAAGTGACATCTGAACTGCGTCTTGGGAACAGGTGGAAGTGGGACACCTGGGCATGTAGACACATGGCACCTCAGGTGAAGACCCGAGGAGAAAGAACAGGGACATCAGGCTGGCAGCCTATTTGCTTCAGGTCAGCTCAGGGTCAGACCCCTCACTGTCTCTCTGCTCCGCATTTGCTCTACTGTCCACACTGAGGAGGAAGACAGCAGTGTGTTTTAGTGAAGGGGTGGAAAGCGTCTGCTGATAGCATCAACCCACAGGAGGCTGCTGAGCGAGCTGTCTGCAGATCACCTCAGGACCCTGGCACAGCAGGCCAGCTGTTCCAGACGAGGCCAAACATTACTCACTGAAATGCACGCTCTTGCTGCTGATTTTTAAAAGTGATTACTTTAATGAGAGGCTGGAGAAAATGAGCATGCCGAAAACTCAGCATGCAGGAGGAAGGCAAGGGTGGAGAAATCTGGGTGGGTGCCCTGGGACTGCACTGAGATAGCCATGCTTCCATGGGGGCGGGAGGGGGGCACAATAACCAAAGCTAGGTTAGTTTTATCGTCTCCTGTGGCAGTTTCCGTAGACTTGTGAAAGTATTTTTATGTGCTGACTTTAGATAAGTGCTTTAGATAGCTGAAACACTCCCCATCCACTGCCTAAGCACCTACTTTCCAGGACTTGAGGCACCTTCATATAACACTGACACTGTCATAAAGACAGACTGAAAGAATTCAATATCAACTGCCTCTATAACTTGATCTACAATTATACTTAGTGACCAAGAGCCAGGGATTTCTTTCCTCCTTTTCCTTCTCTTCCTCTTCTTCCTCCTCCTCCTCCTCCTCTCCTCCTTCCTCCTCCTCCTCCTTTTCCTGCTCCTCTTCCTTTTCTTTTAACAAGAAAATTATAGAAATATATAAACTAAGGACACAGCAGCCTGGCCAGTAAGAACTCTTGTTATTTCTCCATAAATTTTCCAAATGCTATTAGACAGTCATTTTTCTTCTTGAGATCCTGTTTCCCTGTGTTTAATGGTCATCTGCTTCACATACTTATTTTTTTCTTTTTCAACAAACAATGGAGCAGAAGCAATATCAGGCAAGCATATAAGATGCACCACAAAAAACCACAAATCCCTACCATGTATACCTGGCATCCTTCAACATGGCAGTTAAATGTTTTAAGACTTTTTATTTTACGTATGCGAGCGGCTTACCTGCATGTAAATATGTGCACCATGTTCACATGGTACTTGCGGGTGTCAGAAGAAGTTATTAGCTCTCCTGTTACTGGAGTTATGGATGGCTGTGAGCCACCATGTGGGTGCTGGAAATTGAACCAGGATCCTCTGCAAGAGCTTAAGAGTTAAGTGCTCTTAACTGCTGAGCCATCTACCCAGAACCATGGCAGCTAAAATTTGTTAAGGCAAGCTCTACTCTAAATACTTGCAATGCATCCATTTTCCCTGCTCAGGTATTTCGCCTTTGCCTTCGTTCAGCAATGGGGACAGAAAGCACCAAGGTGTAAGCAGAGAACGCTAGGTACTGCAGCCAAGTCAGAGCCTATCCTTAGTCCCTTGCCTTAGCACTACCTGGGAAACGGAAAAGTGCATCTCTGCTGGTATCTTTCCCCTCCTCTCTTTCCAGGCTCCAGGCCATGGTGTTATAGTCTACGCATAACTAAAGGTGAAAAGTTGTTTGTCCAAATAGCATGAACTGATCAGCCATGGGCAGATACTGCACTGGTAAGCACTTGAATGTAGAAGTGAGAATTCACACGCTATAGAACACCCCATGGCTCTAACAGTTCAAACTGACATTAAGGTGAAGTTGATACTGTTTTCTCTCTAAGAAATATATAAATTCAAGAGGCTTAAGTGGAGATAAAGAGTCACATAGAAACATGAGAGGAAAGTCACTGAAATGAAGAAACAGAGACCAAGGCCTTCAAGCAGGCAGCTGAAGTCTAACTAGGAATGCAAGTCCGTCTGGCTCTGGGCCTTTGTCTTCTTAACAACCAAAGAGATTCTGGAAGGAGGGAAGACTCAGCAAGCAAGGTCGCAGAGGAAGGCCTCTCTCTGTATGTGATTTTGACTGCTGAGATTTGGGTATGTATTTATAGAACCCATCTACGTCTCTGATAACCTATTTAGCATCCTTTAGAATGTGTTATTGCTTGTGAGAGAAGGGAATGTGGAATTAGGCCAGCTTCTCCATCTCAACATGTGCACTGAAGAAACACTGAATAGATTTTTTTTTTGAGAAATTGGAGGTAAACCGTACTAATAAATTTCTTTAGACAAATGAGCAGAGCCTTTGAATAATGTGTGATTTTCTTTTTACATCAACAGAAACTTCATGCTACTACAGCAAACTTACACTCAGTTTTTCCAAGCTCTAGTTCCTGAACAGCAAGATCAGGGAGACTCGATTTTGGGACAAAGATGCTCCACCATGCAAGGAAATTGGACTCAGAAATCAGAAGGCCACATTCTAACTTGCCCATATGTCACCTTCCTGTTCTTGAGTAAACTGCTTCTATTTTGGATAAAGTAGGTTTGGGCATGCATGGCTGCTGGGAACAATATATAACTACTTAAGTGCTTGTTAAACATAAATATTGACAATACCCTGAATGGGAGATAATGTTTACCTTGTCAATGCCACAGGAATAGAAGACAGTATTTCATAAGCCAAAGAAGCAATCTTTAATACTCTGTTCTGAATTTCTAAGCCATAAGCCAGAACAGAAGCTCAGAGTTCCCCATGTGTTAGCCAGATAGAAATGATTAGCACTTCTCTCTTTCTGTTTCTCTGAGCTATTACCATATCATCCACAAACAGGTAGAAGCACAATGTGCTATAGGACTTCAGGCTAGTCACCAACTCCTCTGGGACTTAGTCATGCCTCATGAAACACTGACTATCGTGAAGGGTGACAACTCCTACCACAGGGACTTCAGAGACTTTATTTGGAACGAGTGAGTAATGAATTGTAAAAATGCTCTGAAAAGTTTTAAGCACAGAGCAGAGATACCCAACACCTCCCCTTTAAGACACTTGTGAGAATGACTATGTCACTTGCAAATACAATTGATTACATAAGCGCAATCAAATCAACATGTCCTGCCAAGAAACTTAGTTCTCCTTGGTGAATTAATAGCATTTTGGCCAGAGAGTAAATTTCATCATTTTCTTTTGACTTTGGTTCTGACTTTTGCTTGGTGCATTCCTGGGACTGAGGGGCAGAGCCCAAGCCTTTCCCTGGCTATTAGCTTACAGACCAGATTATATGTATTGACCAAGCACAGAATGGGTATGCTCCTGATCCAAAGTAGATGTCAGATCTCAACCTTAACTCTTCCCAATCCCAAGACACCAAGAGATGAGCCAGGCAGCAGAAATTCACTGAGTCCCAACAAACAATAGGGTAGAAGAAAACTTTGTCATCCTGTCTCTTCCTTTGCTCAACCAATCTTTCTACATTTCATTTCCCCAAAGTAATCAAGTAGCTATAATGACCATAAAGCAAGCAACAGAGCTAGCATTCCATACACGCTTCATTCTGAATTGTATATACCTTTTCTGATGAATTCAAGTGCCTGCCCTCCAGGAGCTCACAATCTAGTGGGAGAATCAGAAAGGCAACTCAATAGACTGTGAGCTCCTTGAGGGTAGGGACCACCTCTATGTTTCCTCATCTTGTTTTTAAGTGGGATGTTTGCCATGAAAACAGGCTTTCAATACGCTCTTATTGAAAACACGAGCCATAGGAAACATTTGTACTTAAAACCCACAAATCCAGCCAGATGAACAGCAAGCTTCCTCTCCTCTTCATCATCACTTAGTAAGTGCATGACACCCCTATACAGTCTCCTCTTCCATATCTGTATATTCTAACACCCTCCTCCAGTTGTTCTAGCATGTAGATATCGTTCAACATATGAGGCATGGACAAGCAAATGTGAGAAGGGACATTCCTGTACTGCTACGAGTCATCAGACAACACCTTATAAATACCAGGGGCAGGTCACTCCAACTGAGGGCGTCTACAAGGCCTCAAAAGACCAGGATTGATCTGGGCCACTTAACTATAAAATCTAAGGCTAAATGACATTGCATAGGAAAAATTCAATCCTCTTTTACATTAATTAGGCAGATGACATCAGAGCAAAACATTTTTCTTTAAACTAGAACATGAGTTATGCCAAGTTCTACCTTCTAGAGGATATGGGTCTCAGCCAAAAGCCCATCATATAGATTATTGTTTTTCTCCTCTCAAGTACTTAGAGGAAATTAAGTCTTCCTTGGCATGCAGCAGCAATTCTCAGCAAGGTCATGGGTCCTTCTACAGTAGTTATGTGGGGCAGTTAAGGTAAGAACTTTGTCAACAAAAAGAAGAGATGTCAGTTATTCTTGAGGATAAGAGCATGAGTTCTTATGTTTGCTTATTCTAAGCTTTGGTGGAGAACTCAAGAGTCAGCAAGGAAGTTGATGACATTCCAAAGTTGGTCTGTCATCTCTGCACTTGGAGTTAGAGTAGATTATGGTGCAGGCCACAGGCAGCCAGGAGACTGGGCTCCACTGGGATGAGATCTTGGCATCACTGTTTGCTTATCTGCAGAACGAACAAGGCAGAATAGAACTAGAACATTTCTCTTAGAAACTAGAAATTGGGAGGAAGCAAAGGGAATAAAGGCTAAGCACAAATAAGTAGATGTCTGTTTTGTTTGGGATACACTGAGATTATCCAGGGCTAGCTGCATGACCGTGGCTTTGGAATTATCCTCTGTGGCCTGGTGGGTTCAGGAGTGGGAACACACTTAAAGACAAAGCTAAGAGAGGGCCTTTTGGAGAGCTTGACTCTGAGGCCCTCAATCAGCACCCCTGTTTCTCCTAACCACATACGAGCCAGCTTCCTTTGGTTTTTCCCCTTAGCTTAAGCCCGATGCCTAAGACCAGTTTGAATACAGGCAGCTTTCACATCCTCGATGTTGTGGTTCCCCTTTCCCCTGTTCTGTTTCAAACTTCCTGCAAACACCACATAGATAAGAAACCTAGCAGAAGCTAAGATGTAACTAGTTGCACTCTTGTGCAGTCCTTGCTACATGAAGACCATGTGTGCCACCATGAGTACTTTCCCACGCTCTCCAATCTTGTCTGTATACGCCACAAGTTCTTTATGCTACCTGAATCACTGCTGACTGAATTCACAGCAATTCTTCCTCAAAGACCATTATATCCATCTCTAGGTGAGAACCAGGAAGTTAACAGTAATAGATGGCTTCCCAGCAAGTTCTGGAGCATGACCAGGGACAAGAACAGCTGCTACTTAACCAACAGAAGGCATGAGCTATGTCACCTTTTGTTTCTTCATTATGGATTGACATCCCCATGGGCATCATTCCATAATATGGATGAAGAACGTTAGCACTACATAGGCCATGAATGTCAACACTTTGGTTCAAGGTCATCAGATCCCAGGCCTAGACATCCTAGGCTGAGTGGCTGCCCTGACTATATCAAAATATTTTATGTTTTCTCTACAGAAACATCCATCAAAGGTCAGTCTGTAAAATAAGGTATGGTGATGATTCAGAGTTTCACCTTAAAGGAACCTAGAATTTTCTAAGCCTTCTATTCTCATTGGTAGAGGCTGGAAGCTACAGAAAGCCAGCCATAGGAAGTGCTATCTTGCCAAGGTTCATTATCAGTATTTCATGTTATTATCCACAATCATAAAGACTACATTTACTGGCACTTCTGTGTAGGGCACTGGACCAAATATTTTATTTAATAATCAGAACTTCCTGTGAAGCAAATGCAGTTTGCTTATATAATATGGATGAGGAAATTGAGCATTACATAGGTCATGAATGATAACATCTTGGCGTAAGGCTGTCTGACTCCAGCCCTAGACTATAAGGCTAAGGGGGTATTACCCTGACTATATCAAAATCATCATCATATAGAGAATTGTGCATGGATAAAAGGTTCTAGGAAGTGACAAACCAGAAATTATTTAAAGAAAAGTTGAGAAAGTATCCCAAGAGGGGATTGAAGATACAGGCAACCTGAATCCACTACCTGTTGAGGCACATGGGCCTAAAGCAAGAGCTGACCAGCAGGGAAATGATCTGCCTTACCTGAGCTTGTACATGGGAACTTCTCTTTGGATGCCATCTTTAAGCAGTTGTTTTCTGACTTCAGACTGAGTTCTGTTGTGGATACAGAATACAATCTCTCTGCTAAGTTGGTCATGTAGCCAGGCCTGCCTAGTGGTGACATTTAGATAAACCAGGGTAAGCAGAAGGTGGTTTTGCTGGCCTGACTTGTGAGGGCTCTCATATTTCACCACTAAGCTTTGTTTACATCCCATTTATTACCTACCCTCTCTGTTCCAGATCAGCTCACACCATACTCTCAACACCAGCTCTGAGACCATTTTTGACCCCAGGCTACCCACTGCTCATGTAATGTCTACTATTATGAAAACCAAGAGCCAGGCATTCCACATATCCCCACCCACACCCCCGCCCTCCACCTCCCAACACTGCAGTCCACTAGTCTTCAGGTTCTTCTTTAACCTGCCAAACCCAATATAACTTTTTTTTGTTTTTGTTTTGTTTTGTTTTGTTTTGTTTTTTCGAGGCAGGGTTTCTCTGTGTAACCCTGACTGTCCTGGAACTCACTCTGTAGACCAGGCTGGCCTCGAACTCAGAAATCCACCTGCCTCTCCCTCCTAAGTGCTGAGATTAAAGGCATGCGCCAGCCCCACCCAGCAATATAACTTATTTTTCAACTTCTTTTTAGAGAACAGAACAAGAGAATATATCCCAGAACTCAATTATTGTTAACTGGATAGCCTTGGACAAATAACTCACCTTCTCTATGGTTCAGTGCCCTCTAAAAATGACGATAATTGTAGCAGCCATACATGCAAGGTCTGTTCTAGGAATGATGTGGGTAACAAGACAGATGAACAATGTTTGACATGTAAACATCTAATAAGAAATAAAAGCATGTCTCTCTGAGGCATCAACCACTGAATAGCACATAGTGTAGCTCTGTGCCTGTCAATTAAGGGCTTGTTTCCCTAAGGATACCTACCCTTCCTTCAATGGGGGCTCAGCATCACTGCTGACCCCATAGTCTACTGAACTGCATTCTGTGAGCTGTCCTATGATTCTGTAGTATAAATACCTCAGAAGTCTCTGACAAAGTCTGAGCATCTTCACCATCCTATAGCATGTTTTCAACAACACATTAGAGAGACCTAGTGAAAAGAAAGGAGATTGTGTTTTCCTTTCAATTTTGTATAATTTTGATTTCATATTAATGGGCCTCAGGGAATAAAATATGTATTTACATAAAAATTCTGGTAATGGCATTTTGAAAAGTAATTAAATGAAATACCAGACAAACTTCTAGCTGCTAAGGGCTCCATCTCTAACTCTAGGGATATAAGACCTAGGCTGCCTACCCCTCCAAACATTTTTATTCATGAGCTTCCAGTGTGAGGCCCAGCTCACCTACTCACTCACATCTTCTGGATCTCACTTAGCATTGGCCTGGCCAGTATAACTACAAGGACAAGGTTAGTATGCTATAAATGTCAAAACCTATGCTTTCTTTTTTCTCTGTTTGTCTTTGACCTCCAACAATGTTCAATGGTGATATTAGCAACTAGGATCCAAAGTTTTAGAAGCCAGATAGGTCAATTTTTAATAACCTGCTACTCATATTAAGTGCACTGGATAAAAATTTAGGAATAAGGTTCAAACTTTTCAAAGCTTGAAAAATATACAGATTTATTTGGGAGAAGACTTTTTTGATCTAAAAGTCAAGTGTGTATAGGTTTGTGATATGGTCTTGTTTTATAACCCAGAATGGTCCTGACCTCTGGATCCTTCTGCTGGAGATTTCAGACATTCACTACTACGCCCCAAACTATAATTCTGATGGTCTAATACCTAGGAATCTAGGAGTATAAAACCCAGACTATGGAATGTATAATTAGTTAATAAGTTAGTTTGGTCAAAAAAATTCTAGGACAAAGGCTCAAAATTCCCATGACAAGTGGAGGATGGACCTCTTGTAGGTGAAAAGATACAGCCTGAAGCTAACCAACTCATCTTATCTTGACAACTTCAAGCCAAGGGTCCCTTCACCAACGTCACACTGGGAATGATGTGCAGGGAGGTTTCCAGGTCCATGTTCACACTGTAAGTGTAATGTCTTTGCATTTATAAATTAAGATTTCTTGACACACAGCCCAACTATGTATGCACTTACATTGGCTTTATCAAAGTGGCTATAAATATATACATAATTAGAGTCACAAATGCAAGTGTCTTGCTCTACACTCTCAGGCATAAGTCTGTAAGTGCTCACACTCCGAACACACTTCAAGGGTTTTCCCTGCATTTGCAGTCTTGTGATTCACATCTAGATTAGGAAATAATCAGGGAATAGAGTCAAAAACTCAGGCAGGAAGGCAGATGGACACAGCAGCCCTTACAAACTGTTTCCCTAGGATACAGGCAGAAGCAGGATCTTAACCAAATATGGAACTGGCAGCCAGAATTTGGAAATAGAAACTGAGCTGTGGTCTGGTGGGAAACCCCAATGATCCATCTTCCAAGTGATGTACAGGAGGTGACATCTGAGTAGGGGGCACGTTTTGTGGGATGGAGTTCAGTAAGTCTCAGAGAACAAGTGTTTCCTCAAATGATCATTTCAGTAAAAAGACCCACACACAGCTTCCAGCAAGTCTTCTTAGCCATTTATGAGAAATGAAAAGAGAAAGAAATAAGTCTACATGGAGAAACTATGTCCAAGGCCTGACTCATGGTCAAATGCAGAACCAGACTTGTGAATCTGCATAGACTAGACATCCCATTACCTTATTACCATCTGTCTACATGAGCACAAAAATAGGCTTTTACAGAGTTCCTGGGCTACTCACTGCATTGCTACAGACTTTGCAACATCCTACAGAACTTAAGATCTCTTTTGTACAATTTTCAGTGACTCACCCTACCCACATGCACTTTAGATTAAAAGCTAATGTTACTTTTCTCTTGCATTTTGTCATATTCCTTTTACATTCCCCATGAGAGACAGATAGAGACAGAGACAGCGAGAGAGGCAAGGAGACAGGCTCAGGTCAGGAGGAATCTATGAGTGCAGGTGCTCATAGAATCCAGAAGAGAGTGTCAGATCTCTTTGGGAATGCAGGTCTGGCAGCTATGAGCCACCAACCCTGGGTGCTAGGAACCGAACTCACATCTCCTTCAAGAGCAGTGAGATCTTAACTGCTGAGCCACCTATGTCATCTTTTCTTTTCCCATAGCAATTCTTTTAAAGATTTTTCAATTTTGTGTGTGTGTGTGTGTGTGTGTGTGTGTGTGTCTGTCTGTCTGTCTGTCTGTCTGAATATGGAGATATGGGAAGTGAGTGTAGTTCCCTTTATTTTACTGTGATCTCAGGGTACTGTATGCCTTATTCTCATTTACAAAGATATGTTAAATTGAAAAGAAGAGAGAGAGGTTCCTGAGATGAGAAAGCGACTGTGCTAACACCTACACTCTGTGGCCAATTTCAATGTAAGGGTTTGTGTGTTCTTCCAGGCAGCAGGGCTGAAGAGCTGCCCTTTCCTGGCTGAGGTGTTTGTGTCATCTCTCTCCAGTGCTGCATCTTGTCTCCCATCTCAATAAAAATGATATCCCATTAGGATCTCGTGGTGATTAATGACATGCTGGAATATTCAATACAACTTAGGCATCAGTAAAGGTTTTACTCTGCTTCCTGGCATGAGCTACATTCAGGATGAAAGCAAACTTCTACAACTATCAAGCCCTAGTTCTACACTAAATGGACCAAGTTTTCTCTCTTCCCACAGCCTTTACAGTTGCCGACATCCCAATAACAAATGCCATGTGGGTGCCTGGTCCAGAGGAAACTATACAAGATACCAGTACGGTCAGAGCATGGAGAACCTGAGGAGGAATCAACAAACCTGGGCGAGTATGACGCGAGGGCTGGATGGTGTGCATGTGTGTGCACTGACACATGCCCATTAGGCGAGAGCAGGTCAAAGAAAGCCCTAGCCCCCGAAAGTCACACCAACTACATTACCCTTGGATTGAGAAGTCAGTGATTTCCTGCATATGCATCATGAATTTAAATTTGGAAGCAATTTTTCCTCGTGAGATATTTCATGCATTGCTATTAATATAGAAAATTCCCAGAAGTCGGCAAAGAAAGATTATGGATCTAAAAAGCTAGAGTTCAAGTTTTCATTTGGCCATTGTCTACCTTTGAGACCTTGAGCAGGAGCTCAGGACTCAGTTCTTCAACTTGAAAAGACACAAGATACAATATGGACTTGTATGCACTTTGGATGATCGTGGAGAAGCCTGAACGAGGTAATAACTTCATTCCTTCAGCTAACGAATCTTCCTTGAGCTTTTCCTTCTTGCCAAGTGCTGAAGTGAGGCTCCAGCAGCCAACATAGCAGCTTCTCCCTTACAGAACTCAGTTTGTATATGAATGTGTGAGTTTGTTCAATATAGGCAACACACAGACACAAAATGGATACATATACACATATATACTGCACACTTGCATACACAGTATAGGATAAGTGTTGAGCCACACAGAAATGCATGTAAAAGAACTTCCTAAACAACAAAAGGCATTCAAGTCCAAAGTGCCTATTCAGCTCCACATAGTAGGACAGGCCTGCATTTGGGAGTTAAAGGTTTAAATATTTTTAATTCAAGTCCAGCCCTGGGCTACATGACATCCTGTGACATTATCTATTAATATTGTTATATTAGGGCTTGCAATGTAATTTTTTTCTAGTAGTAATCCATCCTCTTGTCTTTCCAAAAATATGTACTTTTTTGAAAAGTACATTAGGGAGTAGACCCATAAATGAGTCGGGTAAGTTAGAAGTAGATCTGGTCTTCAGAGCATTTACAGATCTTAAAGAAAAGGTCCAAAATAAATTCATATCACCTGTGATATAATTCCAATACAAGGAAAGCCATCTCAAAGAGTATGCAAACACATGCACATTCCTGGCTTTGGAGAAGAGACTTCTGGAGAGACAGTCCAGACCCAGGAGCAGGGAAGCTTGTCCTGGGCACGAAGGAAGAGGGCTGGAGACCCTGGGCAGCCCCCAGTGCACAGAAGGGAAGTGCAGACAGCACTGACGGCATGGGCTTCTCAGTTTAGCTCTCTAGAACAGGAAGTCTTGGCCAATGCAGGAAATCTCCTTGTTCCAGCCCCGAGTTTTAGCCTTAACTAACTGTGTTTCTTGGACATAGTTTTTCTAATTTCAAAAAAGTTTCTGGTCACTATTACAGAGGCTCTATTTTGGCTAACAGAATGGAGATCCTTTTAAAGACAGCAAAGAAATAAAATGAAAAAAAAGTTTGTTCCCCTCCATGGAGTATCTACTATAGTCACTTCCTAAAAATACAATTTGGGAAAACTGAAGCTTTTCCTATAAAGGAAGTGTAGTATATATATTTTTTTCTCTTTATTGGTGGACTGCGAGTACATTACTGTCAATTTCTACTGCACAATTAGGAAGACACAGGAGTGAAGAATTATTCTCCCATTCCTGCAAGCATGTGAAGTATGAAGTTTGAGAAGTATGCTTTCTGGCTTTCCTTCAAATACCCTTCTCATGATGAAGGGTGTGAACTGGAAATAAAGATGTCTTCGTTCATCAGAAAGGCTGTGAGCATTCTTGCTTGGTAGTCCAAATAAATGGCTGAGAGCTGCCAACTGTATGCAGCTTTGAGTCAGTGTGCCGTTAAAGCCACAGAGAATGGAGACAATCTAAAATGATTTGATTTAGAGATGCCCTTCCAATTGTTATGATGGAAAAACAAAATCTGCGTGGAGTGCGGTGACAGTATGTAGCTGTAACCCACATTTTGAGACTTTCTAGAGAACTGGAAAGAGGAGGAAAATGATGGTGGAGATATGGAAGGAGGCAGAGAAGGTGAAGCAGCTCTCTATGTAAAATGGTGAAGACAAAAACCTTCCTCTGTGAGGGATGCTCTGGCAGGCTTCTCTTTATGCTTACAGGCTCCTGTTCACCAATGAGTCTAACACCCATTTTCTTATTTCATCCTCACACCAGAGGATATTGGAACCAATAAGCATTGGAGGGTGGTGGGGAAGACTGCTTAGTCCCAGCAGAGAGGTCAGCTGATAGCTTGAGGGGAGATGAGAGAATGACTGAATCTCAGCAGAGCATATTAATAGATGGTCATGGTGGTGACCTTGAGAGAGCAAGGGCTACCGATGCTCAGAATGCCTCTGCTGGAGAGAGAGGAGAATGCAATGTGTTTAACAAGGAGCCCATCTACAGCCATTACTATTATTAACTTTGTGTCCTATGGAGGAGACAGCTTGAACATCATGTACAAAGTGACCATATGGAATACAATGTAACACATTTATGGTCATAGGCAAATTCACCTGCTCCTCAGTATTAAAGTTAGATGTCAAAACTTTATATGACTTCCTACTTATTTCTCCCAAGCCAAGAAATGACCAGCCTCCATGTTTCCTGTGAGGAAAAGTTATGTTACCTCCCTCTATCAGATGATTCACAAATTAATCTCTCTCCTTTGGTTCTAGTTGTCTTTCATGTATCTTTTTCTTCCCATAAGATTCAGGATTTAACTTACTCTTAACATGTCTACAGCTAAATAGATGTATAATGTAGAGATGGAGAGACAGCTCAGCAGTTAAGAGCACTCATTGCTCTCTCTTCCAAGGTCCTGAGTTCAATTCCCAGCAACCACATGGTTGCTCACAACCATCTGTAATGGGATCCGATGCCCTCTTCTGGTGTGTCTGAAGACAGGTACAGTGTACTCATATACATAAAATAAGTGATAAAAAAGTAAATGTATAATGTACAATAGAAAGACAAAGAGATTCATTTATTATATTATTGTATAAAGTATCTCAACAACCCCTTTATTCAGTCCTTTATCCAGAGTGGAAAAGACCTGTTGTTTCAGGGCAACAATGTGGTGGTATAAAGGCTTGAAAGAGAAAGCCTGTGCCCATCCTAGAACTGAACTGTAGAACGGTATACTAGAAACAAAAAAAAGTAAGAGTAGATATTTTTTCAAGTAGCTTTTCATGTTCCAGTTGATTGAATGGCAACAGTTCAGAGTTAGGCACAGGAGAGCCTGCCACTCCCCAAACAACCCTGGTCTCTTAGTAAATTATCCCAGAATCTTACACAGACCCTAAGAAGTGGAAGAGACCTGTCTGACCTAACCACACTGTGAGCTCAATCCTGATCAACTTGAGTAGTAACTGCTGTGTGTTCTCTACTTGCTAAACTACCTAAGAAATGGGAGCAAACAGTAGGAGACTGAATATTTTTGAGGTTTGGTACAGCCTGCCTCTCATTTGGGTGTCCTGAATTGCCTGGATAACCTGTAGCTGTTCCAATAATTTATAGTTCCCTCTGAGTAATTAGATTCAGAGATAAGATTCTGTTTTTGAATAGCTATCTTCAAGAGATATACCATATTTTGATTCCACCAGAATATGGTAGACAAGGCCACCTTTTCTCAAAAATGGTTGTTGTTATTTGTTGTTGTTATTGTTTTGAGACAGGACCTCTCTCTGTAGCCCTGGTTGTCGTAGAACTCTCTATATAGACAATGCTGGCCTCTGACTCACAGAGATCCAGTTGTCTCTGCCTTCCAAGTGCTGGGATTAAAGACATGTGCCACCATACCTGGCTACTCTGCCTTTTCTAATGCTTTCCCCTGAAATTTATCTCTTATTCATCCATGTAAATGGAATTCCAACCCAGAAGCTAATAAACTTTTGCTGCTTGTACTTTTCTTCTATGATCAAAAGTGATGGCAAACTTGAAACTGGCTTTGAGAATGGAGAGAACATCGAAGCACTGGACAAAAAGGGCACAAAGAAGGAAAACTCAATTCAAAGAACTGAAATGTATGATTCTAGGCAGCTTATGTAACAAGCTGAGGCTTCTACACCTCAATGAGAAAGGCTACACCTCTTCCAGTGCCTACTGGCCAACCCATTCTCATGTAATGCAAGTGGAAAGCCTACTAAAAGCTTAAGAGTCCATCTATTCCATAGAGTGCAGCTTGAATGTGCAGTCTAATGCTTACAAGGACATTCTGCTGTAGAGACTCAATGGTGGAGGCAAGGCTACAATTTTGGCATATTGGATTCTTAGCTTGACACATTTGACCACAGCACTCTGAACAGAGCATACATGACACAAGCCTGAAGCATGTCTAATTGCTTGGGGCCATTCAAGGTTAGTTTGCTTTCTTTCTTACTCTCTTCCCCTCCTGGATTCACTTTCCTTCAATTTCTATAAAAAGGAATTTTATTGGGAATGTCATAGTTAAGTACTACTTCTCCACTATTCTGTCTCTCCTACCAACTCCTTCTGTGCCTCATCCAGGTTCGTTTTTGATGGTTACTTTTGAACAGAAAATAAAGCTGATTGATGAGACTCTAGATCCAGGCCACTGGTCTCCACGTAGCCATGCTTGCTGCTCTGGCAGCAAGGCATGCCCAGTGTGCTATAGCCAACAGTACCAAGTCTGAAGTGCTATTTTCAATCCTCCCATCTCTTTAACTAAGGCAGAGCAGGGTGAGTCCTATTCTTTTATGCTCATCAAGTTACTCATCTCTGATGGCTAACCCTGACTGACAACTGGAAGAGGGAACCTGCAATGAAGACATGCCTCCATCACACCGATCTGTTGGTATGTCTAGAAGGGGTTTTCTTGATTGTTAATTGATGTAGGAGGACCCATAGTAGCACGCAGTACCATTTCGGGGTCAGTGGGCTCAGGCTATATAAGAAAGGTTGGTGAAGGCAAGCCCAGGGCAAGCCAAGAGCAGTAATCCTCCAAAGTTTCTGTTTTAAGCTCCTTCCTGTCTTTTCTTCCCTTGATGGAACACTGTCTTAGACAAAACAAACCTTTCCTCTCCATGTTGCTTTTGGTCATTGTGTTCATCACAGCAAGAGGAATCAAAGGAGAGCACAAGTTTACCATGCTAGTATGTAGATGCTGCTTTAAAATACTTCTAGATTACATCTGCAAGCATAAGCATAATGGTTCCAGCCATTAGTATCAGAAGGGCACAGAAGAGACATTTTGCCTTTCATGAAAAGAAAGAATACAGATCTTTCGATAAATGATACTCAGAGTTCAGAGCTTAGTTTTGCTACTTACAATGGCACAATGTGTTGAGTATTTCTGGTTCCACATTTGACATTACAAGATGAGATGGTACTCCACTTAGCAAGTGAATTCTAATTTATACATGAAGAATGCTTGTCCAGAATTTGATGCAAAGCAGCTGCTCATTTTGTTCCCTTCCCTTCTTATTTTTATTAATAGTTCAATACTTAGTTAATTCAGCTGGAGTTACCCAAACACAGTGTTACCAAACCCAACTGAGGTTTCGAAATGTAAAGCTTCCTGAAGTAAATTATACTGCAGACTGTGGTATGTTAATGCATGGCTCTATATCCGAGGCAGGCAACAGGGGTGGAAAGCTAGGGCATTTTTCTATGAATAAAAAGGGAGGGGATAGGCTAGGGCCTATTCACAAAATCTGGAGAAGTAGCTCAGAGGGAGAGTGGTTGGCTTAATGAGTAAATGGCCCTGATTAGATCCCCAATACTTCAAAAATCAAATAGCAACAGTAATTATAAAAAAATTAGTGAACATTTACTTTAAGTGTTCACAAAAATGAAGTGGGGGAACAATATGTTTGAGGATGGGAGGAAAGGGCAAGGGACCCTTTGGGCAACAATTGGGGGACAACATTTCTAGGAATACTTTATAAAATCATTGTATCTCTGATGTCCTAGAGGGCCTTTATTGTAGGTACACTAACCAAGGATCGCTTCTCATGAATGGGATAGTACAGTTGGTATGAGACCTTGAAGGTAAATATAGTGAGGACCTCACTATATTTCAGGAAGCTACAGTGCATCTAATAGCATGCCTAGTGAATACAGTATGTCTATACTAACTTGTGACTACTGCTTTTTACAACATATAGAGACAGCATGCAAGGGTGGTCACTTTGTTAGTCATCTCCTAGGGAGGGAAATCACTCAATCTTCCATGCATGCAAGATAAGAGAATTACAAGAAATCACCAGTGGGCAAGAGTCTCTGCTATTGCTCAAGACACTGCAGTGAGCCTGGGTTGAGTTCCAGTGTGCTTCACTTCAGCAAAGGCCCAGCTCCCTTCCACTTCCCATCCTCAACAGGACAGGAAGGGCCACAGAATGCAGACCTACAGACTCCAGGAGGGAAAGGACGGGCACTCTCTATGGGTTCAAGTAACAGCTGGCATGGAAATCCTGCCAAATGGCCCAAAGACCACCGAGTTTTAAAAACCCCACCAAGATCTAAAATATAAGTCTCATTATTTTCAATATATGTTTAAGTGAGGGAATATCAAGTTCTATGACGAGTCCTGAGATTGACGACTTCTATGATGAGTAGAGTACTGAGCTGTTTATAACTATTTAGTAACGTATCTAATGTGGATGTGGGTGTATTCACCTTTCTCTCACACTGTTATGTGTATTCTCAGTCATTTATGAGACTGGGCAATCCACTGAAGGCACAAGGGACCCTGGAGCTATAAAAGAAAGTTTAATTCTTCAGAATCTGTCCAGTTCACATTGCATTTCTCCTGGTTAGAAATATACATCCTTCTACTTGGAAAAAACAAACACAAAACAACCCAAAACCCCATGATAGCTTGAAACATGTTTGTCATTCATAGGAAAGTTATTTACAAGTTACTTCCTTTCCTAGAAAGGAAAGGTCCTGCTGGATCTACATGATATCACGTACTATGGCTTCTCAGCAAGTAAGGTGAATGGAGGGGAGGCAAAGGTATCAATTCATTAAAGAAATAAACTTAGTTGGCTACAGGTATGGAAGCTAGAATGTAGGTTTTATGAAGAAGTGACTCCTTGTATGGCGACTCAGTGGCTATGATTCCACTTTTCCCAAGCCCAGCTCTAGAAGAGAAACCCGCTGCTGTTTTAGCAGTGGCTCCAGAAGTAACTCTTGACTGTGCTGTCTAAGCAGCTGAACAAAGTGTGAAAAGAACAAGCAATTTAAGAGCCCAAAGGAGGAGGAAGGGCACAGATAACCCACTGCTGCCTACAGGAGCATCTCTGCTTGGGACACTGTGTAGGAAATAGCTGCTAGTAGGAGCAATTGGAACAAATAAAAAATCCCCTTTGCTCCCTCCACAGGACAGCAGGGGAAAGATAAAAGCTGACACCTGACCAGCCACTCAGGACAGGACCCTGGGGCTGCACTCCCACACTGCTGCAATACTGCCCCCAACCTCTCCCCTCAGCCTGCCTTTGCTGCATCATATCTCCAACTGGACAGCATCTGTCTGTTTTCCACCCTCCTTCCATATTTGGGTCTGTCTGTCTATCTATCTGGACTCTGCTGGCTGTTCCTTCCAGACCCTTGCTGGTTACCTTGCCCTGAAAGATGCAGCCAGGGGTACCTGGCTTAACCCAAGGGCCCAAGCCCTGGTCTGGCCCTGGAAGGATTCAAGAGCCTCATTTAATGGGTTTTGGTGATGTTGGAGAAATACCGCTAGCCCATCACCCCCATTCCTTGTTGCTTCTGGTTTGGAGCTCTGGGCCAGGGCCTAATCCTGGTCAGTATTTTAATAATTGTTTAACAGTGTAGATATCTATGTGTCATCTACCAAGTGTCCAATAAACTCCACATCTGTCCAACTGATAACAACCACAGTTCTAAAAACTAATAAAATCGTTGTCAATCTAGAGCCTAGAAGACAATGTACCAAGCCCAGGAGGCTGAGTCATGAGGGCATAAATGTAGATATGGCCATTTTACTGTTTCTCTATATATGCTCTATCTGGTGACTTGAAATTATAATGTCAATAACAATTCAAAAATGAAAGACAAATGCTACAACAAGAACACTGGGGAAACTGCCTATTAGCACCATGGAAGACTATAAACCTGAAGGGTGCCTTCCACGATAGTTTCCTCATTTCCACTCCTCTGAGTCCTTAGTGAGACTCCTGTACAGGCAATTCAGACTTTTCTCCATCCCTTCACACCTAAAGTATGAGAAACCAAACATGTAAAATGCCAAGATGAAGATGAATGCAGGCTTCTCAGGTACATGTATATGAACAATTGTAAAGAATATCTTCTCATCCCCTTGTGGTAGTGTTAACTAAGACCACTGAAGAACATTTATTTCTCAATTCTATGCCCCCCAAATGAAGTAAATAATGCAAAATACTGTAATTTCCAGAGCTGCCATTTGCAGCTTAGTCTGTGTCATATTTAAATGCTATTGCAAGTATTACAGCCAATTGAGGCTTGGAATTTTTCTATACCTCCATGAACACTGGGGCTTATACCAACAATATATCAAAAATACAGCAGTGGGTATCAGTGTAACATGAATAAAATGGCTATTTAACAGTCACACTTCAAAATACATGAAGAGAAGTGGGTAGGAGAAAAGTTGGCTTTCCCCAAAGAATAAGTCTTAGAATCTATGACTTCATAAGCAAAACCAGCAATGGGATAATTCTGAGATTAACAATGTTTCTTCTTTATCATTTCAATATATAAATTTTCTGTTGTAGGATCAGAACTGAATTTATGTTTTTTATAGACAGTATAGTTGTCTTTGGAAGGAGAAAAGAACAGGGAGAAATGATATAATTCTAATCTCAAAAACCAAAATGAAGGTCAATAAATATTGAAACCTTATAAACTAAAGGCAACACTGACAAATCTTACTCATTTCCTGTCAGTTCTTACAGATTTCAACGTGATTATCAAGGTATTCATGAAACTTGTTATGGGATAAGGAACATTAAACAAAAATAACCTGTTCCTTATACATCTATTAAGAAAAAGATATTTTGTAGGTAAATACGAACAGGTACCCTATTACATTGTCAATTATAATGTATTGAGATATGATCATAGGTCAGGGCAAAACTCAGTAAGTCCCATAAAGGAGGCAGAAGCCTTATTTCAGTTGTGTGGTACAGCAGTAAAAATTTGGAATTTTGCTTTCTTTGAAAATCATAGAAATATTATAAGAATATGTTTTCATTTGATCACAGAGGTGAGACTATGGGACTGCTTCTGATTGTCCACACCAGCTGATGATGATTTGTCTCGTACTCTAGCAGAGGTGTAACTTTGCTAGCTGCAGACAGTTTCTGTGATTGTGTGATGTTTGGAATTCTGGGGACTTTTCTAAGGATAGATAAATGCAAGCAAGGACTGGGAGAGGTGGTTGGTTGTTGGTGGCAGTTAAGTATTTGTGTGCATAGAAGAAACAAGGAGGAGAGAGAGAGGCAGAAGATGGGAAGAAGGAAGAAGGAAGAGAGAGGAGAAGGGGAAGGGAAAGGAGGGGAGAAGGAGAAGAATCAGAATAATTAGGAGGAGAAAGAGGAGAAGAAGAAGGAGGAGGAGAAAGAGGAGGAGGAGGAGCAGGAGAAGAAGAAGAAGAAGAAGAAGAAGAAGAAGAAGAAGAAGAAGAAGAAGAAGAAGAAGAAGAAGAAGAAGAAGAAGAAGAAGAAGAAGAAGAAGAAGAAGTCGCTGTTAGATATCTTGAAGACAAAGATCAAACTTGCCCCAAATCAGCAGGATCTAATGATAAAGTTGCCCCCTTTCTGATTGCTGACTTTATTCAGGGATCTCCTCCCCCCCCTTTTTTTTTTTTGCTTATCTAGTGTTAGAGGGTTATAGGGTAGAAGAAAAACAGTAGAGAAAGTTGGAAGAAAGAACTCACAAAGTAGCAAACACAAGCTACAGAGGTACTTGACCCAACACAGGGAAACTGGAATGACTTAAGGGGTGGAAGAGACAAAGCAAGAGGAGCTAAACTGAATAAGTAAGTATGTGGGGGAAAGACAATTTATGTGAAGTCTGTGGGAGGAGTTGCAACTGGACCATTAGGTTAGAAACCCACAACTACCAAGAAGTATCAATGAGAGCTAAGGCCAAAAAGACCATGGAAGAAAATACCAGGGAGAGAGGATCACCAAGGGACAGTGTTAGTCACAGCATTGAGCAGGACAAAAAGCTGTTGTCAGGAAGTGGGTCAGTTTACAGTCTCAACTACATTTTCTTACCCCAAATTTCTAGTTATATAAGTTGGTGATAAAGAAACTACATTAAAAAGCAAGTGGAACCTTCAAATGTTTTTGTGATCAAAGCTTTAGCACTGACAACATGTGTTCAATCCAATAGCAAATGTCTAAAGAGCAGGGAGAGGCAGCATGCATACCAATGAAGAGGTGAAGCTAGTTCAACATGAGATCCCCATGGCAAAATTGCTTGTCTGGGATTTGTTTAGACCCTAAATACCAGTCTGAAGTAGCCTGGGGTAACAGTGACCATAGATGTCAAACTAGAGTATAAAAGTCTCTTGGCAGGAGAAATAAACAACATAGGTTTTTATCTGAGTACTTTCTTAATGCTTCAAGTCTGCACAATTGACTGCAGAGATGCATTTTGAATGTTCTGCTGGACTCATATTTGCATTTCTGCAGATCTTATAGTCCAAATTTTAGAGAACAGTAGTCACTTAATGAATAATAGTGGTATACTATAATAAATAAAATGTCATTGTTTGAGCAAGCTACTAGGTTATATTTAACAAAAACAAAACAAAAACCAAACCAAACAAAACAAAAAAACCCAAACTATAAGCAAACAAACAAAACTAAGTCTAGAAAAATCTTGAGAAATAGTAATATTACATTTCAAGAAGGATCCTGCACAGCAGTTCTACTTTCTTTTCCTTTCTTTTCTTTTCTTTTCCTTTCTTTTAAATCTTTTGGTTATTTTATAGCATTTCAGCAGGAAGGCAAGAAGTAACTGACCCGTGGAAACAAGAGCAGATTGCTCAGTGTTCTAGCACTGCTGAGCAAGACTGCAATTCCTAGCTAACTGTGCTATTCCCAGATCCATGCAGCAGACAGGAAACCATGCCACCTAAGGATCCAACCCCTTGTCTTGCCTCTTATGATCTAAGAAAGCAGATTATCTCTTGGCTGCTTCCATGCCACTAGAAAGCCAGGAATTAGAGTCCTTAAGCTCCGAAATGACTTGTTTAGAAGCAATTATACAAACTATATTTCCTAAATCTTTCTTTAATACCTGCAAATCGAAAGACATCAGACTACATCGGGTGGCTTGGAACTCAGCTATGCTATTTGTTATTCACAATTCCCAGCACCAACTCTGCGTGTCACATGACAGATGTAAACTAAACAACCTCTTCTTACATACTGTCCATGTCAAAGGCACAAAATTATGAGAACTCCAGTCTCCAGAGTAAAGAAAAAAAAAAGTTAAAAATCTTCAAATCCCAACAACCCAGGATATAAGGGGGTGGGGGGCAGGGAGGCGGGAAGAAGAAAAAGAAAGAAAAGAAAAAAGAAAAAAAAAGCCCCAATTTAACACATCATCTTTAAGAATAAATGAGGTTACAAATCCACATTTGGAAGAACAGAATCTAGTCCATATGTACCAGATACCATTTTTTTTTTCAAACTCGAATTCCGGATTCCAAAATGTATACTCTCTCTCTATACTGAGGTAACAGCTTGTCAAAGAAATGTGGCAAGCAACAGCAGGCCTAGCACAGCAGATGGGGTATATTTTTACACCGGCTTTAAGTGATAATACGAGTTTACATAGGGTCATCCTAAATATTGTTTAAGTGCATGAAATGACTCGAGTCACTGTCTAACCTTGAGTAGGCTGTTTTGCTTTCAGTTCGTCTCAATTTGCTGCCGTCAAGACTTCATCAAGACAAGTCTATCTTTTCTTTGGAACAGTAACTGTACCAATTTTTAAGATTTTTTTTTTCTTTCAGATTCATGCATGGATTTTCACATGGCCATTAACAAAGGGAGAAGACAATAGTCATCAAAGCATCTCATTAGCAGGGAGGTTCACTCAGACTCTGTCGACAGGTTACAAATGATATGCATGCTGGCAGTTAACACCAAGAAGTGTGAGGTGAGTAGGATGGGAATCGAACCTGCTACCTGCAGCCCGACAGCAAGGATATTTACTGTAGCAGTTCTACTGATTGGCTCCATTAAATTCTTGAGGCACTGATTCCACATCTGGAATACATGCCTCCTAATAAATATTAGGCATGGCAGGTGTAGAAAACTACACGCATAAAACATTGATTAAAGAGTTCAGGGTTTACATTCTTCCCTTCTTATGTCAGAGCATGTTCACTTGCTTATGTGGATGGAGAGGGCCTGGTGACCTCTAACTCTGACTTCTACTAACTCACAGATTTTAAATAAACCTTAAATAACCAGTGCAAAACTGTCTTTGTGTTTATTCACAAAAGAGGGCATGTGCACTAATTTCAAAGAAATGCTAAGGAAGCTTTGGGGATGACAACTTACATGGAAGCCTTCTCTGTGCACATAGCCACCTAAGGGATATAACATAGCTCTTCTGGCTAACTCTTAGGTAAGGATTTTCTAATATGGAGGGATGGGCCAGTTGAGAACTGGACAGATGTTTGAAAACACTGCCAAGGTATCAGGCACTATTTCTTCTTCACCTTCTAGTGTTGGACAATTAGCACACAAGCATCCAAACAGCAGGGCTGTGTATGATAGTGTTCAATACTTGGTCTTAGGCTCTAGACGAGTGACTGGTTCCCAAAAATATATGGGTGGCTAATGGCAGGTCCATTTGAGCACACCCCTTACTACCTTATTTGCTCAGAAATCATCATTCTGTACAACATGATGTATTGCCCAAGTAAGGAAATACTGTGTTTTGTGTCTTAGCTAGGCTTGCAGAGCCAGGAAGCCCTTAATGGTCAGTGGCTTTTCCACTAATCCATGCTTCTGTAATGCACCTTCTAAGTCCATGAAAATGATCATAAACAATGTTGGAGAAGACTTTCTAGTTCTTCAAGATTCTCTCTTGTAAGGAAAGGGGTGTGAATAATAAAATACTCAGTGACTGGACTGAATGAGATTAAGTCAGCATAGAGAAGTAAAAACTTGGCCTTATGTCTTTAGAGTAGAATATACAGACATGGTATTTATTTAGTAAATTATAAAATATTATAGAAATGTTAACAATTACTAACATTATTAGTTTATAAGCTTCTTGAATCAGGACACTTTGCTTATCATATACTTATGAATAAATTTGCTAATTCTTGCTAGAGGCTGATGGAGTTGGCATTTCTAGGATGGAGTGTCTGGACAGATGAATGAAATGATAAAGAAATCTTGGGGCTGGAGAGATGGCTCAGCGGTTAAGAGCACCAACTGCTCTTCCAAAGGTTGTGAGTTCAAATCCCAGCAACCACATGGTGGCTCACAACCATCTGTGATGAGATCTGACACTCTCTTCTGGGGTATCTGAAGATAGCTATAGTGTACTTACATATAATAAATAAATAAATCTTTAAAGATATCTTGAGGAACATAAATCCAAGTGACTTAAGTTTCTGTTAAAACATTAATTTCAGTTAGGATGGGTCAGGTCCTGCTAATATAGTTATACAAGATGATGTAATTATTTTACAAGTTCAAATTTTCTCTAAAATGTAAAATTCATAATCTCCAACTTCTAAAAAATAGTTCATGTTATTAAGTTAAACTGGACTTAACACTTTTTTTAGTGTATTTAGTAATAAAAAGATGTTAAGAATGTTCAGCAAGGAAACCACAATTTTCTACTAAAATAACAATTATTCAGAAAAGAGTAATTGGAGAACAATAAACGTAAGTGAATTATCAGAACCCCTGTGATCTTTCGTGCTAAAACTCCATGCTTTAGATTGTCTGGAAATCTTACATTTTTAGAAAGTAACACTGTTTTGAGTGCTATGAAATAGTAAATGTTTGTGCCCCCTGCCCCGGCACAAAAAGGGACAACCATCACTGATACTCTCCTCTAGCATAAAACAAAGTCATGAAAGTCAAAGAATATACACGAAGCAACCCCACCTCAACCCCACCGCCGAAAAAACAGTAGAGAAGCATCAGCTACAGTCCATTTCATTTTACTACAAATCTAAACAGTATTTCTCAGAAGACAACAAACAGGCCTGAGGACCCTACTCCTTCACAGGGCTTAAAGTGTTGGAGGCTGCAGGACACTGGAGTCATGAGATGGAAACCAGGCATGTGTGCATCCTACCTACATGGGGCATTCCTTTTCAGTGAGAAGTTCTCTAGCCTTAGATACCCAAACTATTAGCTGGAAAATAACAGACTAGATCCTAACTTATTCATCAGTTTTCTCTATGTGAGCTCTGCTAATGTTTCTATACCTAATGACAAGAAAATCAATCTTTTGACACAAAGATCACTTACACAGAATCCAAAACAGAAGATACTGACAGTCTCAGAAATAATTCCAACATGTTAACTGCTTCACACAGCTAGAGATTGAACCAATGACTCAACGATTTCTCCTTTCTCCCCCCATATCTTCTTACCCACGCTTTTCTTTCTCTGTCTCTTCCCTAAGGACTAATGACAACACTTGTAAAATGCTGAGTTAATTAAAAAATATAAGATTTTAAAGGTTCACAGTTATTTCAATAAATGTACATGTGTTCTAAGAGTACCCTTATCAAAACCAAAACCAAAACAACTACAAAACAAACAAATAGGAAAAACTCAAACACGACGAGTCACTCTGTTCTTCTATTCTGAAAAGGTGCAGGGCAACTTTCTAGGATTGATGCAGATAGCAGCACACCAAAGCAAGGCAGTAGTAACCCGTCTCACAGGCCCCATAGTGAAAAGGAGTGCTGAGACCAGCAACCTAAACTAACATGAGGGTGGAGAGTAAAATTTCCATTTAAAGTTAGGATAAAAGACAAGAGGATTTCGGCAAGGAAGCGACCATCTTGCCCCAGGATCTGAAAACACTCAGAGATGAGGGCCCCCTAACATTAAAGGGAGCCCACGACCACTGTGGCTCTGCCCAACTATCCCAGCATACACAGCTGGTAAAATTTAGTGTGCACTCCAGGGTCTCTTTAAGTATACAAATGCTACATATCAGTTTCCTTGTATGATCAATTCCCCCAACTGTAGTCCTGAAAATATCCCAAGAACAACATAAAGGGCAGGACTTTGCAAGTTCCTACTTTGTTTTTCTTCTTGTGTTAGAGAATGGCATTATAGCTGTGTGATCTAAAAATCCATATACTATATGGGTAAACATACCCGATGTAGGCCGTCATGCTGCTATGTCAGTGTACTCAAGGAGAAAAAGATGGGGAATCTGGTAGTGAGACTCACTTAAAGGAGTTCTATCTTTAGTTTATTGAGCACAAGATTATAAGACCAAAAGCAGAGCTTCCTGTAAAGCGCTGTATTCACCTAACAGCTCAAATGGTTTATTGTGGATTATTTTTTAACAGACACTTCCCTCTGTTTGGTCTTGAGTTCGTATCTACAATATAAAGGGAAGGCAACATTAATGCCACAGATCTAAGACGCTGGCAGCAGCCTACCAGTGCTGTCCACCCACAGAGATTTGCTTTCTGGGATTTTCTTGTGCACTCCAGCACCCTCCCCCCTCCAATGCCCTGGACAGTGTACCATGGGGTTTATTTTTTCCTTCTCTTTCTGCTCTCTTGTTTGTTCTTTCCTTCCTGTTTTCAGGAGATTTGTACTCTCTTCTGTTCTGTTTGATGACACTTTGTCAATTAGATGCATTCCATTCAGTACAGAAGTTCATTAAATTCAGATAAGACACCATTCTTGCAGGCTGACTGATGTTTATTAATGTAAAATGTGACAGGAATAATCCAGCAGGGAGTTTGAGCTTTTTGTTGCATCACTCAGACATCAGAATAATACAGTTCATCTGCAATTCATCAGAAGCTTATAATATTATTTACATATTTAAAGATTTCTTGAAGTCACATGCCTTTGAGAAATTCAGGAAAGTGTGTATTGCAGGAAGATAAATCGTGTATAGGCAATATGCTGATTCAAACATCCCTAAATAGCTTTAATTTTTGTGCCTGGATTATGGGGGTGGGGTAGGAGGAGAGAGGATAAAGGGCAGGAGTGAATCAACAAGCTCTTTATGCAATTACATTTAGGGTTTTAATATGATGTTTGTGGTTACTAACAGCTACAATAATATTGACCTTTACATTTAAATAGTAAGTGCAATTTTCAAGTATTTTCTACTATTTGTTATCTCATTAGGCATTTTATTCCCCAGTACAGCTTTAGAGAAGAATAAAAACAAACACATATGAAACAACTACTAATTAATCAGACCTCCGTCGTTCATCTGGTCTCCCTACTAGGGCAAGGCTCCAAGTGTCTAACATGAAAAGTCTGGGGAAAAAAGAAAAGGACCGGAAGTATGATGATGCCTGGCCCCATTAAAGTAACAATAAGAATCCTACCAGTGTTCAGCGGCCACAGAACGAGTAAGGCTAGTGAGTCGTATTCAGGGGGCACTGCATAAGGGTCTACCACCTGCTGACCACTCCTAGATCCAAGTCACAAATCTATTTTAGGGACTTTTCAGATTAGGAGGAGATAATCTGGAAATGTATGTGTAACGGAAGGAACTTATTCAAATGTTACCATTGTTACAGACAGAGGACTGAGCCAATGGTCTTTTTTGTTTTCGCTTCTCTGTTTTCTCTGGCTCAATGGCAAATCCTTATATGTTAGTGTGTATATCTACAGATCAAAAATTGTACTTAAGTTTTGAAAATGTGTATTTTTCTATTCAAGAATGACCATAATACTATTCTTTTTCTATTTTGAAGAGATTTATTCACTTTTATTTAGGTGTATGAGCAAGTGTTTTTGTCGAATGTGTGCAAGCCCACAACTTGAGACCCTGCTACCCCCAAAGCCAGAAGAGGGTGCTGGTCCATTGCAACTAGAGTTATAGAAGGCTGAAAGCCACAGTGTGGGAGCTGGGAACAGAACCCAGGTTGTCTGCAAGAGGAGCCAGTGCTCCTGCCCACTGAGTCTAGCCCTCACTGTTATCTATAACATGGAAGAAAGAAAAGAAATGCCATGCTCTCCAGCAACCAGAGCAGTTGCTCTCAACTTTAAAAAATGCTTTTCATTGCCTGCTTCTCTGATGCACATAGGTGCACATGACACCAGGGATATAGAGGTGAGGATGACTGTGCATTGGTTCTTTAACTCCACCTCTGAATGGGAACCAGGAATTAGGGATAGAACTTGGGTCCTCAGGCTTATGCAGCAAGTGCTTTTTCATCTAAAACATCTTGCTGGCCCAAAGTCTTCAACTTTCAAAGTCCTTTGAAGAGATACTGTGGTAGAGATGTGGGTCAATAAAGCAGATATCATTGGTTAAAACCATCTCTCTTGAGGGAATGGGAAGTAAATTCGTATAAAATAATTGCAAAAGTATATTTAATAAGAAACTATTATTCAAAACACACAAGTAAAATTTAATAATAAAGAAAATACATTTAGAATGAACCATAAAATAAAAAGACATTTCACTGATGAATGTATAGCTGTCTAGTAGAAAAAGATGCTCAACAATAACATGATATGCCACCAGGGAACTATGGCCGAGAACAGCAGCAATGTATCATTAACATGTATTTGGCCAAGTAAATAACAGTGCTCATCAGGATAAGTGGCAGAGAGATAAAGGAAGTGTGGTTCGCTTTAGGTAGTAATACGCAGGGGCTCAGCAACTTTAGAAGATAGTCAGCTTACTGAAAACCATTCACACTCTTTCATAGGATATAACAGTTGCAATTTTGGTGAATGAGTGGAAAATGTGGTATATATACACAAACACACACACACTTACTCATACATGAGAACTCCACTTCAGGTCAGAAAGGACATTCTATAATGGTTATTTTTGGGACCTAAAATAAGTGAATGAAAAATTTAACAGAAATGCTGAATTTTATTACTGTGCTTTGGTTTTTTGCCACTTAACAATTCCTACAGTCACCCTACACATGTATAAAAGGGTACTAAATACCTAAATGGAACTTGTGAGGAAGAGAATGAAAGAACAGATACATATTTGCTCTATACACTTGACTGCATGTACACATCAGTGACTAATGCTGATATGGACAAGTCTAAAAGTTGTCTTAAAGAACTGGGACAAGCATCCTAAGTTCTCTTGCTTCATATGCAAATGCAGAGCAAATAAATATATTGTTGGGGGAAATAATCTGAGTAAGAAATGTTAATCTGGACCAGAGGACTGTGGGCCACACTTCATGTGCAGGTGAAGATGTCAAAAAAGTAAAAGAAAGCAACACCGGGCATGCAGCCAGCTGCATAGAGATGACATATATCTCTTCACTACACTAATTTTAAAAGACATCATCAATACAATTCATAATATTGATTATGCCTATGATAGGAAAGAGAAAACTAAAATGGGAATCAATGAAGTCTAAGGGGGAAAAGAACATTAAGGCTAAAAAGATTCTTCCAGCTTTCTAGGGATTGTACACAGGAGAATGTGTTTGTGTGGCACAAGACCCAAACCACAAGCAAAACACATTGCATAAAATTGAAGTGAAATAATCTGGCCAGACATTGATCTGTGTAATGAGTTTCTGTGAGAAGTATTGCCAGGCTATAAAAGGGAACAGGGATTTGAAAGGAATTTGGAAGAACTGATCAGCAAGACCCATAGGGCCATGTTTCTTTTCTACTGGGGCCCCAAGCAACTAGTTTGCCAGCTTGCCTAATAAGACTTTTACTATACAAATCTACTTTGGAGCACACACAAGGAAATATTCCTTAAATAAATGAATGGCACAGAATTATACAGAAGTTACCCTGGTTCCTTTTCTTGTAAACATGGGAGCAATATGTCTACACAGATAGCTGTGCGTAACACTAGCATCCTATCTCAGACATGCAAGGCTTCAAATCAGTCAGTGTGAAGGTTGCCTTGTTAGAAAGCAGTGCAGGCTTTATGGCTCCTGGCTGTGACCACATTCTCCATCTTTGATAACATATTCTAGGCAATATACTTCATGATCATAAAGTCCTCCTGAAAGAGGGTACTCAACATATATAAGCAGTACAATGCTATAGAAAGAACTTTGACTGATATAGAATACATTATTTTATACCATAAGCAGTTCATTAGGCAGTACTCCTATTGGTAGACATTATTAAGCATCTAGTTTATATGAGGACATACAAAGCAGAAATGTGCAGTAAATTGCCAGCTCTGCGGTTACTGAGAACACCTGTATTTCCTGAAAGAACACAAATCTCCAAATCGTTCTGTCATTATTTCACTAAATCCTCTTGTGACTTTCAAACCTAAGTGCAATGTGGAAATGGGGCCCCAGGGGATTACCAAGTGACTCTTTTGTCTTTAGCGTAACACAGGTGCCCTCAAATACCAGTCAGTTCATCAGTTCAGCAATAGAGCAAGCAGAAAGGACCTCAATATCACCATCTTCTAGCATCTTGAGAACGGAGCACCATCACTGGTTAATACAGCATTTTCTAAGTTGGGAGGGTACAGGGGATGGCATTAAGAAATATTCTTTGTAGGTTTATGTGTTTGAAACACGTGGGACCAGATGGTGGCACTGCATTCAGAGATTATAGAAAGGTGGCACTGCATTAGGAGATTATCGAATGCTAGGAGAAGGAACCTAGCTGAAGATAGTTGCTCACTGGGGTTGCATTTTGCAGGTTTTGACTTCTCTGTCTGCTTCCTTTATGCTGATGAAATATGACCAACTAGCTTCTTGTTACTGCCACTATGCCACATCATTTGTGCATGAGGAAATATGGCCAACTAGCTTCTTGTTACTGCCACTATGCCACACTATTTGTGCATGAGGGAGAGTAACACTTTGTAACTCTTTCTTCATTAATAAGGTGCTTTTGGTCATGATATTTTATGACAGTAATAGAAAAGTAACTGAGGGGATGGGGAATGGGGAGAGGGTTGGAGATCAGATGTGGGGAGGGACAGGAGCGATGGCCAGATGGCCATGAGAATGAATGGAAATCTGCAGCTGACAGGGGTGGAGAGGTAGGAGACATCTCTAGGAAAAGACAGAGACCTGGGATAAGAAAGGCACTTAAGAACCAATGGGGGTATCATTAGCTGTAACTCACAGCCTGGGGATTATGGAAACTGAAGAGCCACCTCCAGTAGCCAGGCTAGAATCCCATGGGGCAATAGGGACACAAACCCATCCACAAAACTTTTGATGCAAAACTTACCCTGTCCACAAGAAACACAGAGACGGTGTATGTACCAGAGACTGAGGGAATGGCCAATGAATAACTGGCCCAACTTGAGACCCAACCCATGGGCAAGCACCAACCCCTGACACTATTAACGATAATGCTTGCAGGCAGTAGTCTAGTGTGGCTGTCCTCTGAGAAGCTCTACCCAGTGGGTGACTCAGACAGATGCAGATATCCACAGCCAAACAATGTGATGTTTAGGGACCCTTATGAAAGAATAGGAGGAAGGATTGGGGGCCCCAAGGGGGGAGGAACTCCACAGGAAGACCAACAGAGTCAACTAACCTGGACCCTTGGGGCTCTCAGAGACTGAACCAACAACAAAAGATCATAAGTGGACTGGACCTAGGTCTCCCCACTCATATGTAGCAGATGTGCATCTTGGTCTTCATGTAGGTCCTGAACTACTGGAACAGGGGCTATCCCAAAATCTGCTGCACGTACATGGCATATGTTCTTCTCGCTGAGCTGCCTCTTCTGGCCTCAGTGGGAGAGGAAGCACCTAGATTTGCATAGACCTGAAGTTCCAGGATGGGGGGATAGTCTACCAGCTTAGAGAAGGGGAAGTGGTATGGGGTGAAAGAATGTGGGAGGAGGTGACTGGGAGGGGAACAGGGAACAGGATGTAAAGTGAATAAGTAAAAAAAAACAATTAATATTAATTAATTAATTAAAAAATAATTAACTTACTGAAGCAAGGAATGAACAAATATACCCCAAGGTAGACAACACAAAGGCAAGAATATATATTGATCTCACATTCACAGATTCATATTAAATCTATAGATAATGGTCCCAACAGAATGCAAAGACAGAACACATGGATTTATAGTATTATCAGAACATGGAGCTATGCATGTCCAGGGAATTGCAACTAACAGTGTCCTTCATGAACTAGGACTTGGTGATTGGAGCAGGAACAGTATTGAAGGCACAATGTTTGCTCTGTATTATTTATTTCCATTGACCTTGTACAACAGAAACACACATTACTTTAATTAGGAAACAGGTTGAGAAATATGGACTACTCATCGATGACAAAGTGACAGGAACACTGGTTTCTTATTCATCACTACTGTCACTGTGCTGATTAAATAAGCAAATACTTCAGAAACCGTGGGATGGTCAAGGTTAATAAGGATACAGAGACTGCACATAGCTATGCTTACAATGTGCTTTTTCCCATGTGCAGAACCATGATGGCAGAAAAAACAGACAATGTCATTTCCATCTACAGGAATCTGCAGAAGGCTTACAAACAGGAATTTTGGATTAGTTAACTTAGATTTTTTTTTTTAAAGGAATCCCTATTGAGCAACAGTTTATTAGAAGTAGAAAGAAGGATATAATGGGATAAAGAACATGGAGACGAGGTCTTCTTTTGAAATGGCTGAACTGTGCAAATTGTGAAGGAATATCAGGAGAAAATTCTGCCAAGGTGATAGCCTTCTCCAGAAGGCAGACACGATTCTACAGGCAAAGGGAGCTACTACAAGATAGGCGGATGTAAAGAAAAGTGGTGAAACAAAAATGAAAACAGAATACAAAATGCATGAAACTGGTGGCAATGTCAGCTGATACCCATCAATGATCAATGATTTATAATAGCAAAGCAATCCAAGGATAACAGTGAAAGAGCTGTGACAACAGCTGACAGGATAGTCATACACCCAGATCTTTCACCCAGATCAAAGCACAGCAGCTGGAATAAACAGTCCCTACCCCCTGCTTCTCAGAATCCAGACTTCCTTAGTTCTTGGGAGCTTTTACAACACTACAGTATTAGGAAGAATATGCACACTGGAAGTGAAAGGGGAGGAAGTGCTTGAACAGAGGAATATTTTATATGGTAGCCTCAAACAATTAAAAAAAAATCCCTCAAACAATTCAGTCATTAACAAAATACCAGAAGGCTCGCCAAATATTCATGGAAAAAATAGGGCAGTGTGGACTTTACTTGGAAAGCCCTGTGAGAAAGGAGGGATCAAGTATTCCTGACAAAGCAAATACATAATCCCCTTTTCAGGAGCCACTGAATGAGTGAGTGGTAAGAACCAGGATCATGTACTAGAGAGCATACGATATTGGGAAGTTTGGATTTGCATTCTCACTTCATAAAGCCTGGTCTTGTAATGAGGTGCTTTCCCCTGTAACATCTATTTCCGTGAGCTGCTGGCAACCCCTGCCCCAGCAGAATACTACAGAAGATGACACAGTGCTCTTGCTAGGTCTTATGTACTTTTACTTGCTTCAGCAGGTAGCTTTTCTAGACTCTTCATTCCACATGGAGCATAGGAGGCTGGTTTGCCCAACATTATAGATTTAGATAGTGGGAAAGCCGCATCAAGAGTGAGGGCTCCAGAGACCCTCCAGATTTAGTCTCAAGAAATAATTCACCTGTCACCAGTTTAAGGATACTGCCTGGTATCACTTGCTTGTGATTTTACAAAACTGATACCTTTGTCTTGAGGTCCTGGCAGGTAGGCAAAATGGTTGTTATAGTCTTTTCCAGTACCGAGTTTATCTATTTAATTATTTGCTTTCTCTACCCTACTCCATTTACCCAACCTGCTCTTTGAAATGGGGGTTTGGTTTGCAATTACTTCAGAGCTTGGAAATCTACTTTACAGAATAAAACCAAAGGCTGTCACATAATCAAAATAGCCAGTATCTGAATGTAGAATATGTAAGGAAGTCTGTGTATAATAAGTCCTCAGGACTTAGTGTTTGAAGCCTGAGCATTCCTGGGCCATCTTAAAAATCCAAGAGTTCTGTAGTTAGAAGACTTCCATTGCTTGCTATTTGTACCAGAATAAAGTCACCATTCAAAGATGAATACAATACTGAAAAATTCAAAACATTGGATTAAGTCACTTATCTTTTGGATGGACTAATAGTTCTCCCTAATTTCCAATAGATATACCCTCTCCTTCTGGAAGCACTTATGTGCATGACTATAATTTTAGAATATTAAAGATGAAACGATCTCTATGGTGAGGCATTCAACCTACAAGTACAGTTCACTTCCTAACAGGAGTCATCACTGTAATGCTGCAGGATCTTTGGGAAGATGATCACACTGCTTTGAAAGCAATGGAGTCTTTCAGAGAAGTGAATTTTGGGACTCTTACCATTGAGCTGCTCCTGTGTTTCTTGTTGCACTTTACCTATTATACCATGATTCTTATTTGCCACTTGCACAACTATTTGCAATTTTTTTTCAAGACAGAATTTCTCTCTGTAGGCTTGGCTGTCCTGATCTCACTCTGTAGAACAGGCTCTCCTTGAACTCACAGGGAATCTCTTGTCTCTGCCTCCTGAGTGCTGGTATTAAAGGTGTGAGCCACCTCTGCCTGGCCTATCTGGAATTTTTAAAATAAATTTTTAATTTTTGAAATTATAATATAATTACAACACTTCTCATTTTGTTTTCTCCCTTGAAATCTTTCTGTGTATCAACACTACATTACTCTCTTTCAAATCATTGCCTTGTGTTTTTAAAAATCGTGTGTGTGTGTGTGTGTGTGTGTGTGTGTATGTGTGTGTGTGTGTTGATGTATTCACATATGCATGAACACATGTGTGCTTTGCTTATGCTTCATTTAGTACTGAAAGCTAGACAGGATCATTCTATACTTTGGGAATCCCCCTCTCATTTTAAATGCAATAGCATGTATGAAGCAAACTCTGGAGCATATTCTATGTGTTGCTAGGTTTGGGACATTCTTCTCTAGGCAGCTTTGGATTCTGAAACTAAGAACAAAATAGGCATGGATGGGGACCTATACAGATTCAGGGGCATGAAAAATGTGTGTGGCCCATTCACTAATGGAGCAGATCATCCAAGTCTTCACTCAGAGGAAAGAGTGAGCTTAAGAGTTATGCATTATGTATCTTCTGTTGTCAGTTAGCTTCTCAAAAACACAGCTGCCTCTATATGATTAACAATTATTGCCTTTTTCTTTTCTGTGTATATAAAGGTTTTTTGCCTATATAAATTATGTACTTTTTGCAATTCTTCCTCCACAGGTTGCCCCATCTCCTGGAATTCTTGGACTCGACTCTGAGCATGACTGGAAAGATTGCTTAAAATGCTTTCTCTCTGCTGGGGATACCCAAATTGGAACTATGTTCTAATTCCTGACTCACAACACTTAGCAAAGGCTGTGGTGACAGAAAAGTTATTCGTGCAGGGATCTGTCTACACAGGTGGAGAAGTACAATTACAGTCTTCAACAGCTCAGCCCAGAAAAGTCAGGCTCTCCTCTGGGCCACGATGCAGCAACTCAGCAGGACAAGAGAGATTGAGGGACTTCATCATTTGGTTGAGTGCAGTGTTTAAGCACACAGTCATTTGAGGAAAATTGTGGAAAATTGGTCCATTTGGCATTGTCATTGATTTGTGAAGACATGTGGGGTATATGTGTACATACACAGACACACAACTCAGCCAGAAAGAGTTTAATCATCTGAATTTTAAGGGTTTTGTTGATTTTCACCAGAAAGTATGTGGGAATCTTGAAGTAAAATATGGCTAAATCAGTAACATATACCACTTTAAGGCATTCTAACAAACAAACAGACTAAATCTCTATAACTCCCACACTCCCTGTCTTCTCGTTATCTCCTCTGCCATGAACAGCCCCTTTGAATCCTGTTAGGAGTCCTGAAGCCCCAGTCAGCAGTATAGCCCTCTTAGGGCCCTCTTAGGTCCTAGCGGGCACCGTTCTTTCTCACAGCCTTTTGTACTCTCTCCTTTCTTGACCCATTTGTAAACAGATTTGCAAATCACTGCCCATATGTTTTGAATTTTTTTTTTTTTACATTAACTAGGGTGCTTTTCTTGTTCCAGGTATGATGAAGTCAACAGAAAAACTTCCCTGACTTTTACTTACAAGTAGAAAACTGAGGTCAGACATGAAAACAAACAGTGAAATTGCTGTATGGAGATCAAGCTTACTGATATGACTGGGAGCTGGCACAGTCATCCTTCATGGCATTACAGAACCAAACAATGAGGAAGGTGGACAATCACTGATGTAACACAGGCAATTAAATATGGTCAGTTTTACTCATAAACAGATAGACAATGCCAAACGTAAGAATGTAATATCAAGACAAATTGACAACAAATATAAAGTGAGTAAAGTTTATATTACATAACCTCAATAGCTTACACATTCAGAAATCATTAGATGAGGCTTTGTTGGCTCTAATGTAGTATTGTAAGATTTAAGACAGCCTGAACTACCTAGTAATTCCAGGTCACCCTGGACTACAGACTGAAAGAGACTAAACATCCCCCAAACATAAGGAAATGCCCATGAATATGGCTGCAGAGTAAAATGAATTTATCTTTGAATGGGGCTGGCAGCACAGCTGAACTGTCCCATACTTACCTAGCATGCATGAAGCCCCAGCTTCAATCACTGTCACTACCGTTAAGGATAAAATATCAGAGTAATAATAGTGTCTTCTGCATACCACAGACCACTGCACTCATGTGCTCATGGGTGCTATATTTGCCTGTATAAAATATGCACAAGATCCAGCCAGAGTAGCATGGGATGCTGAAGGATCCACAAGCTCCAATCCTAAATGAGGAGCTATGGCCAGTTGGTGTGTGGGGAAGAAGAGTCAGTTGTCTTTAAGGGTGTGGTTCTGGGAAGGTTGAGCATGCTCCATGGAAGGTCCCATTAAATGGGTAGCACAGACAGCAGAGAAACGGGATTATGAAATACAAGAACTATGAATTTGACGGGTACAGAGGTAAGGATAGATCTGAGAACAGTTAGGGTAAATGTGATCAGAATATTTTATCACATTGTATGAAACTATCAAGGAATCAATTAAACAATATATACCATAAGATGTTCAATTCCCTTTCTTTATCCATCTCATCAACTCAATCTCTAAGACATTCCTTAAAACTCATCTGCTTGGAATGAACTTGGGAATTCATCCTCTCATAAAAACAGCACTATAATTGGATGTTGGGTTCACAAGTTAATCCAAAATTCTATTAAACCCATAATTATGTTAACCATGTTTTTGGAACCCAAAATAGAGACATGGCATGACAAGTTCAATCACAAGAGGAAAGCAATAATAATGATAATAACTAAAATTTACAGTTAGAAATGGTTCTATAAAAGCTTAAACATGTGCTCATTTGCTCCTTACAACTGAGGCAAAAAAGGTGCTTTAGGTTAAGAAAAGAATGAAGCCAGATGAACAGAATCCTTATTGTAGAATCTCTGAGAAGTCAGAATCTCACAGCTTCTGAGCTCTCCTGTCTTACTAATAAAGAGCTGAAATCTCCATGTTACTTTCTCTAGACCACACTGAAGGCTGTAGAATTATAGGCAGCCCAATCAGTCCTTCCTCTAGCTGCAGTAAAGATATTAGGAAGTGGCCTACTTCCAAACCATACTTGGAAGCTTCTAGGTCCCATGGCAGATAACTAAGGCAAAACAAGCTCTGGGGATGGGATGGGTGAAAAGCCTGATTTTCGGATCAAGGATTGAGGAGACATCTCATGTATGTGGAAAATCTACTCAGCAGTATGCAAATGGTAGCAAGCCTGCAAGGTGGAAGCCCCAGCACTCAACACTATGGCTCTCAGTGAACGGTGTGACTTGGTCTCTGTTTCCTCTCCTTCTTCACACATTAGGAAATATTAGCATGGAACCATTCTCCCCCTCTTATGTGAGTTCTGCTATGGGAGAAAAACTGGAATGAGGAGATGTAACCAGTGGCTGAGTGTCCAATGGGCTGCTATGACAGCAACAAGAAAAGGAAAAGCAGAGAAATCAGCAGACAGTTAAAGTGAGAGTCTTATGACATTAAAAAGGGCGGAGAGTAAGCAGTAAGCTGTTGACATCCAGACTGGTGCTAATTCAGCTTGGAGAAAGTGTGGTGGCATCAGGTGAAGAAAAATACAAAATCAAGGCAGCATCTAAAACTAGACAGTTCCTTCCAGTGCAGTTAAAGTCAAAGGCCTTTCTCTCTTGGACTGAAGACTCATTACAAGGTCAAAGGGTATCTGTAGACTGAGGCCAGGAAATACTGACCAAAGAGACAGTTCTATACCTTTGGAGGGCCATTTTCTCTCTTTATATTCACTTACTATGAATCCATTATTCCATGCCAAATTATTTTAATATAGACATATGAAGTGTCTTAACATAAAACATTTGTTTCTAATATTGCCCATCTACAGAGGCTGACTCTACTTTTCCTGTGAAATCTCTCCAAAATTCAGCTAATCCACATTCTGCTTCTTTACTTCTGATCCTGGCGCAGGATGAAGGAGTATTACTAATGTGCAGTCCATCTTTACCAGAGGCAAGGCACCTTCTAGATGCCTTGTCTCAATATCCTTGCATCTTACAGAACTGCTAAGGAACAGGATGTCTATAGAAAAAGCTAACTGGGGAGGAGGGGATGGTACATGTCCTTTGTTTATTATCTTTTAGCTAAAGTACTGTTTGTATGTTTTCTGGGTGGTTTTTTTTTCGCCAAATTTTATTGAAAGATTCAGAACTTCACATCATATAGATTGGAAATATGACTGACAACAAAATTTTCTTTTGCTATCCACTAAGCAATAAGTATTCAAAGACTAGTAAACTTTTTGAAATAAGAGATTTAAAAAAAAACAGTTAATACTATAAGTGTTCTGGGCCATCTAACCTTTTACAACTACTCACTCAGCCCTAAATGTAGAAAGATCAACTCTAGACAACCCATAAACAAACAGAGAATTGTGGCTGCACTCCAGTACAGCTGTGTCTATAGTCACTGTCATAAGCTCAATTTGGCACACAGGATACTATCTTCTAATCTAATCTCATTTGACAGTTTTAGACTGTTGTTTTTTATTTTATTTTATTTTTATACAGAAGGTGGTAGTGAAGCAATCTGCAACTGAGATGTATCACCAGACTACCTTCCTCCTATTCCTAATATGTTCAAGATAAGGTGAAAACACTAAGCATCAGTTTTTTCCAATGACCAATCATAAACTGCCATTAACATTTCAGACATCTGAGAATATTTAAGCATCCTGATTTTCAACTTCTCCCTTGATGAGTGCATCAGGCAGACATCCATCGAAACCCATCCACAAGAGGGGAGGACAATAGAAAGGCATTAAGAGTCATTATGAACATGGTTCATCCATGACAGGCACAAAGAGAGTGCTATTCACCCAAAGAAGCATGCCGCACCAGAAAACAATGCCTTGTGTTATTAGGAGGTAATATGTCCCTCTTTATGTAAGTGCAAAATAAATGCATAATAAACATCCATAGAATAGAAGGCACAGAGATGAGATTCTAGCTCTTAGGCACTATTCTCAGTATGGACTGAGATTATGACAATATCACAGTCACTTAGCACATAACACTATTTCTTTCATCCCTCTTTAGGCGCATGTCATTTTGTTGGTTGTTTTCACTCTATTGTTGAAGAATATATTACTAACTACTTGAAATCTGCATTGAGGTTGTAGCTCATTCTTATGTAGGGATACTTATTTATTGTGTAGTGACTGAATTGGATGAACAGAGAACTGGCTATACTACAATACCACATCAGCAATCTAACTTATTCTTTAGCATAGCATGAGGTGGAGAATATACAAAGACATAGATATAAGTATAAAGTACTTAAGCAAAGCAGTATGGCAAGGTAAAATGCCATGAAACAGTGTGATATATGGAGGAGGTCGGGTCCTTCAGAAACATCTCATGGAGGCTGTCTATGCTTTTCTTTGGCACCTAGTTCTTATAAAATTTGGTGCAAGGCATTAGAAGTCGATTTTACATCTCACTCTCCATTTATTCCTTGTGAACATTTGAAAACAGGAATCATAATCCAGTCAGAAATTATGGTTGATTTCTCTTCTCTTTCCTGTCTTGTCTCATCTCATCTCCTCTACTCCTCTCCCATCCCCTTCTCTTCTTTTTAAATTTCATGAGTGGCTAACTAGAGGCCTTGATACAATGGAAACGTCATATTGTCTTAAAGACTGAAACATTCAGGATGCCCAAAATGGGGTTATTAAGTGTTTTGCTTTCACCTCAGTACTGAGGAGATGGTTTATATTCAGACCACAACTTTATCTATGGCTATTTCTTTCTACAGCAGCAAGAGCTTCACTTCAGGGGCTTTGGGTACCAACAGGGTAGAGCCTTGTCTCTTTGTGGAAGCTGAAACTTAAACTGTTCCAATTTTCAGTGCTAAAACTAAAGAAACACTGAACCACAGATGTAAAACTATCCTGTTAAACCTGGAAGCCCCCCTAGCAAACAGTCCTAGCCCTATGCTATAAGGGGACACACACACACACACACACACACACACACACACACACACACACACACACTCACACACTCACACACTGTATTTAAATAGTTATAGTATAGCAGTGATAAGGGTTCAGCATTATCCCATAAATGCCACTATCAGGGCATTATACATTGGAACCTTAAAGTGATTTCAATTTGAAGGTTTTGAGAAACATAAAATTAGTTCCTCAGGTCTGGCTTTTCTTGCATATAAGATGCCCTTTGTTGAACTGACATTGAATATGAAATATCTTTGGTATGAACAGAACATTTTTCCATTAAGTTTAGGGTGACAATGACAATAAGGTTTTGACAAGATAACACAAGTGATAGAAAGCATTTTATCGCATATTTCATATGCCAGCATTAGAATCAATCAAGTTACCCTTCCTTCTCTTGAGGCACTAGACAAAGGAGGAAAGACCTTTACGGAGAAGAAAAAAATTGTTTTGACACGTGCAACTTTGCTTGGTTACAAGAGCCAAAAAGCCAGGACCGCCTAGCAACATGCTGGTCCAAGCTGGCCACCAATAAAATAGAAGAAAAATATACCTCCTGTGTCAGATTCTTTCCAAGTGGAAACTTCCCAGTGATTGAACACCAATGTCCAGACAAAATGGAGATATTCATGAATACTAAATCAGAACTGGTTACAGGACCATGAACTCAAGACACAGGAGTACACTAAGTGGGGGATAAGAAAAACAAGAGTGCAATGGGCAGGGCTCTTGCTGCCATGGGCCAAAGGAGACGGCTGACGTCTGGCTATAAGTGTACATCTCCAAGGTCCCCTCTGAGCTCCCTTGGTGAGTGAATATCACTCGAAAGGAAGACATCAGATGCAGGGTTCACCTGGGTTATCTGGGAGGCCTCAAGTCACTTTATGTGAATTAGGCAGAATCCTTTATACATCTAGGTAGAGGTCTAAAGAAGTCATCTTTTGTACAACCTATAAAACCCAACATCTTACTAGTAGCTCTGGATTATCCTGGAATGTTTAAGTCAAGTTTATTTTAACATCACCTATATACCATGTGTTTAGACCAAACTACTATAATGCGCAGGACCACAAGGACCACATTTATGTCGTTATAGTCTGCAGAGAATTTCCTCATGAGTCTAACTTTTGAACCTCACCACAGTAGAAGGAAAAAGATCTGATATATTTATAACAGATGTACAAATCAAAACATTGAGATTCCAAAATACCAAATGACAACTGCACTCCTATCTTTGACCACAGGCTAACCACATTACACAGTCCCTTCACCTGGTGCCACCTCATACTTAATTATAAAACAGTGACACTTTATGACAAGTGGAAAGTGTGCTTGTGTATCCAAGGCGAAGCTGAGAAGGATCAGGTCAGGACAGCAGTGATATTTTAGGGAAATGACCGGCAGTGACCCTTTTCTTGAAGGAATGTGTTTGAGGTAAACTCAGGGCTCAGATGGTCTGAGTTAATCCTGTGTGGACAGAATGAATGTGATGCCTGCTCTGTGGTCTCGTAGTAACCAAGACTAATATGAATGCCTCCCTGTCTCACATCTACACCCCTTTTGTTGACACCTAAAGGTGTCCAAAGAGTTTAAGGAGGTGGGGCTTGTAGTTAGAGAAAGTTTCTCTTAAGCTTAGAAGGGCATCAGTACTGACCATGTCCTGAGATAGAAACACAATAAATCAAACCAAACCCAAAAGAGGACAGGAGAAAGAGTGAGAGAATCAAGTATTCATTTCTGATAACTAGTTCTTTCTGGAAAATAATCTGTTGCTAGTAAAAAAGGTCCATTAATAAGTCCTATCTTACAATTGGGGAGGCCATGACTGACACAGCATGTCAAGCCCCTTAGTTAATTATGACAGGGACCATGTGTGTATACTAAGCACTGTATGGCGACCATTACTGACATCCCAAGGTAAGTTTTATCATTCATAAGACAGGACTGGAGACATCAACATGGAGGCAGACGGATGACAAAGGACTATTTTAAATTCTCTCCCCTCTGCTAGAGATTGAGTCAGCATTAGGGAGCCCAGAAGTAAACAGTATGAAACTAGAATTCTAGTTGTACAAGAGGAAAGGCAAATGCATGAAAAACAACAATATTAGTTGAAGATCCATTAACGGACAAGCATTAAGTGAGACACAAACATGTGGTCTAGATTTAAGAGATGTCAATACCCAGATAGGCACACGGTATTCACTGTGAGATACAAGGAGGGGAAGAACTGAGTCACACACAAAAGCACAGGACACAGAGAAGAGATCTGAACTGAGACTGGACTAACTTAAAAACAATAATGGATCTGGTGGATTATTTTATAGTTTCTATATTAGCTACTGTTCTATTGTAGTGATGAAATACCATGACTGAAGCACCTTGTAGAAGGAATGCTTTATTCAGGCTTCCAGCAGCAGAAGAGTCAACCAAATCATGCAGGGCAGCATGGCAGCCAGCAGGCATAATGGCTGAGGCAGCTGAGAGCTATCATCCCAACAGAAAGTAGGAAGCAGAGAGAGCACTTTGGAAAGGGCCCCAGACTTTAAGCTCCACCTCCTGTGAATACTTTCTCCAAGACCATATCTCCTATACATCCCAAATGTCTCCACCAACTAGAGACCAAGGATTCAAATGCCAGAGAATATGGTATTCAAACTATCATAGCTTTGTAATGTTTGCAATGTTTGCTAGGTTTGCAGGAGAGCACGTTTTGTTCATTTTGGGGCTTTATCAAATGTTGCATTAGAGAAGGAGCTGGCTAAGGGAGATTTCAGATGTGGTAAGGTTTCTGTTTCTAGGCAACTGCAGGGCTTCTGCTCTCTAAATGTGTAAGATAATGATTCTGTGATTGCTCGAAACAAACCAGGTTACCAGAGATAAGACTACCTGGACACCTTTACTTTCATGCAGTCTTACTTCCCTGGTCAGTAGGCTCACTAGTAAAACTGAGACTATAGAAACTTTGCCTTAAGCCATTCACAAAGTTATAGATTAGATCAAATGAATTTATACGACTCCATATAATCATTTGTTTTAAAAATATTATGAGAATTTTTGTTTTGTGAAGGGCTAGGCTCTAGGACTGTATTTCTAGTCACCAGGATTCTCTTAGTATATAGAACTCTAGGATTGGTTTTGCATAATATCACTTTTGCAGGCAAGCAACTGATGCACCTCCTTAGGCAAAACCTTGATAGAAAACTGAGGAAATACTAGATGCTTAGAAGAATGACCAAGTATAATGCCATATCCTACCCATAATATACCCTTTAGGTAACAAAACTGATATCAAGAAAGAAATTCTTCTGTACTAAAGTGGGCCCTGCACATAATGTAAAATTCAGAAGGTATTGTAAAATTCAGAAGACTACTTTAGCTTAGTTTCATCACAACCTAATGGCTTGAAACATTTTCCTACAAATTTACTTGAGTTTACATTCACTAATCTGATATAAATTATTTTGAGTATTCTTTGCAAGTCTTTTTTTCTTCTTTCCTTTATTTTTTAATTTAATATTTTTGCTTATTTACTTTAGATCTCGCTCACCTCCCCCCTTCCTGCCGCCCCCTCCCACAATTCTTCTCCCAAAGTCCCTCCCTTACTCCTCCTTCTCCTTGGCAGGTGGGGTCCAAGAACTGACAGGACAAGATCTGACTCCAAATCCTAAAAGGAAGAGAATGTATACACAATTTTTCTTCTAAATGTGGTATTCTACAAATGTTTTCTCATGAACAAGCAAGGAAGGATAATAGACTTTCCATTCAAAGCACCGCATGCACATTTGATATTAGCAAGGCTGTAACCAGACTCCTAAGGCTCAGCTCCTATTGGGTCTGGCTCCAAATAAAATGCCAACTTCCTGAACTGGTAAAGCCACAAGTCAAGGGAAGACCCACTGAGTGCATATGGCTCTCCAAACTGTTAATGGAAAGTTGTTGATGCTATGGAACAGCCATCTAAGTGAAGCAAAGACTGAAAGGATTTGAAATTTTCTTCTGAAATATTTCTAAAGAAAGCCATACATAAAATAGTATCCTTTCTCCTCTCTACCCCCGCCTTTGCTTTTCTTTTTTATTCCATTGTATTTTAGGGGGAAGTTCTAAAGCTAAACTACTAAGGCTGGAGTGGCTTGCTTTGGAAGGCACTGGGTTTTAGGATGTGTTTATAGCATTAAAAGGAACCACTGTACACTCCACACTACTCTCCAGTAGTGGATTTTACATGTGAATTTATTTACTGTTTATTCTTTACTACATTCCTGTCTGAAGATGCCACTCTATCCTTTTGCAAATATGAAAGGTGAAATTAAGAGAGTTGGTCAATTCAGGGTCACACGGTTAACAGAGGGCAGAGCCATATTTTGAAAACAGTATTAATGACTGCAAACTTTTTTTTACCTTTCTCTGTTCCCATTCTGTATTCATTACTTCTTGATGCAGTAGTAAAGTATCCTGACAAAAGCTACTTAAGGGAGAGGGGGCTTCTTTTGGTGTACAGTTTGAGGGTACAGTCTATCATGGTCGGCAGTCCTGATAGCTAGATCTATAGATGGTTGGACACATTTTACCCTAAATCAGGAACTGTGAGCATGCTTGTATTGCCTGCTCCTTGCTCAGTCCAGCATCAGTCAATTGCAATACTGCTGACCACAATTAGGATGGGTCTTTCAGCCTCAGTTTACCTGATCTAGAAATTCCCTCACAGAAAAGCCCACAGGACTTGTTTCCATGGTGATTTTAAATCCCATCAACTAATAGTTACCTTGTAGTGGATACTTCCACTGAGCATAAGGTTCAAGAGAACTATCTCTCTTACTAAGTTATAAATGTATTCAGTAGCTTATCATTTTCACTGAGCATAGAAAATTTCCTTTATGATTCTTGTCTCCTAACAAAACTCTGAAAATTTTAATTCCACATTATACATTTGTAGCATTTTGCAATGCTCAACTACAAATTCTATTTTAGAAGCATTTAAGAAATATAAACTTGGAATAAAAAATAAAACACTCAAGGGGAGAATACTGAACACTTGTTAGGGTATATGCCAACAGAGTTGAGAATGCTTTGTTACACTGAGAAGTCACTAAATTCAGGGGTTCCGCCAAACCTAGAAGAATATCACTTCCCAACATAAGCTATGTCTGTGTTCAAAGGCCTATAATCTTCAAATGTCTAGAGAACATGTGAGTCTTGTGTCACATTGCCTTCAGCAAGGTGGTAACTGTTAATCAATTTTCCATAAGTCCTCTCTGACTAGAGCCTTTTCTGGTAACTACACCTTTCACTCTTGCCAACCATGAAGGAGAATTTTTATTTCCCTTTCCTTGCTTCTATTTGCTCAAAAATCAAACTGTAACTTTTCCTCTACTGAACTCTGACTGAGTAAACTCCAGCTTTGATAATTATTTTTCATATATTCCATTGGAAAATGGAAGAAGAAAGTTAGTATCTTATTTCTCTATCTGATATCCCAATGGGACAAATTATCTAATTTCTCTTTCTTAGTATGATCTTTTGATTTCTTCCTCTACAAAATCTTAACCTAAATGGCCATCAACTTCTGTCTCTATTTTTAAAAAAATTACTCTCCTTCTTCTCCATTCTTATCTGATTTTCATACCTAAACTAGAGAATACCTTCAGTGGTCAAAAACCCATCAGTTTTTCTGATATTTTATTATAACTGAAACTAAATACCTGGGACAGGTTTTATGTCATCTATTAACTACAAGCATGAAATCTCCTTCCACATATTAATCCTTTCAGTTAAAAATTGATTCATGCCACACAACAGCCCTGAAAAATGGGTCCAACATACTTCAAACCCTGAGGATTGACATGTCACTCTCCTACAGTGTGACTTTACCAAAAAGTCTACAAGGATGTTGTTCCCACTTCTTCATTCTGCAGTGTGTGGCTGGAGGAAAGTTGTTGACTACCAAACATTAACCAAACATCCTATTTTTAGAATGTTTAGCTCAATCTTTATAGTGTCTAGATTTGTAAATAGCCATTTCTCTAACATTAAGCTGAGCCACATAAGAAAATTACTACAGTGATAATATTTCCAGGGCACAATGAGTCACTTTCCAGTGTCTAAAATGGGAAATAAATAATTTCTGAGGACCAATTGGTATGATGAGAAGGAGGGTATTCTATCATTGGTATTCCACAGTCAACCTTCTGGTTTATCACAGGGGTAATGTTCTAAAGAGGATGGTAGTGGTGTTATATTTTGTTTAAGCATTACTCTGGGCTAATGAATAGGGAAAGAAGTATGGGTCAGTGTTAGCAATAATGATCAGGGCTAACTGCTGTAAAGCAAGGGTGTGGTTTGTGTCTGTCATGTCTTCCTCTGGAGGAAGAATGACCAGGGCCACCCCAACTAGTATCCAACCAGGAAAGAGGGTGAGGATTGAAGGGCTCTGGATTCAAACCCCAAGCCACACAAAAAAAGCTTCTATCAGAACAGTTGAGTGTCACAGTTATTGTGGGAGACTGTGTGGTCCCCATGTGAATTAACAGAAGCCTGTGTGTACTTTGGGCATCTGAAAGTTCCTTTGCTTCCAATTTTACCTTAAAGTGGGGTAAAACACAAAGACAAATAAAAATAAAACATCCCCCACGGATTACAGACTCCATGTAAATAATTGTCTTCATTGTGGTCAGCACCATTTTGATCAAACCCAAGCTTTTTAATGATCATACCCCCAACACATATTTTTCTACAATTCTGATCTTTTCATAAGTGGAAAGAACAGAACGGATAAAAGAAATACAAGCCAAAACACTATTTACTCTCCTGGGAGAGCTGTATGCTATAAACAAAAATAATGGTTATGTTCCTAGAATCGGAACCCTTGCTGGGCTACTATAAGAAATGATGTTGCTACTGGCACAGCCGAGTCTCACCAAACATATAATGAAGCCACAATACAATGGGACACTTACGTTGCTGCTACTATTAGGCCACTTCCATTCAGTAGGGCTAACTAAGGACTTGTTTGTCCTTTGGTGTTTTGAGGTCTATTACCACTGTGTTGAACATAAAATACCTCATTTTGTTTTCCTAACTATGCTTGTCTCTCTCACTGAAGACTACAATTTGATATTTATGAAATCATACAAGAATGCTGTATAATCTTCTACCCCTCAAAATTATATAAAATTATTCAGAGGAGAAAAGAATAATGTACACTTCAAATCATGTGTCCCTTTCTTTAACCACTTCCAACAGACAGTGTCTTCTCTCGCTCTCCTCCCCTGTCTATCTGGCTAGAGAACACAATGTACTCTGGAGATAATTGACTGTGGAATATGACGATGTTTATTTAAAAACAGGTCACACAGACTGCACTGTGAGAGTCTTCCTTTATCCTCACACTGATTCTCATCGAAGGGAAAGGCACAGCACTATGTGCTGCAAATCAGCAATGTGGCCGTTTGTTACTTCTTGAGATGTCACCTACTGGGACATATCCACTACAAACATGCCCTCATCCCTGGAGATACGTGAGCTGTGGAAAACTCACCCCAGATTCCTCATTCAGAATAAACTGTAATGAGCAGAAGCCTATGTGAATATAATGTTAACAGTATGGGCAATTACTTCAAGAAGTACACAATATAGAAGAACACACTTGTTCAGGAATAACACAAATCTTAGAAATTTATGTGTGGGAAGGTGTGATTTTAAAAAATCTGTTATTAATCTTTATCATGGTATAGAAAACAATCCTGTTCTTTCCTTGAGGTCAGAGCTTCTTTTTCTGCCTTGGCAGGGTTTGTTATTTTGACTGACACATGTCAGAAGAAAATAGAATAGCATATAAGAGATAGATGAAAGGCCAATGACAACATGCATTGGCTGGACATCCTATGCAAACTACTTAAGTTACAAGAGGCACACCTGCACCCCATAGGTAAGTATAACTTAAATCCTTTGAGTGTCATTTTCAGCATAAGTCTATTTCTAAAACTATAAAAATATTCAACTTTCATTTCTGAACCTCTTCCAGAACTTAGGTAAAACAGGTGACTCTGAAGATATACTGGGCCTAAAAAACACAACCAACAGATCAACCAACCAACCAACCAACCATCCACCTACCCAACCATCCACCCAACCAACCAAGCAACCAACCAACCAACCATCCAAACAACCAATTAAACAAAAACAGGGTCTTTACTCAAAAGTAACTTCCCATGTAATCCCCACTCCATACTTGGTATAGCTTTCCTGTATTCTAGACAAGAATCTTCTCTCTTCCTCCCACCCCCCACCTGTCTTCTCTCTCTGCCTCACCAGCACCAGCCTGGCCCCTGAACTCAGGTCAGAAATAAGCATTCACTTCAACACTTACTAAGAGCCTATTGTGTCTTTTGAGAAACATGAGGAAATGAATGTTCATCATTTCAAGTGAAGACTACATCATTTCTCCACACCCCAGGATATCATCTTATTTCTCACTGTAACAAGTTACAAAACACAGAACTTCTGGATCTGGTAAATAGAATGCTGATTTGCTGGGGCAATTTCCAACCTCACCCCACCCTGCAGAGACAGAGCCTCTTTGATACTCATACAAAATTATCTGTATTTCCCTTGTGCTTGTACACATAACTCTACATGGTTCAGAACACCCTGTCTGGGCATGTTAAAATAATCTGGCAAAGCCTGTTCTCACATTATTTGTGGGGAGAGTAGAACCAAACGTCCTGGTGAGCTCTTGAGAACAAGCTGTCTTATGAGAGTTATATTCCACAATTCCAATGAAAGGGGATTAGAGACAAATCCAAAGCTCAGTGCTGACACTGCTGCAATCAGCCTTTCCTATGATGCCCGTACAATGGACAAGAAACAACACTAAAAACAACTCTCTAACAACCCGAAGTGTCGTCTTCTGCAAGCTTAGAGATGGCAGATGTTTACTCTTTCTCCATCCAGACTTCAGTGGACTCACTCAAAATCTCTAACCTAAGCAGAGATAACAGTTGGATCTATGACACTTGCTACAATGGGCAACAGATTACTTCTGACGCAGTGCTCTGTATGTCATAGGTTGGGTGAAAGGAGGCCCCAGCACTGCTCAAGGTGGCAGAGTGTAAAGGGATATTGCTGCCTCTGCTCTAGTCTATTCTATCTCCCACAGCCAGGAGTTCATAGGTAAATGATCCAAGAGTTAATTTCGCCGCATATTTCTTTTCCCACCATCTTTGAGAGTTGGCTCCACATCTTCTGCATTTTATCTCCTATATAATAAAAAGGCCCAGCATATAAGTGGCCATGAGTGTCTGTGGAAGAAGAGAGCAAAGTAAAGGATAAAAAAGCATACTCTACATAAGCTCTCCCCTCCTCAGTGATGACATTAAGAATGACTAAGAAAATTTCAGGATGGCTTCTTGAATGCCTGAGAAAATGGATCCAAATCTAAAACGGAACTAAATCTGAAGCATTAAGTGCTTCCTGGTACTGGCTTTTTATTTTGGATTATATGACCATACTTTATATGGAACACTTCCATTCAGCCTTTGCATAGGTCCTCTGAAACTATATATATATATATATATATATATATATATATATATATATTTTTTTTTTTTTTTTTTTTTTTTTTTTTTTTTTTTTTTTTCCCAGACAGAGTTTCTCTGTATAGCCTTCACTGTCCTGGAACTTACTCTGTAGACCAGGCTGGCCTTGAACTCAGAAATCCACCTGCCTCTGCCTCCCAAGTGCTGGGATTAAAGGCGTGCGCCATCACTGCCCAGCTGAAACTATATCTTGGTTGAAGTGGGTAGTGTTCTCTTCTAAACTAATCAAACTAGGAAGCTTATCTGACACTTCCACCACAGAGTTAGTAAGCCGTGTTAGCAACCATGCAAAACATGGGCTAAAAGCTGGCCAGGTGTGGTGGTGTACACCTTTAATCAAGATACTCAAGAGGCAGAGACAGATACATCTCGGTGAGTTGCAACCAGTCTTATCTACAGAGTGGGTTCCAGGACTCTAGTACAGCCAGGGTTATTACACAGAGAAACACTGCCTCAAAGAAAAAAAAATAACCGTCAAAAGCCTCCAAATTAATGCTCAAGACCAAAATAAAAAAAGCAACCAGAAAAAGTGTTACAGTTTACAATCTTCAAGGATGCACCCACCAAAGATAGATCTGCAAGACAGACCGGCAAGCACACAGCAATGATATGCACATGAATTTTTCACTTATATTTCCATCCTTTCACTTGTATACTTTATAACTCTATATACTTGCCTCTGTCAAAAGGATGGCAGGTTCTTTGTGCTAGCACACTGGTCCTCACCCAATCTAATTGTTTTAAAATATCTACACCATTGGGGTAAGCTGTTCAGAAAATAAAAGTCACCACAGGAAGCAAAATCATGTGACATCTCACGTTTAAATTGAGGGCGTCCTTTCCATTTAAGTAGATGACCTGGTTTGGGATAGTCTTGCCCATAACTCCTTTGAATAACTCAGTGTACAGATAGCCATTCCCACAAGAGGGCTATGCTAATACGGTTACAGGCTTGCTTCTCCAGCACTACACTTTGATGGGGCAGTTACCCATAAGATTGTCTACACTTATCTTTTCTCATCAAGCTACAGCAAAAACAGCTGTAGAAACCAAGACACTATCAATTCTGGGACACTTGCAGAGCCTCTGCAATGAATTGTACTTAACAGTATAGTAGGCCATGACCTCAATGGCTTCTGTTTAGATTGGTGGGTGGTCCTTGTGCTATCAGACATCAGAGCCTCCATGCATTCCTGTCCTCCCCTGCCCTAAGTGGCTCAAAATTCAATAAGCTGGCAGTTGCATATATCTCATTCATAAAAATTAAAATATAAACAGACTTGTCTGAGCAGGAATAATTATGCAAAGTATAAATATTCAAATGTCTCTATTGGTTCTGGTCACACTGGGTAATGTTGAGCCAGTGACCTGCCTGGGATGCATGTAAATGAGATACATTGCTAGACTGTCCTCCCTCTGTGCAAAGGAAAGCTCAACAACAGGCTGACAGGGGATGAGTTAATAGATAAGGCAAGTGGAGAACAGGAAAAAGCACAGATTCTGAGGCATGGTCAGCACCGGAGGGAGAAAATGGGAAGAGATTGCTAGTGGGGCTGATAAGTATTCTTTCTCTATGGTCTCAGTGATGAGGCATGAAGTTTTGGAAGAAGTTCCTTCAGATTGGTAGAGAAATAATTCAGAGTCCTCAGAACAGGTATTGGATTGGATATTCTCCAGCAGTGAAAGCAGGGGGTGTAACAATTGAGGCAATGAGGAGTCACAAGTGATAGGCGTCCCCTCTCATTTGTCTTGCAATTGCCTTAGACAAGAGAATGATTCTGTTACAACTGCAGAATAGTTCCTCAAGAAGTGCTGCTACATCTGGCGCAACAGTGCTGGGCAGCATTCTCCTCTTCAGAGTCTCCAAAATATCAGCCAGATTCCCTTTTGATCAGAATAAGGGAACTTCCTAGAGAAGTCTTCTCTGACCACTCAGCTGAATGAGCACGAAATCTGAGGCCTAACAAACTATCATTATTCACCCTTCCCTCTGCAGCCAACACCATAATATGTGCCTCAGCCCTCAAATGGGGTAGGCAAGATTGCATGCACTAAACAGACAAACAAACAAACAAAAAAACCAACCCAAAGTGTAATGAAACAATAAAAGTGAGCAGGAAGGAGTAAATCAGAGAAGGAATGGCTGCAGAGGGAGTACGCAGAAAAGCACAAACATCCTGTAAACAGACATGGATGGAGAAGAAAGGAATGGAAGCATGGGGGCGCTATGATTGCTTATGAAGTCCTGAGTGGAGGCTGAGAAGTGCAGCCATGAGGGCCTTTCCATGCTCAGTGCATTTGGTCACATGCTCATGTGAATGTGTAAGTTTAACAAAGAACAAGATGGGGATGTGTTTCTTTCTTTCAATTTTTTTTTATTTACTGTATATGTCTGAGTACATGCATTTATGTGTGTGTATGTGTGTGTGTGTGTGTGTGTGTGTGAGAGAGAGAGAGAGAGAGAGAGAGAGAGAGAGGCAGACAGAGACAGAGAGACAGAGACAGAGACAGAGACAGAGAAAGAGAGGGCAAACACACTCAAATGTGCCAAACTGAACACATGGAGATCAGAGAACAACTTGTAGCAATCAGCCCTTTCCTTCCACCATGTTGTCCCAAGAATTGAACTCAGGTTGACAGTCTTGGTGGCACGTCACTTTATTCACTGAGCTATTTTGTTGGCTCAGACACATTTAGCTGAATGTAACAAGCTACTTTAATATGGTTTGCTGACACTACAAATGTCAGTTCATGTCTCTGCCAGTTATCACGTCACAGGGATGAGTTCCTAGACTATTTCGAATGCTCCTGGTTCTACTCCCATTCAGTTCATTGAACCAGAGAGTCAAAAGTCATGTGATAGGAATGTGTTCTGAAACACCTAGCATAGGGAGTATGCTGCAGGAGGAGACGGCAGGCAGAGTGAAGATCGACAGACCAACATTAGAACTGTGCTCACGTTTACATGCATATTCACAGAGTTCACAAGAGTTACATGCATATTCACATGGAGGACTGTGTCTGTGACACAGAAAGAGATCATTTTTCTTACCAAGAAAAAGTTCAGTACTGTGCTGGGAATAATTACAAATACAGTCCCACATAATTCATTCCAATGTGAGCTGTACAGAGTACAATTCCCAAGTTTCTGCACCTCTGTTAATGGTATAAATTTCTAACCTCACAAGTAGAAGAAGCTTGATAGAAATTTCCTCCCATTTAAGGATAATCTTAAATTTTATGTGACATTAATAAATTGTGGACACTGCAAGGAAATTTTACAAAATTTTAATAATGACAATACTAAACTACTTTAAAAATCAACATTACTAGAAGAAACTCTAAGTCTCTTTGATTTCTCTACAGAAAGCATTTGTAATGTTAAGATGTGTGGAAAGGTGGTCAGAAAAGCTGTAGTCACAATATGTATGAAAATATCAGGAGGCACTCAGTTATGACTTGAAGAACCTTGACCTCAGGTTTGTCAAACTCTAGTTGGGTAGGAACGTGAATGTCTGCTGTGTAAGTCTCTCGGTCCAGCAGGCTGTGCTGCTTCTTATAGCAGCCTGGCAATACAACACCTCAATTCAGACTTCACTGGGGAGTAAGAGACATAAGGAGTACAAGTTCATATCACACAAAATCTGCAGTTATTTCATCAATAAGAATGCTAAAATACCCACCAATCTGAACACATAGATGCTCTCTCAACCCTGGAGGTTTCAGGGTCATTCTACAATGTCTCCTATGCTCCGAGGCTTTGGATAGTCATTTTCCTGGGTTTCACGCTTCTTGTGAAGGTTCACAATGGCTTCTTAGAAAAACAGGTTGTTGTCTGAGAATCTAAAGCGTTCTGAACTTATCACTGAAACAACATTTGAGATAATTGTGTTCTACAATTTTCCTGAGAAAACTGCTTCAATTTCCAGGAATTTTTTTATGACCACGTAATTTGTTAATAATCAAAACAGAAATATAGAATTTTGCTGTGTGTGTGTATGTGTGTATATTTATATGCTTAAGTATGTGTGAGCATGTGTATAAACATGCTTGAATGTGAATGTGTGCATGCATGTGTATGTTTAAACTAGAGGACAATGTCAAGTGTCTTACTCTTATTGATCACATTACTTTTTGAGACTTGATCTCTCAGCATCTGTGGCTAGGCCTCACCTACACATTGGCTTGCCTAGACAAGCATCAGAGGTACTCCTGTCTCTGCCTGAACAGCAATGGGAATACAGGCTCACACTGATATGCTTGTCTTTTATGTTGATGCTGGGAATTGAACTTCAGTCTGTATACTTTCTTATTTTTTCCATGTTTTATTTTATTAATAAAAGCAAAGTAAATAAGTGTAAATGTAATCTTTTTTATTAGATATTTTCTTTATTTACAATATCTCCTTTCCCAGGTTCCCCTCCAAAAACAAAACAAAACAAAACAAAACAAAACCAAAGAAAAGAAAAAGAAAATAAATTTAAAAAACAAAAACTAAAACAAACCCCTGTTCCCTTCCCCCATCCCCCTGCTCAACACCCCACCCCCTCCTGCTTACTGTCCCTGGCATTCTACACTAATGGCTCCAGCAGCATATGTATATATGTATAGCAGTGGACGGCCATGTCAGTCATCAATGGGAGGAGAGGCCCTTGGCCCTGTGAAAGTTCTATGGCCCAGTCTGTATACTTTCAAGTCAGCTACTTGACCAATTAAATTATCCCTTCTATCCTGATTCTGTCTTTGAACAGGAAAACCTCAACCCTGATTCTGTGTTTGAATCAGAAATCTTACTGCTGAGATTAGAATCAGAAACCAATGAACCCCTCCTCTTGCTAAAGAGCGAGCCTCCTTCCCCCCACCTCTGTTTTTCTTTCTGAGATAGGGTCTCACTGTGTAGTTCTGGCTGACCTGCAACTCTTGCTGGAGACCAAGCTGGCTTAGAATTCAGAGATCTGTCTGCTTTTGCTTCCTGAGTGATGTGATTACACCACCACATCTAGGTATTTCTTTCAAAAATAAGTATTTGTGGAAATATGAGAGAAGGAGGGAGGATAATAGAGGGAGGGGAGGAGGGAGAGAAAGTTGGTGTCTTGCCAGAGAACTCAGGGCTGCCATAGAAGGTTGAGCAGCCCAGCCTTGTCATGTGACCAGCTTCACACACCCATGCTTTCCCACCCAACCCTTTCCAGGACACCTGGCCAAGGCTCCCTCGCTCAGTGATTTTCCTATGGAAAAGTAACTCCATGTTCTATTCAAAAGTTTTAGAAATGGTGGCTTTTGATAATTAATCATTTATTTAATTCTCATTCAAGCCAGATTTGTTTTGAATCAATAGGAGATGTGATTAGTAAATGCAACATTCATTTTGCTCAACTGACTCTAAATTTCAGATATAAATGGACTGGATACAGCACCACATTTTAACATTTCGTATTCCTTGCCCTTTTATGATTTATTCTTTAAATATATAAAAAAAAATTTCATGCAAAGGCACAAAGCAGGGTTATACTTTTTGCTTTTGGAAAAAAAGAAAAACAATTTTTAAGTGTTTGTGGTCATTTGAGGCTTTGTCACAAGTTATTGCTCCTCACTTGGAGATTCCTGAGTGATGGGATTTGTGATTCGGGACAAAGGCTGCAAAGTGTCAGGCTGTCTTCTGAGTCTCATAGCGCAGCAGGACTCCTCCCTGGGCTTCCAGGTGACCACCAACATTCTCCTCTCTGCCATTCTGCTTCCTCTGTCCCACAGCCTACCAATCATACACAGCACACAGATCTTAACTGCCTAGTAAACACAGACTAGACCAGCAGTTCTCAAACTTTGAGTGCCTTTAATCCCAGCACTTGGGAGGCAGAGGCAGGTGGATTTCTGAGTTCGAGGCCAGCCTGGTCTACAGATCGAGTTCCAGGACAGCAAGGGCTATATAAAGAAACTCTGTCTTGAAAAAACAAACAAGCAAACAAACAAACAAATAAAAAGATATCCTGCATATCAGATATTTACATTACAATTCATAGCAGTAGCAAAATTATAGTTACAAAGTAGCAATGGAAATAATTTTATGGTTGGGGGTCACCACAACATGAGAAACTTTATTAAAGGGTCACAGCATTAAGAAGATTGAAAACCACTGAACTAAACAAGAAAAATAGATTTCTTGATGTCCTCTGTTAGAAAAAAAACTAATAAGCTTGCCTGGCCATCATTCATTATCGTCATATTAAGTTGGACTCCCAGTAGCTTAATGCACGAGGACTTTCTGAAATCAAAAATGAACTGATTTCAGAATCACTGCACATTAGTGAGCATTTTTTAACTTCTTATTTTTAATGGCAGTAAAAATGTAATAGGTAAGGTAGGGCAAATAGTATTTGGTCCAATTCCCCTGAGTCTCAGTATTCTACAGAGTAACTTCAGGGTCTAAATGGAATCCACACACACTTGCAGTGTGACTAAAGGTCCACCGCAGGAGAGGGCATCACAGGGAAGTCCTAGCACATCTGGGTGCTCTTCAGCATTGTCTCTGAGAGGTGCTCTCCTCTGTACTCCGATTTCTTGCTTAGAATAGTCTACACTCCATCATATCTGATTCTGGTGGCAAGGATCTAGTTCCTTAAAAAGTGGGGATTCTACGGGGGAAAGCCATTAATGAATGGAGGGAGGGGTGCAGGGGGACAGGTGAGCAGATGCCTGAATCCTGAAAGCTTGCCAAATCCATACAAATGGGACTCTTTTTAAAAATAAATGTATCAAAAAATATTTGGCATATGTAACCTGGGTGGGAAAGACTTCTTCAGCTCATAGTTTCACGGCTTCAGTCCACCACACTGAGGAGAAGTTGGGCAGAGAAAGTGCCTGTGCTAACTGGTCCTTTTTCCTTCTTTCAGGCCACCTGACCTCTAGTCTGAGCTCACTGAGCACACTGCTGTCTGCATGCTAAGGGCCCTTTCCCAGTTAAGCTGTCCCCTCAAGAAAATTCTGTGCATGGACCTGGGTTGGGGTTGGGGTGCACCCCCACCATTTTACTCTATTCTCCTCTGATGACAAAACCTCACTTTTCTCTTTCTGTCCCTGTAAATGCCAAGCCCAGGGGACCTGATGATGTCACCCTTGTTTCTTTTGCCTGTGAGTTTTCATTTCCATCTTAGAACTAATATACCCTATCCTTTCAGCATTGGCCCAAATGCCAGTTCTTCAAAGACTCTCCCTCAGCGGGCCACTTTAATCCTTAACTCGGGACACTACAGCCATGGAAAGTATCTCCACAGGAAACTCAGTCAAGGAGTGTGACTTGGAGAGGGCAGAGGGCCAAGGGCAAAGGAGAGTCAGGATGACCAGACAACTTATCATAAGACTATTTACATGAATTGGAGGATGGGCCACTGGCTATCATTGTCTATAATAAACAAATTAATATTAAGAATAGAATATGAGCTTAAAGAGGAATTTTATCATTTGCTGTATAATCCTGGCACCAAAACACAGTTGGAAGTTCGCCTTTTCCCAGGCATGATCCTGCAATGTGCCTGTTGTCACATGATCAAATTGGCCCTTTGGTTTTAATGCTCACCTCTGTTTGTATTTATGAGAGCTCATAAAACAAAATCGGGTAAAGTACTTGATCTCTGTCAGTTTTGTTATTGGTAGACGGAAAATTATATCTAGTGAGCATGTTAATGAGATACCAAGAGTCAATCCATATGAGCTCTTAGCAATGGGTTTGACAAAAACAATCAATATTGGCAGCTATTAATCCACAGAGCTTTGCAACAGTCAACAAGATTGTCTATCATTTAAAATCTCAGGCTCTGTTTTTAGCCTAAGCCCAGCAAAATCTGAGAACAATTTGTCACGCTGAAGATCATTTTATAATAAACAGCACCTCCACATTTGTCATCAACCTGGAGGGCACAACTTGTCTCCGACTTGGAAATTCAAGGCCAAGCAGACTGTACATGGAGTTCTGGCAAAAGCTTGTAGTGAAGGACAAGGTAGGAAAACATGGGCAATGCCTCCAGGAAGTGGGTATCATGTAAGGTGACATCAGGGCTTGGAGCCTTTCTCACTAATCAGAAGACACTGTCAGAACATCTCACAGATATCTGTATAAGTCACTTTTAGGAAGGTGATTTTGCAATTAAGACTTGCTCATTCTTTTGTTAGAAACACAATTTTTATTTAGAACTTGCTATATTTAAGTCACAATTTGCTATGTAGCAGTTAAACACAAAAAATCATGCTCTCATGACAGAGTCCTAAGTAAAAGAACAAAGAATAAATGATTAAAATACTGAACAAGAGGCTAGGGATGGTTCAGTCAGTAAAGTGTTTCTCCACAAGCCTGGGCATATTAGATACCCAGCACACATGGACAAGCATGGCATGTGAGATCTGGTAAAACCCAGTACAAAAAAGGAGGATCCCTGGGGGATTGCTGGTTATCTACTCTAACAAAATATGCAAGCCCTAGGACCCAGCAAAAGACTGTCACACAAACTCAATATGGGTATCTCCTGAAGAACGCCAGCCAAGGTTGACCTCTGGCCTGCACATACATGAGCACGTACACAAACATGTATACATATTTCTACATAGACACAGAAATTAAATACACATGACATTGTTCATATGCACACATTATATATAGACATCACATGCACAAACACACATATATACATGAATAAACTGTGTTCAGCAGTGATAAATATTACAGGCAGAAAGGAGGCAGTAAAGTGGAGAGAGTCTTTGTGGGCTGTTTTGATGGAGTAGTGATACTAATTATCATATGAGTGGCGTCCTAAATGATGTAGACCAATGAGCCATGAGGATAATGGGGGATGCTGTTCTAAGAAGGCAAAGCCAGGGCCTGGATTCCGGTGCATGGCTGAACGTAAAATGTCTGCTGCAGAGTGGAGTGCGGTCTTGAGAGTTGTAAACAGACAGAGACTTACAAGCATAGTTTTGCATGATTTTATTTTCTCCTGGGATACTGTTAGAGGGACCTCACCAGTAAGCTAAGATAGCAGTAAGCTAGCAGGGCTCTGATAACATCACTTTGTGGAAGGACGGGATGAAAACAGACAAGTACAGAAGTGAAAAAGCAGTAAGAGTCAGTTATGACTCAGGTGATGTGATGGGGCATGGGTAGCACTAGAGTACATGGCAGCTACCCATTTTATCTCTTGTTGTATATATGTATATATATACACACAATGAGAAAAAGAATAGTGAAAAGTAGCTTCAGGTTTCAGACCTGAGCTTCTAGAAGAAAAAAAGCCAACAGTTTTGAAGACTTAAGAACTGTGTGTGGGGAGGGGAAGGCTTGATTGGGGAAAGAGTGGAAAGTAATGTTTTCATGCTGACCCTTGAGAATGAATCAAGTTTCATCATGTCAGCCTAGGAGTAAAACATCTCAAGTGAACCATAGCCAAAGGCAGAAAAACTGCAATAACGCAGAGCTGGATAATTCACTTCAGTGACTAAACCAGGCTGTGCCCAGCTCAAGATCAATCTGTTAGGATACAAAGTAGGATCTGACGAGAAGACCAGACCCAGAATAGAACTATAATTAAAACACAGGACATTCATTAAAAATGTACATACAAAGTCATGTGAGCAACTCACGCATCCACGACAATCAATAAATACCATTTCATTTATGATTGCCTTATTGATTTGCCAGGAGTGCCTGACTGATGCTAGGTTCCGATTGTAGCAGAGTTAAGAGAGCATGCACATGCTCCCTGCTCGGGAAGAACAGGCATTTCTACCTGATCAGACAGTCACACAACAGGATTTAGATCAGAGAGATAAGCCCAGTGCTTGGGAGGCAGAGGCAAGAGGACCATAAGTTTGAAGCCTACCTGAGCTGCATAGCAAGACCTCACCAAAAAGTAGTGAATTAACTAAAAAAGTAAAGATTTTTCAAAATCAAATGGAGTTTGACAAATGTAGAGAAGCCAAGATCCTTGTGTATTTCTTATATTTTTGGTTGTGAGCCTAGCTGGCTGAGCCATCTCTCCAGCTGTGTATATTTCTTGTGTGGACACGTTGGGCCACTGGAAACCACTGGAAACCAGTCTAGCAGTCCCTCACAAGGTAATCCTACTGCTGGGTATGAGTGTCAGACAGCTGGAAAGACCTGCCCCAGAAATATCCACAGGAAGTTGGAAAACTTCCAATGCCATCAACTCATTAAAGGATAAATATGATTTAGCAAACCTGTGAGATATTCAGCAATAAGGAAGAAAAGAACTATTTATATACATAAAAAATGGGTGGTATTTGAAAATACCAGGCTAATGATACAGTTATGTAAGACACTCTATGATTCAATGTCAATAATCAGTATATGCATTAAAAGTAACAGTTTAGTTACTAACTACAGTTGCTAAACTTGGGAAAAGACTGATAAAGATAAGAGTTTCCTTAAAGAGGAAAGGAAGTGACTGTGCTGATAACACAACACAAATCACCACACACACACACACACACACACACACACACACACACTCACACACCATTTAAAGAATCCTTAAAATGCAAATGATCTTAATAAAGATAGTATACATTATGTCCAATGAGGTACATGTCATTGCAAAGAATAAAAATGACACAATGAGAACTGTCTGGGAACATGATAACCATATGGAAGTCAGGTGAGTAGACAAACTTCATCAACACCTACATAGAAAAGCTGGAGCCATTGGGCTTGGAGCAACAGGAGGTCTATAGGAACCATTCTGCAAGGAGTGGGTTAATTTTTAACTTAAATTTTTATTACACTTAGTCATTTTATTTGTGAGTGCATTGATTGCGTGTATGTATGGGCACCACATGCATGACTGATTCCCAGGAATCTGAGGGCACCAGACTCCCTGGAACTGGAGATAGAGGGTTGAGAAACACCACTTTGGTGTCGAGAATCTGCCCCTGGGTCTTCTGGTTTTCTAAAGGAACAAGTGTTCTTAACCTCTGAGGCATCTCCCCAGCTCCAATTTTGAAATTTTATATTTACTTCTTTTCTCCCTAAAATGGTCAATGGCAGCACATTCTAACTCAATACTTAACAAAACCAAAACCACAACAAAACGAAAACACCAAAAAACAAAACAAAACAAAACCACAAGAAGTATCAGAGCTTCAAATAATTTCATTTGCTTAATAATTTTATTATATTTTAGTATTTATTTGTTTATTTATCTATTTATTGTATGTTTGTATGCCATAAAAATCATGTTGAGTGATTTAGGGCATTAGGATCCCATGATAACTCATTTTGCTGTTGTGGTAAATAAAGCAGCCATAGACATTATGTTGACAAGTAAGGATGGCTGGACTTAAAAGCTATTCACAAAACAAAGCCAAGGAGAGCTTTAGCCCATAGGCCAGAGTAGCATGGTTATTCATTTTCCTTTTAGAGACCACCTTCATCAGCTCTCCCCTAAGTAACTGTTAGTATATGCTTGTCTTAAGGAGGACTGGGTAGCATGGTTATAAATGGGATTTCATCAGGTAAAAATGTAAGTGACATCTGCTATCGTCCAGATGTTGCATGCTCTCTAAAGGCTACTTATTATAGGCTTGGTACCTAGTTTGATGCTATTCAGAGGTGAGGGAACTTTTAAAGGATAGGGCCTGTTGGAAAGTCTTTCAGTCCGGAGAGTCCTATCTCTGAAGGGCATTGTCAAACCCAAGGCTTTTTTCTATCCTTCAGGTCCTAGTCATGAAGTGATCAAGCTTTGTTTTGGAAGCATGTCTCTGCTAATATGCTTAACAGGTCAAAGTTAACCTTCAAAGCCCTGAGTCAAAAACCAAGGTTTTCTCAGGAAGCTGATGATCTTTGATATTTTTAGGATGGAACTTTAAAAATTTACCTAAGGTAATTCCATTCAATCTGATGTTAAAGAACACATGTATGGACTATGAAGAATAATAAAGGAAGAATAAAAAGATTCTAACACACACTTCACTCTTTGACTTCTCCATAGTCCACAGACACACAAGAAGAGATAAAGAGTCAAATATTTATAAAGACTCAATAAAAATACTAGGATCTATTATCTTCATTTTACACTTAGGTTTCACCTCCTTAAATCTTGACCAAATACTGTGTTAGGTCTCAAAAATATCACTCTAAGTGTCTAAATCACTAGGTCTAGGGAATATTTTATGTTTAGACAACTGTACAATGAGCTAATTACATAAACAAAGACATGCAGGAATGCAGGCAAACTTCACAGTGGAAAGAACCCTGGGCAGGCCTCAGGGAGTGACTTAGCATCTCTTCTGTGTTTAGGGTTGGCAAGACACTAGAAAAGTTAATGCTGAACATGCTGTAAATGCTCACTGTATACAAACATGCTTAGTATACTTTATATAGTATGCTTTTTAAAAGTTACATGTAATTTTATACAGTTAAATTTTAAGTACACTCCAGCAAAAAATTAATTAATTCAAAAAAAGAAAAAAGTGCCATATTTTCTAAAGAACATTCCTTAAATTCCAAGTAGGAAATAGAGCAAACAACATATTATTGGCTAAGAGTATTTATAAAAGTTGGATTTTCCATCTTTCAGAAAATCAAAGATCTAAAATAACAAGTAAATCTTCATTTTTGGAACAATGACACTTTTGGAATTATACTAGCTATAAACAGCTGATTTAACTGGGCATAGCAGCCACTTGGAACACAGAGGCAAAAGAACCTTTGCAAGTTCAAGGCCAGCCTGAGGGACATGGTGAGGCCTTGTCTTATTGCTCCTGACTTTGTCCCACTCCCCCAAAAGTTCTCTTACTGTAGGAAAAAAACCTAATAGTTTTATTTAAATTATTTAGTTTGTATATTCATCACTGATCAATAAAGGGCACATTTCTGTCTTCTAAGAAGAAAACTATAGACTCTAGACTCGTCTCTGAAACTGGGCAGTATTAAGGTTTCCTTGGCCAAGAAGGAAACAAAATTCCAGAGGTGCAAGTTGGTAAATAAGGAATTTGTTTTGACATAGAATTAAAATGAAATAAGAGGATAAAATTAATAATTTGAAATGTGTTTTTACTGTCAACACACAAAATCTGATGTTATTTAGTTTTTTGAAAACACTGCAACACATAAAAAGTTTAGATAAAAAATAATGTTCACAAACCATTCTTAAGGTACTAGCACAGGGTGCTGGATAATAACACTTAATATTGTGGGTAGGTGTGGGCTGCCCTGGAATGGCGCAGGCCCTAGAGTTCTCTTAAGAACACCAGTTAGAACAGCCACTTCTGAAGCTGTGGAGCTTCACAGTGGAGCTTACATGTTGGGGAACCCTGCTATCAATGACCCAATGACTCTCTGAGCTTGGTGGAAAATGGAGGGCTCCCTATCTCACTTTCTTCACCTGATTTTGTCTACAGAGCATTCCTGACCAAAGCTACCTGGCCTTATCTGAACAATGACCTTGTGCAGAGAAGCATAACTCAGCACACAGGTCCCACTCTGGCTTCCTGCCTGCATGACAATTAGGTGCTATATTATCATGACCTGTACCCCTAAGCCCTGATATTCCTATTCCTAGAACAATGATGTAGAGCTGCCACACTGCAATGGTCTCTGGAAGTCCATCTGTCCAATTCACAGCAGTCTGAATCCTGCTCCCCATCTCTGTTCCCTTTGTCCTCACAGGCTAGTGGACAGCTCCCCCAGGGAGAAGGGAGACTCATATTTATACTTCCATTACAGATCATATGATGAACATGCAAACAAACAACAAAACCATTAAAAAGAAGTGATGAGGTTAAAATGATAGAAACAATAGTTCCATATGACACCTAGATTTAATCTTTCTTCATGAGCTAATATTTATTCTTCCTTTGTTCATGTTATATTACAATTAAAATTGGAAAATGTTTGATGACACTTAAGACAAATAAATATGAATGGCCAGCACATGTGGTAAACACATGAGTAATTGAAAGAAAAATGTAAATTTAAACCACAACGAGATAGGACTAAATACCATAAGAATGGCTAAAAGCAGAAGACTGAAGACACCATGTACTGAAGAAGTCAGAGGCTTCTCTCTCTCTCACTCATCCCTGCTAAGAGTGTAAACAGTATACCCAGGAAAAAACTTTAACACTTTCTCCCCCCCCCCCCCCCCCCAGAGCTGGGGAACAAAGTCAGGGCCTGGAGTGCATGGGGAAAGATATCTACCATTAAGCTAAACTCAAATCTCAGAATACATAGACACTCACACAAACAACTTTAGGGGTGCAGTTGAGAAATACAAAGAACACAGTGGTAAGTAAACAGTGTTGCCCTCACTTTCAGACCTAAGGATGCTTATGGTCAAGTATTCCCAGACCCCTTGTGTGCGATGGGCTGAGTGCCCTCCTCTGTGACAAGGGGGGCAGCAGTGGAGATGGGATAACCAGCTCAAGATGTCAGAGTCCTTGAGAAAAGCTAGAAGGCAAAGCATTTACAAGAGGGGTTCCTACTGTTTATCCTTGGTAAGAAAGTCTCTGCGGGGCCCAGGGACTGGGAATAGAATCAAAGGGGACACTGTTCTTCACTGGGCTTCACAGGGTACTCTAGCCTCCTGCCTTAGCTTGTAGACATTTGTGCTAGATGTTTGTAAGCCCCTAGTTTGACAATGATCTCTCCCTACTCTTATTTGTTCTTTCTTAAAAGCTTTGCCTATGGGGACATTCTGCTGTGTCCACGGCTCTCTACTGAGAACTACAGCTGGCTGTCTTAAAGGGGATTCCCCAGGCAATTTCTGTTGGATGTTTTGAACCACTAATTTGATAATTTGTTTACTTGGGTTCCCATTTTCTCTCTTTTTACTGTTGCTTGCTAAACATATAATTAACTCCCTCTTTCAAACCTGAAGTATGCCCTTCATGTGTCATTGTTAGGGTCACGTGTGACAATGAGTACTGGAGAAGAGGAAGTCTGGTCATAGGGATTTGAGGGGTACTTTCCCTCTTCTTGTCCAGCTGCTGACCTCCCTCACACTGCACCACAGACGTGTGAGCTGCCGCCCACGCATAGGAAGGTCCATCTGAAACAGCATGGATGTGCAGTGCATGCCATCCAGACTCTCAGAGGTGCCAAGATTCAGGCGCTTGCTACCCAGAGAACAGAGAAAATCTTCAGAATATTTGATATGGCTTTCCAAGAGTTTGCCATGTGACACAGGCAAGTGATTTAGGAATGAGCAAAAGGGAAGCTTGGACCTGTGTTCACCTACGATTCATGGACTTGTAAGGGTCACAAAGTGGTTTGTAAATTGGCCAGTGCCCAAAGAGGAGTTACTGATGTGACGCCTACTGGCCTCAAGTTACTGTTTCCATTCTCATTACCATGAACTATCTGACAGTAGCAGCAGAGCCCAGGAGTGTCCAAGCCTACCTTTCTGACTGCTCTCAGTGCTACCTTACTCTTCCCATGCTCCTAGGAAGGAGAGGTAATTAACACAAGGATTTCAATAGGCATGGCTCTCTTTAACATACCAGCAATTCCTTGCAGTACACTTGATATATGCCACAGTAAGACACTGAAGAAATGTACACATATTGATTCCACTGGGATATATGGAATGCTGCTATGCCATTTTCAAATGTTTCCTTAAACTTTGTAGAAATTGTAGGTCTGAGAATTCCTTCTGTACTTTTTCTTTCCTAAGCTATTATGTATCTCCCAAGCCACAAATCTAAATGAAAAAGCAACAGTCTGCTGCACTCTGGTAGCTAAACCCTCTGTGTAAGATGAGCTGAGGGATGGTTTGACATCCCTCATAAGGATGTATCATCCTGAAGGGCATTTCAAAGGCACTTGAATAGATCACTGATTTTAGAATCTAACATGTATTACACTAGGGGAATGAATCCCACAGTGTTTCTAGGATACATAGCAGCAGTTTTCTTCACACACTGGCAAATATCTGTCCCTACATGAGGGCTGAGGTATGACCAGGAAATGGATGCCAAAGTCACTTTATCACTGTATGCTTATGAATCACAATGCCTTCAAGACCTTCAAGACCCTGGCATTCATTTTTCAAGACCCTAGCATCCATTAAGCCATGCCACCTTATCTGAATGCTGCAGGAAACACACCTGTAAAATAACTCAAAGTTCGCTTGTATAAATCACCAAGGAGGAAAAGATCCTAGTGTATCTTTAAGCAGACTTGTGTTGAGAAGGGAATGCTTTCTCTCTGCAAAGGCTTGCTTATAACTGTTTGCCAAGGAACTAAGCTAAGCTAGTACAGGGTGCATGCATACTGTGGTCTCTGTAGTATGCAAACCAACTGCTGAGCACACTGTGAGAACACAAATCCAATCCTGACCCTGTTGGCCTCCACACTAGGACTTTCTTTCTTTCTTCCCCCTTCATTCCCTATATTTCTTCTTTCATCTCTTTCTCTTTTCTTTGTTCTACAATGTGGGAAAATTAAAACCATTAATCTAAAACATAGGGGAGAAACAAACAAACAAACAAACACATACCCAAGTAGTTTAAATGTCAAATGTTCTGAAATCCTCAATGTACAGAAAGGTCACTGTTTAAAGATGCAAAAGCATCTTTTCTATTAGTACCTCAATAAATAAAAACAAACCAAAGCCAACAGGGATAGTGAACAGCCCTCTCTCGGCAATTATTCAGGCTATGGAAATCTCCAACTGTTTGCATTCTCTGATTAATTAGAAAATGACACTCTCCTTTACCATGGCTGAAAGTGTGACAAAGAAGTCAAGTTTTTCTTCAAACCTATTCAAGGATATTAAGGAAGAATGCAGAGAGGCACTGAGAGCTCATTCCTGATGAGCTGAAATCACATCCTTGAGCCAAGCAGACACAGTGATGAGAACAAAGGCCTCTCCCCACAGGTGTGTTGGATTCAGCAGAGTTCTGCTCTGAGCTAGGGCCCACTCTCCATCAGCAGATGCCCATAGCACGACTGAAGATGCCAGAGTGCTCCTCAGTCTCTTTCCCTTCTCACAGCACAGACACATGGCTAAATCCCAAATTCAAACTACCCTCTTCATAATTACAATGAAAAGTACATGGCTGGGCTTTCATTTTTCATTTGCAAATTGAATATGAAGTGAAAATACATGATTGTGTTGAAAAACAAATATTTCAGTTTTTGAAAAAGTTATATGCCATCCACTGACACCCAAGATAAAAAATAATATAGTTATTTTGAGTAATTAACTTCCTCAAATAATAAGCAAACAAAAGTTTGACAACTTCGTTAATAAAATTCTCCACAGCCTAAGTAGGTGGATGAAGTCATATCAACACCAATTGATCAAAGGCCCAGTCTTCCCTATTGAAAGTTTCAAAGGCGCAACTGGGATTTATAATATCCAGGGCCAAACCATGCCTTGCTTGTAGAAGTACTTTTGTTTTCTGATTCTTCAGTGATAGAGCAGCACCCTCAAACCATTCTGACACTGGCTCTTCCTCTGAGTAATGTCACTTAGCTGTCTAGTGGGCCTCTATATGTAAGGTGTGGAATTAGGGAAAAAAAAACCAGAAATCAACCTTGCGTGTCATGTCCATGCATGGAAACATGCATGCAAATACACATGCATACTACATGCACATATGTACTGCCTCCCAAATAAAAGCCCGGCTTCGTGTTTGTTTTGAAAGAAGGTTAAACTACATAGCAAAGTTATATGGACACAGACTTTCTGAACACCCACAGTACATTCCTCATAGATTAAGGCAGGGTCTCAACATTTGGTCTCTCTTGCTAAACTGGAACTTATAGTGTTGCTAGTGTGTCTAGGCTGTCTCTCATGGTCTCTGCTTCCTTGCTGCTAGCATTGCAGGAGACCCAATGTGCACACCTAGCTTTTAAGTGGGCTTGAAGATTCAGTGTGGTCCTTAGACTTCACGCACAGAACCATCTTCCTAGCCCTTGAAAGATTTCCTTTATTAGGAGGTTTTACTCATATTCCTAAATCCACTTACCTTGAGAGTGTAAGTGTGAGTGAGTGTGTGTGTGTGTGTGTGTATGTGTGTGTGTGTAAGCCTTATATTTAAAAATGATCAAGGTTAGCCCACTTAGATATTAGTGTAATAGGTGAGGCTCGTGGATTCCTCTAGCCTATTACAGGCATTACTTGGAAAGCTTAGACCTTTAAAGAATCTGATAATTGCTTGGAGCACAATGATATAAGAGTAACTTTCATCTAAGATATGTGCCAGTACATATCAAAAAGGACCTTTTTTTTTTTTTTTTTGGTTGTTGTTTCAAAGTTGAGTATGAGAACGATCTGTTATGAAACTGACAATCTGATCAAAATTTGGAAATGATTGAGAAGGGTCTAATGTTCTACTCAACCCACCACTTCAAGTGACCATTCTGCTTCAGGGTAAACAAAGGTTGCAGAACTCTGGCATCTTCATAGCTCTTACTGAATGGAAAGGGGAACTTGGTTCTAACCCAGGGGCTGAAAGCTCACTTGTTTCTTCATTTAACCCTTTGGATAGTAATTCTCATTTGTTTTTCATTTCACACTGAGGGAACACATGTGTTGTCCCAGGAGTAGGGAAAACCCAAGTTGTAATGAGTAAGGAGTATAGTATAACATATGCAGTCAGAAGTAGTAATGGCATACTGAATGAAAAGGTGTCTATATACATTGAGAACTTCCATTCACAAAGGATTTCTAAACATTCTTAATAGGCTTAGAGACTGAAGGCTAAGACCCTTCTCTGAGAATACGTGATTTAAAAAAACAAGGGCCAATAAACAAGCCTCAAGGTCAGTGCTTCTTCCCAAAGGGAAGTGGCCTACCTCTCAGATCCACTTGACCACATCTACATCTGGAGGCCTTGGCTACTTGCTTGACCCTAGCGGCCACTGTGGTACCAAGGTTGTTTGAATTCTTACCACCCTAACATGGGCTTTGAAAGTCAGTAGCTCATATGATGGCCTTAGATACTTCTTTTCTACAGATCATGAAATTTCTTGTACCTGACATAACATGAGATACTGCAAACATATCCAGGTTCCATGCAAGTGCAACATATATGAAGACATTTCTGCACTACACAGAAAGATTTGCTGTAAAAAAGAAAATATAATAGCGGGAAGATATATTATTTTTGATCCCACCCGTAGATCAGTCTTTCTAGACAGTGTTCATTCAGCTTTTAGAAAGATAATCCTTTCTTAATGAGCAATTGGTTGCATTGGATGCTGAAGAGTAAGTAGTGATACTGGTACTGTGCAAATAGGACTACACTCACCTTTTTTGTTTCTCTACTTTCCTGTGTGGTGGCATCTGCTAATGGAAGAACAGCACAAGCATGTCTGTCTTTAATGGTGCTCTCTAGGGAAAGCAGTCATTTCCTTTTCCCTATTGCTAGGTTAGTAGACTTCTTACCTTTGGCTGCAGTGGTGGTGCACAGGGGGCTGAAACAGGGTCTGTGATATAGGTCTTCTTGGGGCCACTGACTGGATACATGCCAGGATGGTTCTGATTCCCGGCTCCAGGACTGGCATACCCAGGTTCCCGCTTCCAGGTATTAGGTTGAACCTGTTGCCCATAAGCCGTTTCACCTTCACTTCGGCCCCCATAGGTAGGACCTGCTGCATAATAGGGTTCATAATAGCGTCCTTGGTTGGAGGTATACCCATATCCAGACTCAGGCTGATGTCCTGAGGGTGGAATATATGCATACTCAGTGCCAACACAAGTTGGAGGAGGAGGACACTGTCCCTGTACAGGAACCGGCTGGGTGTTATAACCACGAGGCCCTGGACCATATATTTGTCCAGAGGATGGACCAGTCATGTAATGTGGACTGGGCTGAGCTGACCTCACTTGCACATTGAAGGTGGGCCTTGAAGATGTGGATGCTGTAGTGTAGGAAGCTGGAACTGGCTGAGGCTGGGGTTTGAGTGTTCCAATTGGAGTCACTGGGATGGGTGCAGCCTGGGGTGCAGGCTGTGGTTTCGTTGTGGACTTCTTGGTTGCAGTCAGGGGTGGCTGGTGTGGAATGACCATTCTCTTATGTCCTGTGACAGGAGTAGAAACTGGAGGAGAGGCTATTGAACTAGCAGAGCTCTAAAATAGAAGAGAAAAATGACAAAGATGATCAGCAATAAAAGAAAATAAAATGAGTAAATAGGGAGTATGGTTAATTACAGCTTGTGTATTAAGGTGGAAAATACAAATAAGGTATGGTCCTTCCCTTAAGGAGTTCACTAACCGAAAAGTCGGTTGTTCTGTGCAGTACCAGTAAACAACTGACTTTAAAAAAGGTAAGGGAGCAAATTCATTTACAATAGCATCCACAAGACTGTCACAGCAGGAATAAGCTTAAACAAGGCATAAACTACCTATAGAGTGAAAACAAAGCCAGTGATGAAAGGAGTTACATGAATAAATAAAAATAAATATAGGTTATGTCTGTGGAGTAGAGGAGCCTAGATCACTCAAACAGCCTTCAGATCTAGAGTGATCCCTATCAAAATGCAGAAATAGAACACTTATCTATTTCAAACTCAAATGGAAACAAACAGTGGTTGGCTAAACTGGTCAGGAAAAGAAAGAACAGAGGTAAATTACATGGCTGATTTAAAAATATATTGCAAATTTTAATAATCAAAACAATGAAGCAACACCAAAAAGATAGAGATTAAGGTAATAGCAATGACATCATATTGAAATGTTCTACACAGCAAAAGCAATGATATCATATTGAAAAGCTCTGCACAGCAAGATCAATGACATCATTTTGAAAAGCTCGACACAGCAAGAGCAATGACATCACATTGAAATCCTCTTACAGCAAGAACAGCATAGTGAAAGGCAAGCACTGAATAGGAACAGATGATCACATATCCAGTAATGAGCTAATCCTCAAAGATCTAAGAAAACCTTACACAAAGAAGTAAACAGAGACAAAGAAGGCCTATAGATATTGCTCTGTGGTTGGAGCACTTGTTACTCATGCAGAAGACTTGGCTTTAGTTCCTAGGATGCTCCCAAGCACCTATAACTCTAGTTACAGGGTACCTGATACAAACTCCTGGCATCCATGGACACTAGGAACACACAAAGTGTACTTGTGTACATGCAGACATGAAGACAAATGCCCATGAGAATAAACATAAAACAAAGAAGAGATACTTTCAAAACACATTTAGGTTTTTAAAATGACAATAATATTTTCTAAAAAAGATATACAAAAATAAAACATTAAGAACATTGCTCCTTATTACCTATAATAGAGAAATGGACACAAAATCCAAATGAGGAATCACATCCTTGTGATGATCATTGAAATTAAGCAAGGAGAACTGGAAGACCAGGACTGGCAAAAACAGTAAGGTGCCTCACACTGTTGTTAGGAAGGAAAAGCAACAGAGCTAGTGGGAAACAGTGGGAAAGTTCTTGAATACATTAAAAGAGAACAAACATATGACCTAGCATCCAGTATTACTAAACTGCAGATTTCAAGGAGAGATTAGAGTTTCCTTGTTCCTTGTACCACTATTTACAACAAGAAAAAACTTAGATGTCCATCAGGTGACACATAAAGAAAATGTCCTTATAATGCAATATTATTTGTTCCTTGAAGAGGAAATTTTACATCATATAACAACATGAATGAACCTTGAAGACATAAGTGCATAAAAAATAACCTAGTTACAACAATACAAATATTATATTATTTTACATGAAATGTTTAATGAAAATAGTTAAGACTCACAAAATCAAGAATCGGGATTATAGTGGCAAAGAGCTGATAGGGTTTCTATTATTTTAAGGAAATACTATTACCAAAGTAAGTTGGGGAGGAAGGGGATTATTTCGCTTATACCTTCACATCACTGTTCATCACAGAAGGAAGTCAGGACAGGAACTCAAGCAAGGCAGGAGCTGATGCAGAGGCCATGGAAGAATGCTGCTTACTTACTTGCTCCACATGGCTTGCTCAGCCTGCTTTTTTATAGAACTCAGGACTACCAGCCCAGGGATGGCACCCCCAGCAATGGGATGTCCCCTCCACACAACAATCACTAATTGGGAAGATGCCCTACAGATCTGCCTATAACAAGTCCTATGGAGGCATGTTTCATCAACTGAAATTCCCTCCTTTCATATGATTCTAGCTTGGGTCAAGCTGACATAAAACTAGCCAGCACAAATGGGAATATTAAATAGGGAGTTCCTGATCAGTTGATTTGTTCTCAGTCAAGGAAGATAAGCTGTGAAGGTTCATTACTTCACAGTTCACTTACTATCATCAATAATGTATTATACAGTGAAAGTTTTGTCAGAATGGAAAGGAAACACGAACCTCTCCAGACATAAGCAAAAGGGAAGGTGAGGCCCTGCTAATAACAGATGGCATGTGTGAGAAGAACCCCATGTTGTCTTGTCTTATTTATACAGTGATTCTCACTTATGTCATAGGGTAAAGGGATCTACCTCCCTCCCATGTAGCATAACAGAGCTTCATTAATATACACTGAAGATGCTTGAAAACGAATGGCAGAAAACTAGCACATAAAAAGATTTGACTCCCAGAAAATCACACATACATGTATAGATGAGTGTGATATTTAAATGTGCTCAATTTTCAAAATGAAAATGTTAAATTATGACAAAAATTCAAGAATTCATACAAAATCAAAAAATAAAATGAAATGTCAAAAATATATTCTTGGAACTATCAAATAATCCAATAAACAGAAAATATTCAGCAACATGAGTCTTCAATTAACTGAATATGTGGACCAGATAAGCATTGGCACAGTTTTCTTTAACTAAGAAGAACATAAATATATACACTTTAAAATAATGATTCCTGCTCTTTTTCCTTTCATGTCCAATCAGATAAAATATGTAAAACTTTGGAGGAAAATCGTATACACCAAACTATACTAGTTTTAACAACACTTATAAAAATATCCAAACACGTGTCAGTATACACGTAAAAGAACACAGAGTAGAAATCAGGAAAGAGTGGGAGAGCTTGCCTGGGAGTGTTTTTCTTATAATGAATTCCATTTGGCATTTTCATACACTCTCCTCATCCAGTGGTGCTCCTTTGTCACCTCTCCCCAACCCATTTGTATCCTTCAACTCCTGAGTTCTTTCCACTTTCATGTCAAGCAAGGTCTATTACCCTCTCAACTCCTTTCCTAAAAACCTCTTGTTCAGTCACCTTTATAGCTACATTATCGATACCCACAGTTACACCTACATACATACAAATGTATAAAAATATGAAACTGGGGTTTTGCATATAGGAGAGATAAAATGGTATTTCCAATATGGATGCAACCTCTGGGGCCTCTGGGGTTGGGGCCCTGTAACAACTATCATTCAAGGACTTTGTGTGTATGTGTGTGTGTGTGTGTGTGTGTGTATGTGTGTGTGTGTATGTGTGTGTGCTTATCAAGAGGACAATTATTTCAAAGTAGTGAGTGCTACACTAATTCACTTTCTAAATGCAATTATGATTAGTATTACTTTTCAAATGGTGTGGTTTTAAACAATGGTCCTGGGGTGTGTCTTCATAGCTATCATAGGGAAAGTGACTTCTATTAGGCCGGTTACTCAGGCACCATATACATTCATAGTTGAGTCTATGACACGTTCAAAGGTTGAGCTCTATATTTTGCTGTTGATGCATCATCAAAGAAAGCAGAGCTGATCCCCTCTGCAATCAATTTCACCTCTGTACATGTTACATTGACATTATTGACTAGGATAAAATGTCTAACATTACAATTGATTTTTCTAGGTTCTATTGACTTTTCACTGTGGTCTATTACATAATGTCAAGGTCTTACTTAACTGGGCATATGTTTATGAATATTACAGTATATGTGTTTTAATAATACACTGCACAATTAAAACACACACACACACACACACACACACACATACTCCTATTGCAAACTATGAGGACTACCTTCGGCCTGAAGGGAAAGAGACCCTTCACCTATCAAGCAACATCCAAGATGCTTGGTTTATAAAAACAAATAGCAAGTTTGCCTCCTAAAAGGACAGTATAAATTTTTAAAAACATTCCTTATTCAATATAATCTTGTAACTTAACAGAGAATGAAGTTAGGAAGTTAAAATTAAGTCTTGTATCTTAGGATCAAAAGTTTCCCAGGAAAATATATTTGAGACAAATGATATGTTGGGGAAGATGGCATTAAGTTAGGATCCCCCAAAACAAGACCAATGAAGAATTAAAGGGACAGGCTCGAACTAAGTATTGTTGAAGAACTCATACCTATAGGCTTCATGTATAGGCTCAGTAAGGTGAGCCACCAGACTAAGAAAATAGATTTGCAACCTTCACAGAGAGAACTATCATCTTCTCTAAGCTGGATTGGACTGGTGAGTGGTGAGTAGGCATAGTTATTTAACACAGAGAAGGGAAAGTTGGAGAGGAGAGAATCCAGAGAGACCCAGGCATTATCCTGTCAGTGGCCCAGAGGAAGATCTGTGGCCAAGAGTTACTGATGTCTTCTCAAGGAGCACTACCTGTGCCCTAGGGCTTACAATAGATATGTTGACTGGCTCATTCAGTGTTGATAGTGCCTCATCATAATGACAATAACCAATAGATCTCTATTACTTTCCAATCTCCCCCTGGTCACTAGGTATATCCATTCCAGCTGAGAACCACTGAGAATGAGACAGTAATCTACTGCCCTGGGGATGTTTTCATCTTTATCTCTTATTCAGTTTAAGGGTACAGAAAGCTGCATATCTGCATTAAACAGAGTTTCATGCCATTACAAGTAATTTTCTAATTTTAACATAAATTAGTAACAATGAAAATAATCACAATGCTGCCCATGGGGCCTTAATCTACTACATAATCTCTTTCCTGTACCTTCTCTCTTTAGGTCCATAGCTACATCTTGAAATATGATCAATATCACAAAAATTCTTAACAGTTTCTCTCTCCAGGGTTCATCTGTATTCTGAAGCATAGACTTGCATGTTCGATTGATTATTTTCCTCTATTGACTTGAATGCCTTATATGTTTTTTCAGGATTAACAAACATTCCGTAACAGATGTTGATCTGGACCATGGAGACTTTTCCTTGTTACTGTTTAAACATCGAATCTGGCTACTCTACATAGGGAGTTTCCTATCTCAGATATGTCCACATTTTACCATATCTACTAAGAAAGCACTTGCTCTTCTTTAGCTCTACCCAGACTTTTGGTCTACCCCAGAAAATAGTTCTGTCTGTAGCTGGAGGGATTTCTCCCTCACACATATGCAATCTTATTACTTTGTCATTTAAAAGTCTTCACTAAGTTAGTAGAATAATGTACCATACCCCTTCTATCTCTTGTCTGATGTGACATGCCACATATAAGCTTTCATCCATATCTAAGGTAACAAGTTCTCTCACATCTCAGACATTGATAAAAATGTTGGCCTGAACCCTCTCTCAGATTAACTGTCTAGTTGTTAATTTCAAAAAACTTAGTCTGAACTTTCTCTCTCTCCCTCCCTCTCCCCCTCTCTCCCTCCCTTTCTCTCTCTCTCTCTCTCTCTCT
>NW_022196894.1:22483475-22504286 GCF_008632895.1 Mastomys coucha | reverse complement strand
CTCTCTCTCTCTCTCTCTCTCTCTCTCTCTCTCTCTCTCTCTCCTCTCCCCTCTCTCTCTCCTCTCCCCTCTCTCTCTCCTCCCCTCCCTCCCTCTCTCTCTCCCTCCCTCTCCTCTCTTCTCTTCTCTTCTCTTCTCTTCTCTTCTCTTCTCTCTCTCTCTCTCTCTCTCTCTCTCTCTCTCTCTCTCTCTCTATCTCATTTCTCCTGTTCTTTATTATCATGTGTTTTGTGTTTGCTTTCTCAAGGGAAGCGGCCAGTCATTTTTCCTCAATAAGACACCCTGAATAGTTTACAACATTATAGCCCACAGCAGAAATTTAGAAAGACACTGATCAGTGAATGAATAGTTGTCCCCTTAAGAAAACTGCAACATACCAACATTTTTTTTTCTCACAGAAAGGATAACAAATGCATGGATACACTGGACACATGCTTAATTCTAGTGGTACCCTAAGTCTCTACTGACTTTAAGACACAAATTATAACATTGTTATCTATCCAAGAAGCATTTGCAGTGCCGTTTCTGTTTGTTTGCTTGTTTTACATGGGTGTCTCACCCAATAGGTGAGTCTGGCCTTGAACCTGTGTCAGACTTCTAAGTGCTAGGATCACATGGCATATGCTAGCACACTGAGCTATTTATTTTACTTTTAATAATGGCTTTGTAAATGTAAGTTCTTAATTCATGTGTTCTAGGAGGAAAAGTTCTAAAGATAATTTTAAATGCATTCACCAGGGTATAGAGGTAAAAAGTTGAAGCAGCAGGATTACAACAAATTCAGAGGCAACCCAAGAACCAGAGTGATTTTTAAGGCCAGTTTTGGGTTCATACTAAAAACCTGCTTTAAAAAAAAGCTGGGTAGTGGTGGAACACATTTCTAATCCTAGTACTGTGGAGGCTTAAGCGGGAAGAACTCTTAGTTCAAAACCAGCCTGGTCTACACAGTGAGTTTTAGGACAGCCAGAGCTACATTGAGAAACCCTGCCTAAAAGAAAGAAAACAAATGAAAGAGCAGCCAATCAATAACTAACACATTAAAATAATATATTCTATGTATATCAAGCAAATAGAACTCCTTTTTCTAATTGAGTAAGCATCTATTGTAAGTCAGCTCCATGTCAGGCACTCCTAATTACTATAGCTACAGTCAGACAAGTGAGGTAGAGATACTTGGTAAATACATCCTTACTCAACAGGATATGAAGAATGTCATGAGTTACATACATGAATCCAAAATGATTCCTGTTTAGAGTGGAAATTTCCTAAGACAACAGGGAACAGTGGTAAAAAGTAAAGATCCACATCTATAACCAGGAGCAGAAAGCTCAACTCCCCCAAATACATATGAATCAAAGTATGTAATGATATGAAAATGCCCAACTCTAATTGCTACATGGAAAATAAACTGTGGGATAAGCCATCTATAAAACAAGGTCAAAGTGACACAATGATATTTCCACATAGGCAAGAAGCCGAAAAATATGTATAGATGATCATTGGCTTGTTAACAATGGGGACAAGGGGTATTGCCATTTCAATCACATTTTATGATAAGTGTGGCTCACTATTTGACAAACATGTTTTCCACTTTTGGCTATCCATTATTTCTGCTGTGTGTCAGTAAACAGAAATTAAAATACTCACTGGAAATTAATGTCTACTGCAGTGTGACATCTCTGAGCCAGGCGTGGTGATGTACGCCTGTAATTCCAAAACCCAGTGGACTCAGGCAAAGAATTATCAGGTAAAAAACAAGCCTGGCTTCAGAAAAAGACCTTTGTCTCAAAATTGAACAAAAACGATCAAAACCCAAAATAACTAACAGCAAGCCATACAACCTTCTGATAAAAAATGAGGCTAAATTAAAACACACACCACTACCACCACCACCACCTCAAAAGGCCTTTTCAGTCTACTTATGATTTTCTTAGTTCTATATCTTCTATGATCAAGACACAGACACAGAAATCATTTTCCACCTCCGAGAAGAAGCAAGCAAGTGAACCAGAAGGACAATGATTCTGCCAGGGTCTAGGAACTAACACAAGCCTTGAACTGGAAATTGCTGAGCAGCTCATACCTGCCCCAAAGATCCAGCTGCTGGATCATATAAGCTGACTGGTACCCTGCAAACTGGAGAGCCAACATTCCTTTTCTGACTTAAAGTTTCCAACAAGAGTCTTGGTTACTGTAAACAAGGGGAAGCCAAAGAATGGAGTTTTATGCTAAATATTATACATGAAGTGAACTCTGTTGAAATAGTAAATTTTATGTTATATACTATAAATCAATCAAACAATATATCAGAGTGAATGAAAAATATAAAAGCATGGGAATAATTTCGTATTTTAAGGTCAAGTTAAAAAACAATAGTCCCATCTGTCTGTAGACACAACACCATTGATATATCATATAAACATATGAAACACTGAAAGATCTATCACTAAACCAGTAACAATGAAGGAGGTAACACAGCATACTTTATATACCTAAATCCTGAAATAATTACTTTTATAATTTTGATCAGGAATATTAATGTTACCTATCGATATATCTGATCTGTGTAACACATTTCTCATCTGTAAATATAAACAAGTCTAAATATAAAGCTGAAGTAAATACTAGTATAACAAAAATAAATGCTGAAACATTGTAACACTTTAATTTCCAAGTATAAAAACAATGAAGAAACCCAGCAAAAACAAAGGTTTAATACATTTTAATCGACTCAAGTTTTACTTTGGGCAATACACTTAAGAGACGCTTAGCCACTCTCTCGAGTGTTCTGTATATTACAGGGAAAGCAATCTCATAGGTGGTTTTTTAATGATGAGTTAAGATAACTGCAAATGTTTCTGTCAGAATCAAATCACATGCCTTCAACTGGTGCCCTGGATTCAAAAGAACACTCCCAATATGGGGACAGGACTAATACTCAAAGTACGTGTATGTGTACACACATATACACACACTAAGCTTCCCCCCCCCAACCATACATTAGACATACATACATGCCTTTCAATACCTCTAGAGCTTTCCTGTCAGAGATGCAGGCGTAAATATCTTACTTCTGTTCAGCACATCCACACTTGTTCATTTCACAGTGCTATGCTCTGCAAACACATACTCCAGCTAGTGATGGGCTATTCTTAATAACTTCTGAGGCAGAAATAGCAGCAACAGTATGGTCTGATGTGGCACTCTAGAGCAGTTGGTCTTAGACACTTTTCCATTTAATTAATTCTCACAACACTTCTGAGTGGGTATAAAATACTGTGAAGACAGGCAGCTCCCCTGACTAAGGACGGCACCAGTGCATGCATGTCAAGTTGTTTCTCAGAAATAAAATCAAGTGGAAGCACTCAGGTGCTATCTTGAAATTGTTCCTTTTTCCTCCCTCCCTGATGACTAAACAGACAAGCCCAAGTCCAGGTGAGACCTACACACTCACATTTGTAAAGCAAGCATCCTGCAAGTCCAGAGAGCCAGCCTTTTAAAGAGTCTCCCACCTATCCTGAACAACATTCAAAAGAGAGAGAAGGTCATCACTATGAACTTGGGAAGTCTCCAAGTCTTCTATTGCAATAAACACGCACACTGTACAGTTAACTGTCTCCCTAGCACGCATGTGTATGTAACTGGACCATGGACAGGAGCGTTTATTCAATTAGAGAGTGCAAAAGTCTAGGAATCTAATCAGAAAAGAGCCTGTTGAATAGCAAGCAATTCTGTTACCTGAGCCTTTATCCCGCAAGGCCTATCAGAGTTCTCCAATCAGGTCAAGAAAATATAAAAAACCAATTCAGGATGAAAACAGAAAGGTACATTTTTCCATAAGCTGCAGCAAAGAACACCAGAAGGATTCTTGCCAGGGGAGCTGTAAAATATTGATAAATTATTGTTTATATGAATAAAAAATGCAGAGAAGACTGGGGAAATCATCACATACAGATAACGGGGACTTAAGCTATGAAGCTTAAGAGAAAGGATATGAATCAGGAATATGTAAAGAAAGGAGTGGGTTGATAAAAATATGAAAGCCAGTTATGTTTGAAGAAAGATACCTTATAGAGCAGTAATGTGGTAGAATGCCACAGATATCTGTACTTTATGATACTGATATCTTTATGTGCTACTGTTTCTTGTTCACAATATGAAACTGGATATGCAAGTCTGGTCTGCTATCACCAGTGACTAAGAGTCTGAAACAAATGACCTTACATTTACATCTGCATTTCTTATTTGTAATAGCATTTGCTATGTCACCCCATACCCCTATTGTGTGCATGTGTGTTCACAGGCCACAGGAGCCACTTGGAGATCAGAGTATAGCTTGTAGAAATCCTTTCTCTCCTTCAACCATGTGGGCTCTTTGGATTAAACTAGGTTACTTAAGGTTGGCAGCAGGAGCCATCTCACTGACTCCAAATATATGGATTGTTTTAAAGTAACTGTTTTTTATTGTTCTATAGTACAAAACTATGTACTGAATGCAGAATATTTCAAAAACCCCTGTCTTTCCCTGGAAGAACTGCACTGTTTGAAGGTTGGGAGGCTGTTCAGCTGCACAGCTGCTCTTGCTATCTTACCTCTGGTGACAAGGGACTCAGAGCCCTACAATGCTGCCCTGTAGAGAATACTCTGCTGTCCTTCAGGTTTAGAACAAAATGAGGCTTCTGGGAAGCCCATCCTAATTTCCCACGATTGGTCAAGGTACATTCTGCTAATTCTTTCATGTCACAGAGGATGATCCTTTAAAGGCATCTCTGGTCCAAGACTTGTGTTATTATTACTTAAAAGGCTCTTCCCTCCTGAGTTAAAGGGGCTCAGGACTTGGTCCTTCAAGTTTAGCATTCTGTCTCATGATCTTAGGAACACAGGTCCATAAAATCCTGTTTAGAGAGTCAATGTCACTTCAATAATATATCAATGACAAATTCTATGATAAACCAATCAAATAAACTACTGCTGGTAGTTAGCTGCACCATAACTGTCTCAAATCCTTCTCTACCTTGTCCCTCATTTGCTAGGCCAACAACCTAGACATTGATCTAAGGATAGTAGGTATAATGAAGACTGCTGGGACTCACATTAATTTTTAAGGACTCACTCTGAGTATATGAACTCTGTATTTCTTGCTCTACATGGTAAGCAACCTGATTTTTCTTTTTTACCAACAGCAGCACACTGTTTAATCTACTATAATAAGAGAACTAAGCATCTCAGTGTACTCAAAAGAAAGATGATAAAATGGTATGATTCTTTCTGGCTAGAAGATCCAAGCCCTCCAGGGAAGTACATGTTTTATTGTATTAGAGGTAAAGTGGTGAGTGCCACTGAAGCCAGAGTTTGAAAAGGATCATTGGAAACAGTATATTAGAGAGGAATTTTCCTGAAGGAAGAATTAAAGGTAATTTATCTGTCCATAACTAAACCAGGCACTATTCTTCATAGAAGCATGGCATATTAGAGGCAAACAGAAGGTCACAATCATACATCTCTACCAAGTCTCTTTAAGGAAACAAAACTGTGCAAAACTGACTCACACAAAGCCAGTGAACCTCAGGGTTAGAACCTCACTTCTCCAGAATGGAAGAGCAAAGTTCCAACCATCACCCTAAAATGACCAGACCAGACCTTCTAATAATTGAAAGAAGACAACAAGTCCTGTTTACGCTTCCAACAAAAGCAGACATCTGGGCTCCAATACCAGGCAGCAATGTGGAAACCTATCAACAAGGATCAGAGGCACGAGTTGGGTTGCTATGTCCATGCAAGTGAAGAAGTGGTCATGCTCTGAGGAAATACACAGACCCACCCTATCCCCTCACACATTTCCAAAGGAATTTGAATACCAAACAACAAAGCAAAAAAGTAATAGGGGGTAGATTTTGGGTCCCGAAACTATATTCAGACCCTTGTTGAAACTATAAAACAGTAAAAGACAAATTATTTAAAGAGTTTGTTATATTCAGAGTGGAGTCACAAGATATTTATATAATTTTTTCCCCAGAGAGAAAAAACTCATTTTAAAATGATCACTGTATTCTTATCATTTGAATCTACCAAATCTATCAACATATATATATATATATACACACACACGCACACACACATATATACACACATATACACACACAAGTATATATATATATATATATATATATGTATATACATATATATACTTGTCTGTTAATGTGTTTGTTCTGAGAAACAAATGACTTGTCCATTTGTTCTGGACGGATTAAAAAGGCCAGACTGAAAGGGCATGGTTCCTAAGGAAGGAGGACTTCTGCCACAGAGTAGGAGGAAGAGAAAAATGGTTTCATAAAGAGCGACTATTAGGGACACAGAAACACTCTCTTCAGCAAACCTGTCCACATCCCTTTATCCTCATAAAACAAGTCAGAGGAGCACATGATGAGCAAATGCAGCAAAACTGTTCACATTCTCACTCTGTATAATCACTAAAACGGGTCTGTGTTTTTAACCCTCCCCTTCAACAATCACCTACTCTTAATTTTTCTCTCAGCCACAGCACACATGGTTACAGCAAGAGTGCCAGGCACATCTGCCATCCCAGAAAGACGTCACTTTCCCAAACTGAGGCCATGTCTTCCCGAAGAAACAACAATAAAGTATAATAGCCCAGACAACCCTGTAGTGGCCCTGTGGAAACCCTGTAGTGAACACGTGGACAGGTTCCTGTCTGTAGTAATGTGACTTGAAAGTGGAAAGGGAGGGCAGAAGGATCTGGAAGCAAGGGCCTTTCATGCCTGTCAATCACTGAAGTAAAAGAAATGGATGGAAGTGCAAGCAGCAGCAGTCTCTACCTTCCATGCATTACTATGTGAAGAATCAGACTGCCTCCATCATGGTCTCAGATGGAAACAGGACTCACCTACATGATTTGTAATATATAAACAGTCTTCTTAAACAGCAGCAGCAACAACAACAACAAAGATCAGAAAACCAGTCCTTGCTGGTCGTCTTATGACTGATACCCACTGTTATCTAGGAATCCAAGGACAGTTAGCAGGGCATACTGCCATAACGTTCACCATGACCAAAGTAACAGGGTGTGGTAGAGAAAAAGGGACTGGGGACTTGGCCATTATCAGTAGATCAACCACAAGGTGGGAGGTGATTTACACCAATGGGGACATGAACAGCTGAACTCAATTATTTATCATTAATTTCTCCAAAGAAATGAAGGTGAAATGAAGAATTGGCTCATCTCTTTTCTATCCTTTTTTATAATAATGAACAATAGCAAATCCAGACATAACGTCTCTGGACACACTTTTAACTTGGAACAATCCAAGAAAATACAGAGCCTGACAAATATACTCATGCTAATTTTAGGGTTTCAATTTCCTCTTTATAAAAATAAATGATTTGTTAAAACTGAAAGATTCTTGATAGCTTAAAGTTTCTGAGGGACACCTTTTATCACAGATAAATTCTGGTACCTATGATCCTTTGAAAGAGAATATTAAAAAAAATCCCCATTTGACTATATTTTCAAATATTGCTTTTCCAAATTTCAAACTATACTGGCTATAAAATGCTTATTCCCTATATGCTATAACATCATAAGAAAGCAAAAGGATATAAATGTGTAGATACACCATGATTAAAATCCAGTACCAAAAAAGTCAACAAAACAAAATTTTTGGGCTGTGACAGTGGGAAATAGCAATCTAGACATTCTGGGTTTTCTTCCATAATTTTCTTGTTATAAAATTAGCATGAACATGTGAAAATATAGTTACTTACAGGGAAAGCCAATCATATCGCCACATAGTGCCTTCAGAGAGCACAAACTACCACAAAGCAAGGAAATACATTGTGTGACTTTAGAATTCCCCTTTCAGACTCAGCTACCATTCCCTGCCACCTTCTAAATGTCAGGATGCAGCCTGCCTCCCGGGGAAGGGTCACTCCTGGGCCCAGGGAGCTCACAGGTGGTCAAAAAGGAGCAGAAACCCAATGGAAACTACTCAGATTCCCAGAAGTTGGTCTGCTTGCATGCCAAGCCACTTAGGCTCTAAATACATAACAGGTATCCTCAGCCAAGCACACTCAACTCAGAAGCAAAGGGCGGGCTTCCATTCTATGCTGACTTGGCAAACGTCTTTAAGCATGCTCCTGTCTTTGTAACCTGGCTCCTTCTCAAAATTCTAATTAAAAATGCTTCTTAATTTTACACAACAACGAATTTCAAACATTAGCATATTCCTCCATGTTTCTCAGATAAATGTACTTCAGCAGGATGTTTGTCTATAGGTTCATGTTCAAAGGAGGCATTTGGATTAGTTACAGTTGCATTTGTGGTGAGTCGAATCCCTTACAGACCTGACTTAAAGAGGAAAGACAGTGTTGGCTTATAGTTTCAGAAGATACCATCCATTGTGTTGGAGAAAGCATGTTATGTGTGCTTCCATGGCAGCAGAATGTGGTGGAATTTCAAAACTGATGAACATTTGGCAGACTACTCAGGCCAAAACCAAAAGAGGGTATTCCAGCCCTGTGATCTACCATGGCCAGGCAGGCCCAATAATTCAGGGATTCAAATACCTCCCCAAACAGTGCTACCATTTGCGGAATAAGTTTTTAAAAGTTCAAGAATTTATGTGGAGAACATTTCAATTTTAAATCCTGCGATATTATTTAACTGTGAAACTCATGAGTAGGGCCTTGTTCCAATGTTCCTCTTTCTACCTTAAAGCACATTAGCATAAGGTGTAGATAAAATTAAACATCAAAGCACCTTGATGTTTGGAGAAGTGAATGAATAATTGTTAAAATGAATGAATATACTCAGGCATGAATTTTGTCCTAATTTGCTTGATACTCTGATTTGTTCCTATCTGTGGGTAAACTTTATGGGGAGCCTGACAGAAATACAAAAGCACCAAACACAGCAACAACTATAGCAATGTTTGCTATAAAGACTGGAAAAGAACCACAGCAGGCATGAAAAGGAGAAGCTAAGAGAAAGAGGGGCCACCCAGTGATGCCTGGTATCACAGGCGCATAGTAGATACATACTCTTTACAGGTAAATTTCTTCCTCTACTATGCCATCGGGGAAAAGTCAGTAAAAAGAGCAATGGAAGAGCTAAACATGATTTCTCCCATAAAGACCATCTAAAGAATAGAAAACAATTCTATTTGAGATTTTCTTAAAAAAAATAAACTTCATTACAATGTTGGCAGTATGGGTATTAAAAGCACCAGCAAACAGATCAATAAAATCTTTAGTGATAACAACCTTTTATTCATCTTGTTTCTCAGACTTTCTCTGGTCTCCTGTTTTTATGTATGATGTATATTATGAATGTGTGTGGAAGGGATGTCACACATCATAATGGGGTTTATATATAAACCCCATTTATATAATGTTTTATATTTTATGTTTCATTTAACATTAGATAATGAATCCACAAATTTTACAACTCTTGAAAAAGTCATTTACATTGTTCTAAGTAAGATGTCAACTGGTATTAACAGATATATTCAGTCTAGGGAAATCATTTCCAGTGTTTCAAACATATGAGGTCAATAAAGATATGAATTATGCTTCATTTCAAAGCTATGAATTATGCTTCATTCTCATAAAAAAGGTTGTTTCTAGAAACAAAGAATGAAAAGGTTCAACAGCATATCAAAATGCTAGGAACACACTTGTAATAAGATCTCCACCAACCTGACGTCTGATGTACTACAGACTCTTCTGTCAGCTCCCAATGTACATTGAGCCAGACACAGGCTAAACATCTCAAATATTGAGTTCCAAAAGTTTCTAATCTCAAAACAGTGATATTTGGGGAGAAACATCTAAGAGCAGTCATTGATGACTGAGTGTATTACTGGCATTATTATTCTTGTTGCTTCTGCTTTTCCATTAATCACTCTCCTAAAAAGATCCATTATCAGGGAGTAAAGTGCGACTTAAGTTGTATGTAGCATCAGCTATATTATAGAAGCTACGTCATGTACACTAGAAAAAGATCAGAAAATCCAGACAAGGAAGGGAGGCACTAAAGGAGAAGAACCTGGGGGCATTAACAAAGTTGTTGAGAAACATCCAGCCAAAATCTTTCTGACATTTTTCACATCATGTAATGATATTTCCTCATATGAACAGGTTCAGAGCAAATGAGATCCACTAATGTGGCAGATTTGACAGAAGTCGAGTACATATGTTTAAAAGTCTTTGTTAAGAAAAATATTAAGCTGGAGCAACAGAAAAAAAAGGGGAGAAAGGAATCAGGAATAATTCCAGGACAGAACAGGAGGCCTAAATACAGGTTGGCAAATTAACTGATACAATCAGTAGTCCACGGATCTCTGGGAAAGGGACTTGTATCTTTCACTGGGAGAAATCCAAGCAATGCAATATCTATGCATATGCCTTAATAACACAGCTAGACAGTTCACTCAAAGCCACACATAGATAGGTGTCTGTGTAACCTGAACACATTTATTCCTGGTGAAAATTAAGAGGTAATCTCACCTCTGGCTTGTCTGATTGAGGGAATTCCCATCTGAGCACTTAGACAGGAAGGAGAAATATAGAGACCAATAAAAGGTATGAAACTACATTTGTTTAAGACTTCATTGACTTATTAAAAAGTTTCTCTTAAGGGCAGAAAATGCCATTAGTTTGTATTTATTAAACCACTAAGCTGGTGAGATTTCACTGATATGGAACTTCCTATATGATGTTCGTAGGGACCATGGGTCAATGTAATAGAATGCAGTTCTAAGGATCTAGTAACAGAAGTCTACACTTGCATCATAAGCCTGAATTCAGGCTGGAGAGGGGAGGAGTCCACTCCAGCTTGCCATACTCCTGCCATTCCACTGAATTTCTCGACCAGTGGCTAGCTCTTGTTTCACACTTTGGATGCAATAAATGACATCCAAAAGCACAAATGTTTATACACACACACACAAACACAAATCACACACATGTAATATACTATATATATAATTTGTAAAGAGCAACACAACCTACAAATACTATCATATAACAGTCATATGTTTATCAGATTATTTTTGAAATATACTTAGCTAGATATGTGATATTCCAGTTACTACCATCAATTAAGGAAGCCTTTCAGCAGTAAAGACCCAAAGAAATGATTTTTGCTTATGTAAAACAGCGCTGTTTAATGTCCTTGTTCTCACAGTACAAGAAGAAAAAAAAAAAAACCTAAAATATCAACTACAATAACAAAAAGAAAATGAAGCCTGATAATGCTTTGTAAAGGAGCAAAAATTTTCACCCTTTCAAACTGTGATATAAACCATTTTTTGCACAACTTTAAAGTTATGGTTTTTCAATAGTCTACATTTTAAAATTCAGCATTACACAGTATACTTTGTGAAGCCTATTTATTTATTTATTTATTTATTTATTTATAATGAACTGAATAGTTTTAATGTATGTATATTTAAAAAAAAACTTCAAGCCTTAAAGAAAGTTTCAATAGTTATAGAAAAAATACAACTTTTATAAATGGTATTAAAACTTCATTTTAGAACACAACATTTTTACAGACATACAAGCTTTTGATTTTTAGATTATAAACATGTAGCTACTGCTCAATAGCAAACAATGTTTATTTAAACATTACCAACAAAATTATACAGAAAAGGTTTCTTTTCTGCTGTTTGTATATGTAGTATCCATGTGCATAAGCCAAATTCCTATAAATGTAGCTATCAACTTACTTCCGATAAAGATGGTCACACATATGTTAGGATTCGCTTTCATTTACCTTTAAACAAGGAATTTGTCATTTTCTTGCAGAATTTAGAGCTAAACTAAGGAAGAAAGACAACCAAAGTAATATACCTACTGCATAAATTATGGCTATATATATATATTTCATTTTATATCCTCCTACTCCAAGGAAATGTGGTCTCTTGTGTGTGCTTTGGAAGGAGAAATATTATGTCTGTAAGTGTATGTGCGAATATGCTCACCCAAATGTGTGTGTATGTATGTGCTCCTGTGTGTGTGTGTGTGTGTGTTTGTGTATGTGTGTGGTTGTGTGTGTGTGTTCCTCTATCATTCTGAAACTTACTGTTTTGAAAGACCTTATAGTCTCTCAACACATCTCAAATGCAGCATTTAAGTAGACTACATATAGTCCCTAGGATCCATGTACCTGTAACCCATGTGCAAACCTGGCTATTTACAAGGGTTCTATGGATCCAACTTCTTGCTTATTCAGGAAGCACTCTATCCACTAAGCCATCTTACCAGCCACCCAGAAGTCAAGTTGTAATGTAGAAAGAAGAGACCATATTACTAACAGAAGTAGAAGAGCTGTGTTATTAATTGGGGCTGGGCACACTGTGATTGCCATAGTCTTTTTGACTAGTTATGGGTTTTTGTAATGGTCTCCCACTGCTGCAAAGGGAGGCTTATTTGACGCAGGGTGAGAGCTAGACTTCTTTGTGGGTATAAAGTTAAGCTTCATAATGCACTTAGGGATTGAGCTGGCCTAGTAAAGTGGCGGTGGTGGTCTCTCTGATGACCTTACTGGTCTGATAATCAGGCACAATTTTGCCCTTTTAGAGTGATCCCTAACTAGACTGCTGTGGGTGATCTCCGAAATGTAAGCCCCATTGCTGTCCGTTTAGGGATATGTGGCCATGCTGACCATTGTGCATCACAGGCATCACAACCGGATGGCACTGGTGCTTCCATTCCATGGCAGTCTGCACAGCGCCTTCTGGGACTGTAAAAGCTAGACCCTAAGGAAGCTTTCTATATTAGAAACAGGCTGGGTCTTCCAAGGTCTGTGGCTGAAGGGTGTATTGTCTTCGGCAAAACGGACTTAGTTTTAACCTCTGAGAGGCAACCAAGGGCAAAAATAATAGCTACATAGTTCTGGGAGTCACGTGGACTGCCATGAGAAACTACTTAGGATGAGGTTTCACATGACAGGTAGTGAAGTTTTTGTTAGACTACAGCTCAAGGAACACTGTAGAAGAAAAGGCAAAGAGGTTTTAAGAGTTGGAGGACCAGGATATATGCTACAGTCTCCTAGAGATGACAGGCAAGCTACACCTATGATACCTTAACAATATGGTGGCCTGAAGAAAACTGAAGAAATCCCAATACTAACAGCCATACTAATGTGTATGGGGGAAACCTCACATGGCTTCATTTGTAGACAAAGAACTACAGGCAACTCGTGACACCTGAGAGAAGGAGAATTAAGTCTTTCTTAGGGATTATCCCCATAGTTATCCAATGCAGAAAGATAAGCCATGAAACCACACGCACACAAACAAAACTCAATACTGTATTTTAGAGGGAATGAGGGAATGGGGTGGTTAGAGCGAGGTAAGGGAAGGAGGAAGTGATGTCATTGTATTTCAATTAAAATAAAAATTAAATAAAATAATAAAAACCATGTATTCATAAATATATATCAAATAAGAATATGAATGTATATAAAATGAGCCCTTTTTAATATTATCAAACAAGGACAGCAGCTTATCTTTAGGTATGGGGAGTTTTCAGAGTTGGGAGAAATTTTGCACAGAGATTCCTGGCCTTGAGAGTCTACATGCCAACAAAAGCGACACAGAATACTTCTAAATACCCCCAACATACAATTCAGAATGCTAAGTGGCATAGAGAAATCCATTAGTATATTCAAGTTTCAAATGGATTGTTCTCTATCCAGAAGATAAGATGGGCTTTCTAAGCTCCATCTGTTGGAATGGTTTCCTGCTTGTGTACACATACCTACTCTGGAACTGTGGGAAGGAATCTTGTTTTCAGCACACATGGTGGTCAGAGTCATAGAGAAAAGCAGAGAGTATATTTGGAGAACATGCAAATGATATAAACTTTAATAACGGATGCATACTATGCCAAGTTTTATCAAAATCCTTTACAAAGACCCCATTTTTGTCTCTATGAGGAAATGAGGTTTGCCAGGTTTGGTACAAGTTTTCCAAAGACATGGCTAGTGTTGGTTCATATGGTAGAGTTTGTGAATCCAACTCTCTGCAGTCAGCCTCTGCAGTACAGAACTAAGACTATGCAATTACAGCAGGACCAGTTGCGAGTGGTAAGGGCTGCCTTTAATTTTACTCTAGAACTAATCTGATACAATTAAGGGACACATCACAGGGGAAAGGAAGGGCAAGCACAAGACAGTGCTGAAATAAACACTTCACTGGGACAGCAATTACCCTCTGAAGAGAGGGGCTCCTTACTTCATTAAGAGTGAAGGGCACACACACTTCTGATGCAAATTATTTCTGTTCAGTTGAAGGTGGGGGTGACATTTCAAACAGTCTTTAAAAGGACAGCTTGGTAAATGTTAATTTATTAAAGCCCCATTGTCATAGCTATAGACATTGTTCTGAACCAACAGATGATCTCAGTTTAACAGATATTATTTTTTAACACTAAACTTTTTTTTCAGCATGTAGCACAATTTAAAATTCTTTCTTCACAGGACAGCTAGAAAAATTTAATTATCATGTTAACACATTGTGAAAATTAAAACAACATCAAGAAAGGCACAAAACCAGAAGCATGACCTCCCATTCATTAGGAGGCATCAGTGCCCAGTGTACTGTGTACTTGGGATTATCATTGTTTGTATTACACTGAGTTTCTAAAGAGAGTCAGAGGAGGGCAGAAGCATAAAGCGAGTAAGGGAATTACTCTCTGAGCCTCTGAAGGAGTGAGCACACTGAGGAATGAGAAGCCTCGTTCATTCTAAAAAAAAATATACTAGATCTCTTTCTGATTTACAGTTATGAATCCACTGTAACAGGTAATTCTTGCCCACAATCAATTAATCTAAATTCAGAACTCAACAGGCACAATGCATATAAATGCTTTAGCAAAGGCTGTTTCAAAGCACATTGCCTTTTTATGAGGCTATTATATGAAAATTATGTTAATTTCTTAATAAGGTTAAAGTAACAGACCACATTATTAATTGTATTGCAAATAAAATATTTAATTAAAGATGCATTATCTGGCAGAATTTAGCATCTGGTCCTCTGGTTTGCAGACTGAGTAGGGTAATGGAAATAAACAATTAATCTAGATGGCCTCCTGTGCGCCACTCTTCCAGTGATTCAACTATCTTTGTATAATATTTATAGTTCCTTCTATTTTGCTGAAAATATCTAGGATGAGGGTACACACTGGGAATGTCACATACACTGCCCAGCACTCTGTGGTTCGTTCTCTAAGCAGGCAGTTAAGAGGCAGGCATTAGAGGGAAGGGAGCTGCTTTCAGGAACCTTCACAACTGTTCCAATTTTCAAAATGTAGACCGTTATTGACATTCATCACTTCAACATTAAGCTGTGTTCTATGTAGTCCCTAAAGTTTTCTAATGCGGGTAAAGCACAGCCATCCGTATGGACTAATGAGACCTTTCTCCACAGCAGCATATCATACTTACGACACGTGCACTGTTCCCTGCAGGGAGTCCTCTCCTCTACTAACCACAATCCTATCTCATTACCATTCCTTCATGAATACTTTTTGGTTTAAATTTTGCTGTTGGCATTTAGCTATGAAAAAGGCTCTTCCATAATATGTATAGAACCTTTCTCTCTTAAAAATATCAAATCAAAATGTCTCTCCAACTTAAAAACACTGTAGGCAATTTAAATTAAGACAGTTAATCTCCATGGCAATAATAAATAATACCGTGACAACGAGGGCTCCACTGCCTACTGGTATAAAAGTGGTTCTATTGAGGCTATAAAAACTTAAAACAGACCTGTATGCAGATACCTGTGGGTAGTAATCACCTTGTTCTACTGAAAAGAATATCAAATGCCTTCACATTTCCTCGTGCCCCAAGTGGACCATCTCCCAAACACTGTACCCTTTGCTGAAGATGCTGCCACAGATGAGCCCTACAACTCCTATAATATGGACAAAGAAAAGAAAGTCCAGTAGTGTCACCTAAATGGTGCTTGCCAGCAGGACAAGCACCTATATAAATATTCAAATGCATATACCAATGTGTTTAAATGTTCTACTCTGAAAACATTTAATACAATGATCTTGGCAATTCATTTTCTCTCCTTTTCTTTCCCTGATCTGTCCATGTGGCTATGCGATGAGAATTAGCAAGTTTTCAACTGGAAATGGTTTCGACACTTTTTACTGCAGAATTCAAAACCTAAATATGAAGCCTCAGGGTAAAAGTGGTATGGATGGTTAACTTTAGGTCTAAAAGAAGCTCTGCCTGAATTCCCCAAGCAGATCCATCCTGGTGAAGGACATTGGCATCTCTTCTTTTTATGGGGGTTAGGGGGCAGTGCTGGTAGAGATGAGAGAAAATCCTCACTCATGTCTTCACAGTGAATGTACTGGGTCCTCAAGGGGGTGGCTGGGAACAACCTTCAGAATGGGGGGCAGGGAGTAAGGATGGAAAGCAGCCTGATATAGCCCCGAATGAAATGGCCAGCTGAGGAGCAACAGAACAAAGGGAACGCGTGTTACGAACCCACGGGAACTTGTCTTAAATATCAGACCATTTATGAAACCAGAGGCAAGTCATGGGCATGGAGACAGATGTCTATAGCACCCCAGAGTCTGAGGGAGAAGAACAGACGGGCCAAGCCTCAGAGTTCTTGGCTAGCATGGGCAACATAGCCCAACTTTAAAACAAACAAAACAGCCCAAGGCAAAAGGCTCTGTGCTGGCTTACATAAGAGTTAGATTCCTTTTATTTATTTTTTTTTAAGTTATCTTTTTAAGTTGGAGGTAAATTAATAGTGTCCAGTAAAAGACTAAGCAATTGTTTGCTAGTTCTCGGAGGAAAAGTGACTTTTAAAACAATATTATGAAGAAAAAATTTTAATATTCTAAGAAGGTGTACTGCATTTCAGTTATATTAACAACTCATGTCCAAGTTGCATGCTGCAGAAACAGGACAGGAACAAAATTCCTCACTGGGGGTGTAATTTATACAACAAGAGAAACATAGCCTATCTTTTGAAAAATAATACAGTGTGTTCTTTGACATTTCAATACCTGTATAAAATGTATTCTAATTATGCTCACTCCCACCCCTGACTGACAGTCCCAATTCACACAGAACTCTTCCCAGATTGACGTCTTTTCTTTGATTTTGGGACCCACTGAGTTTAACCATGGCAGCAGTGTGAGTATCTTCCCACTTCTCATATTAGAAAGGATGTCTGCTGAAGAGATCTGGGACTATGAAGTAAGAACTCAAACACGGAGTGAAAAATAAACAAGAGAATGAGATGTAGAACCCATAGTTTAAACACAACATGAGCAATTAGCCAAACCAGTCCATGAAAGGCAAAATTCCACCGAAACTCCTTTAATCCTTTCAGGTCATGATCAGATTCAGGCAGACACACAAGCACACAAGCAGCCTCCCAACCCCGGCACCACCCCACACATGCTCACTAGCTGCAATCCAAAATAGATTTTCTTAGTCTAAAACTGGAAAGAGTAGCCTGTTCTTTAAAGAAATCCCACCCCTTCAATTTCCTCTGTTATCAGAGAGCCTAGCCATCAGTTTCAAGGGGAGATTAATCACTTTTGCAACCCACTGAAAGAGTTTTCTGGAAAGCATAACAACCTGCAAGTGTAAGTGACAGGATTATTCTTCCTGCAGCTCAGCTGCCTACAAATTCTCTCTCATCCATGACTCAGCATGAGGTAAAGGGAGCTAATGAAAAAGGGCACGCTTCCTTTTAAAAATTGTCAACTGACTTCCAACATGTAGAACTGCTAAAAAAAAAAATCCCCCAAAGCTTGACAGTAAAGTACAGCAGCTTTCCATGAATGCTCATACTTATACCCCTAGAAACTTCTGTCAGTTGTACTAAGACAAATATGCTTGCCTGGCCCTACTCAAGCTCTACTTCTGTAAACACCTGAAGCTGGAGGTTAGAATTCTTATTCCCCATGTTAAAGTGATACAACTATAAGGAGATTAGGGGAAGGGAAGGGAAGGGATTAGCTTGGCTAAGATCAAGATTTGAAGAGGAAAGACAAACCACACCATTTTGAGTTCCGGAAGAGAAGGGAATTGGCCTGGGGCTGTCCCTCCCTGTAAAATGCCACTTGATTTGCTTGCACAAACAGCCTTCCAACAAACGGCCTTCCAGAAGGAGCAGCTTCTCAAGGAGCCATCACAGAAACAAGAATGTTATAGTTTGTTTTCTTCTACAAAATGAAAGCTGTGGTCAGCTTGTGGGAACCCACATGCAGTAAGTGAGACAGTCACGTTATGAACAGTTCTCAGACATTCACTGATGCCTAACATGGCCAATGCATCCAGCAACGTATGACAAGAGGGCAGGGTCAATAGATCAAGGGTCCTTTGGAACTTACAATGGGTACAGTGAGAATGATCCTTTAAAAAGCAGGAAAGAAAATACCCACAAGACTGAACATGCGTGCTTTGTAAGTATAAGAGCAAAGATACAGAAAAATACAACAAGGTCATGACAATGACCTTGGCAAGAGGAACTTGCTGAACAGTTTTAAGGGAATTGGCATCTATGATGACAGCAGTGAAAGGCTAGGGCATAACCAGGGTTCCTTACACAGAGACCAACATGTAAGTGTGTGTTTGTGGCAGAAGGGGAAGAATCCGCAAAGGCATTCTGCCTAAAAAGAGAGGCACTATGGCTATTCCTCTTATTCCTAGGGACACAAGTGAAATCTAAACTGGTTTCTATTGATTTCAGAGCCTGCTTCCCTGTCATTGTAGTATACTACTGTGCTAAGATAAAATGCAAGAGGAAGCATACAGGAATCTGCTTGTGCAAAACAGATTGGTACATGAGCAGGATAGAGCTGGATATAGGCATTTTGTTATAAGGAATTTAGAAAGGTGCAATTCATATGAAGGGTTCCCCCAGAACGCTCTTATGCTAAAAGCTTAGCTTACCAGTTATGAGAGGGGACAAGATCACAAAAATGCTATTGAAATGCAAGGATTGATCTTTTGGTTCATAGGTGGATGTACAACTAAGAAGTAAGGCCTAGCAGCAAGTAGTAGGTTGTATGGAAGTCGGGGAAACTGACCTGTCCTTCAACCCTGTACCGCTCTCCTCCCTTCCCAGCCTTCCTCTGAGAAGCATTGCCCCACCATGCCTTCCAGTTGCCATGATGCTCTGACCCAGTACAGGCCTACAGTATTGTGGGCAGATAACCTGTGAAGTGGTGGGGCAAAAGAAATCCTTCCTTCTTTGATTCAGGTAATGAATCAAATACCCATGGGCCATGGGAGGCTACAGTGATCTCAAATCTTTGACCTATGGTGAAGACAGAAGTAAGCAATACATAAAATATTTCGGAAAGGAGATTCTGTCAGGGATACTGGAGCCTAGAAAAACTCTAAATGTCTTGCTGAGGAAACTGGCTAGTCAGTTAACCAACGTTAACCAACATGTAAGAACAGACTCTGGAAAGAGACTGGCTTTCTTTCAGACACACAGAGGCTGAGAAGAAGCATTTGAAGTATAAGAAAAGGAGTAGAGCATAGTCCTATAACACCATGACAACACTGGCAGCCGAGGTCACCAATAGGCCTGACAAAGGAAACCCTGACTCAAAGGGGAAGAACATTTGCAGGAAAAGCACAAGAGGAAATGCTGAGGAGATTCCTAAGTGGGACTGCACAGAAAGTTTCCAAGCAATAGTGTGGCATGTGATAACCTTAAGTGGTCACCGAGGACTGAAGGAGCTTCAGGTTTGGTACTGGGCAGGCCTGCTGTGAAACTCTGAAAGAGGCCTACCAAAAGAGGATGAGAAGAAGGGCCAGAAGAATGGAGCTGGAACCATAGTTGAGTGGAGGAGGGGGGGGGAAAGGGGGAAGGAGAGGAAGACAGAGAGGGAGAAGGGGAGAGAGAGAGAGATTGGAAGAAACCCAGGAGTGTGTGTTGCAGCATTTTCTCTGTCAAATCACATTAGGGCAGTGACAGGCCTGTGACTGGACAGGAATAGAGAGGTGGAGCTAGAAGTTTAAGAGTGAAAGAGCTTGGAGAGTAGGAAAGAAATCAAGGGAAATCATCATGGAGGCAGGTGAAGAGGACTATCCAGACCCCGTGTGGTTTTAAACAGACACAGGTAGCGAACGTTTTTACAAGGTTAGAATAAATGGGTTAAAACATTATCTTTATCATTTGGCTCTGAAATATGGTATTGGCACCTTGTAAATTGTGATCTTATTGATATATAAAACTGATTAGATAATTAAGCCTTAAGAGTCATGTTTCTATGGGGTAACGAGGCGCTGGATGACTGATTGTAGGGTGTGTAGAGCATTTAAGTGAGATGGTCTTGCTAGCTGGGAGATGATGAGGCTGGACGTACCGGCGGGCCGGAGAGCTTGCGGGGTGATTTGTTTTTCCTTATTTCCTGCAACAAATGTGCTGTTTATGAGTACAGAGTTAAAAATACAGACAAACAATTACAAGACTCAGGCGGTGTTGACTGTAACTGGGTAGAGACACAGCAATGAGAGAATAGACAGGAGGCCAAAGGGCCTAAAATGCTCTAACAGGACTGGATGCAGGTAGGAAAGCAAGCCATGTGCCCTGTGGTCAGAGTAGTAAAGGAGACACTGTTATCACAGGATAACAATGACAACAGTGTGGAAGATGGATACACTCATACCAGGACTTATGCCTATGACTCTGGGAACTTGGAGGAAGAGGGGATGGAAAGTCTCTAAGAGCCCAAATACCAGGACATGGCCTGTAATGTTAATGTGGAAGGGGGACTTTCTTTTTTTTTTTT
>NW_022196894.1:22478388-22481318 GCF_008632895.1 Mastomys coucha | reverse complement strand
TGATACAACCACTCTGGAAATCAGTTTGGCGGTTCATCCGGAAATTGGACATAGTACTACCAGAGGAAGGGGGACTTTCACAGGTTCTGACACCAAGGCAAAATCTATAGGCAGAGGGAGGATTAGCACCCAGAGTAGGCCTTCAATAAAAGTGGTCTGCCATGAAACTCTATATACAAAACAATACATGGACTCAGCAAGATGTATCCATATAGTTTTGATTTCATATATATGCTTGTGTGTGTGCAAGAGTAATAATCAAATAAAAAGCAGTCATCAATTTAATAATGGAGTCATGAAAGGTGCTGGAGGGAAGCTATCTAGGAGAAGATGGGAGGAGAGGGAAGGGAAAAGGAGGTAATTCTATTTAAATGAAAAAATTATTAAAGATTTTTAAAAAGATAGTCTTTTAGTTCAATTGCTATAATCTAAAAACAGAATGTAAGAATACTGCTAAGGAGAATACACAAGAGGCAACAGCTGACCACACAGTTTGATACTGAGAACAGGCAGGCACTCTTGGACAAGCAATGTTTCTCTTTCATCTCAGGTCCTGGCATATTGGAAGTACATCACCATTTTTACATACTGTCCCTGAGACCAAACAGGAACTCGAGACATCTTCTAGATTTGATTAAAATCCAACCAACTGGCTTTAAGGAGGTGATGGGCTGGCAAGATCTGAATGAACCAGTTGTAAGCCAACCTGCTGTTTCTAGCATCCTACTGTGTAGACTTCTGATTTCCTAGCCAGCACACAGAATCCTTCACAGCTAATCTCAAGGCATACCTCAGGCTGATTTTGCTTCTTTGACAAAACCTCTGGAACATTATCAAGCCTACTGATCTTTGACTTTGGGTAGAAAACAAACCATAACACAAATACTGATGTCCCAAGACTAATATGCTCTCCTGCTACATAAACATTTTGCACCATGTAAGTAAAATAGGCCAGATATTTCTAAAGAAACATGGCTTCCTCCTAAGCAGAAAACAGTAGTAATGTATCTCCCAAGGGCTTCAGCAAGGTAAGGGCATGAGTCTCCAGGTGCCACAAAACAAAGTAAAAACAAAGGGGAGCAAGTTCACAGAGCAAAATTCTTCCCCAAATCAGGCAAACTATTTAGAATATATATATATTCTAAATAGTTATATATATATGATGTTAACTTTATGAGTATAGAGTATATACATGTGTGTATACACACACACACACACACACACACACACACACACACACATATCTAAAACAAGAACTTTTTTGAGAAAAGTACTTCTGGATAGTATAGCAGGACAGCACTTTTTTTTTTTTTTTTTTTTTTTTTTTTTTTTTTTTTTGGTTTTTCTAAACAAGGTTTCTCTGTATATCCCTGGCTATCCTGGAACTTACTCTGTAGACCAGGCTGGCCTCAAACTCAGAAATCTGCCTGGCTCTGCCTCCCAGTGCTGGGATTAAAGGCGTGCGCCACCACTGCCTGGCTGCTTTTTAAAAAAACAAAACAAAACAAACCACAGTTGGCATCTTCTAGCCAATGGCTGCACAGTAGTACTATGGTTGATAAAAACTTTTAAACCTAAGCACTTACCTCATTGTGGATTTTTAAGCTTTATGATATTTAGAAATAATAAATTTAAATCCTGATTAATTTAAATTATTATTTTTCCATTTTTATTGATTGTTTTAGTTTTCTTAACTTTTTTCCTTGATAACAGACACATGACAAATATGCCTTTTTTTCCCTGCACTGAAATAATTACAAACAAAGAGGTTAAAGTGTTTAAGAACTTACTATGACGTCTTAGGGCTGAGATTGATCAGAGCCAGGTTTAAAATGCAGGCTTCCTACATGTTTTTCTCCTTTTGTTCTTTCCTCTCCATATTTCTACACAAAGAGGCTTAAAGTACATCCACACCAACATATTCCTTGTAAATACCTAAGGGATGTTTTTGGCAGGGTTTAGAGATTGCTCAGGACACAGGAATCCATGCAGGAATGCTGGTCAGCAAACTCTGACTTGTCTGTTTTTTGGTAATACTCAGTGAAGTCCAAGTGCATATGAATTATGATAAAATTATTCTTACTCTCTTATAACCTCTCTCCTTTTGGTAAGTGACTGACAATTAGACACAGGAAGTACATGTCACTGAATAAATTCTGAAAAATCAAGACTCCATCTGCGCTAGAACTGAGACAGAGGGATGATCATTCATAACAGTAACAGCAGCTTCACTGAGCCATGGAAGGCATATCTACTTTCTCACAAAAATGTTGCAGGCACTGAAAGCTCAGGTAGCTCCTACACAGTGACCTATTCCAAGCTGCAGCACAGCTAGCTGAGACTGATTATCAAAGCATTTAAAGTGTATGTAGGGGCTGCAAGGGCTGCATTTAAATCTATCAGAGAGAGTCCCAGGAAGGCAGAAAATCCTCAACTCGCACCATAGCAGATATTTAGAGAAAAATGTAAAAAACAAACAAACAAACAAAAAAACAAATTAGCTTTAGCTACTGGTGAGCAATATCCCTGACTGAGAAGAAGCAAGCCAACCAACATTTTCAAGCAAGTAAAAGTGAAAACATAATAGGAAAAGAATTGGGAAGGGAAGGGAATGGAGAGAGAGGGAGGGAAAGAGAAGAGAAGAGAGAAGGAAAAGAGGCAGGAGAGGAGAAGGGAGGGGATATGGGCAGAAACTGCTATCTTTGGGGAAGTAGAAATAACTATTCCCTAAAATGCTGACGTTAATGTTTTAAATCGTAACTATTCCTTTGTTTTAAATATACTAGGTCAAAGATTTATATATGCAAGGACAAACCACTTCCTTTAAAACAAAAATCTCACCTTAGTTTTCAGCCATACTATATTTAAGGTCTAGGTTTCACAGTTTCAGCTGTGAAAGATACCAGGTAATGATTTTCTAGAGGGGGGGG
>NW_022196894.1:22437010-22478301 GCF_008632895.1 Mastomys coucha | reverse complement strand
GGAGGTGAGAAGAGGGACAGGGGAGGGGAGGGAAGGAAGGAAGAAGGAGGGGGGAGGGAAGGAAGAGAGAGCAGGGTAGAGAGGTAAGGTGACAGGGGACACTTGGACAGAGAGGAAGGAAAGGATCTAGAGAGGAAGGAAATTACAGTTTGTATCTTTATAAATATGGTGAGTCTTACATTGTCATATATACTGCAAGTCTATAAATATGTATATACATATACATATTATATATAATATACACATACATATATATTATGGCACACATAATGATACCTATAAAATTGATAAATATAAATTAAATTGCACATTTTAATATACCTACAATATGCTATAGTTTGGATCTAGAATGTCCTAAAACATTGCACATATTAAAGCATGAACCTAAGGATGTTGCTGCTAGGCGAGCCATTTGGCAGCAGAGCATATGGAATGAGGTCATGCTTGAAAGCATATGCTGGGTCGGGCATACTGGGGCTCAAGTGCCATCTCTAGTTTCATTTTAGGCATATGAAGTAAGCATTTATTTTTCCATGTGTTCTCTATGATGTTATACCACCGTCATAACAGGTGCCAAGCAATAGACTCAACCTATGATAAACTTAAACTCCTCTGCATAGGCTGCTTTTCTCAAGCATATTGGTATAGTGACAGAAAACCCACTAACAACACTTATGTAGAAATTTATAAAATGTCTGTAAAAAAATTATACATGCAGAATGCCAATCAAACAGGCACATCATAGAATTGTTAGGTACATGTACAGATATAGAGAAAGGATCCTATGGTCCCAAAGCTTACAACATTTAGCAAGTAAGTTGTAAGATTTATAACTCACTTGTAAGTCACTTGTATTTCCTTCTCATGTTTTAAACATATTATTGTGTGATACAAATATGTATACACAAATATACATACAAGTCAGATGCCACAGAGATTTAAATAAGGAAGGATATATATTACATATTAGTCCTCAATTCATTTAAGCAATAGAGAATTTGATACAGTCAGATAACAGAATTTAAATCTTTAGTTCAAGTTCAACAATTACAGATGAATTGTATGAAAAAGTAAAAGGTGACTAAATATTATACAGATAGAAAACTTAAGCCAAGAGTGGAACATCAGAGAGACAGTTAGCAATCTTTTAGTCTGGCAGGGAATGCTGGGGATTGAATAGAGTTACGGAGTTACATCCTCAGTCCCCGAATGAGGATCTCAAGTTTTCTTGAAAGTTGAAGGCTATCACAGAAAGCAGAATGTTCTCTGAAGGTGTGTGATCCTCTTTACCAACCTAAACACCATGTCTGGAAGTCTGGTCAGTGATGATAAACACAGCACCATTACTCTCCAGGACACAGAGAGAGGCAGTCTCTCTTTTCTCTTCCCCCGTTCCCATCATTTGACACAAGGCACATGAAGTCTGCAGGATGATAAGGATCTGGACAACTGCAACAGCTTCAGTGAGTTCAAGGCAGTGTTTCTGGTACTTTTCTGAGATGTGAGAAGCAAACACTGGAACACTAATAAGTGGACATGAGCATAGAGCTGTACAGTGTCCAAACTCATCCATGAATATCCCTGTAGGTTAGCAGGACTCTGTCTCTAGCTCTACCTTTACTGTTTGTGAAGAATAAGTAATATGAGCCTGATGGCCATTACCAGGTAGCAAGTGATGTTGCCATGCTATACAGATGTAAAGGGCTCAGTGTATTACAGGCCTGCCACTTGCTTTAGGTATAAGCTCACAAACCACTGGTACTTTCTTGCAAGCTGGTCCTACCAGACAAAACTCTGCCACATAGACCTGATTGTTCAGCTCATGAAATTTAAAGTCAACTTGTCATTTAGTCTGAACCCAAGAAAATTCTTGGAGCATGGGAAGTCTCTGAAGGTCTAAAGTCTATGGGAGAACAATGACTTTCCCGAACCAAATATAACGTTCAACTGAAAGCATGAAAAGAAATAAAATTCCCTCAGCAGATCCAAGTAAGGCCAGTGTCATCAGGCTTTGGGCTGGGTATAGATGCAGTCAGAGGAGAGCAGAGTGTCCTCGACCTCTTTTCCTGCATAGGCAGCTCCACCCATGGCATAAACCAATAGGCCAAATGGATATACCCAGTTAAGCCTCTAAACCAAACCCAGCAGATCAAGAATATGTTTTTGTTTCTATTAGAAATATAGATTTAGCTTTAGTACCACATGGCTTAAGACATGGTAAGAATCCAAGTCCCAGCATCTTTCAATCAAAAGTCTGTGTCACTAGCAACATTGCTTTAATAAACCGGGTGATGGTGCTATGCTTGGACTGCTGTTCTAACAGGTGAGTTTCCAGGGTAACCATGTTCTTACCACAGATAAAATCCACCTGAGAGCACAAAAATGAAAGGCTTGGGAAGAGTCAGCAACAAACAAGAGGTCAAGATTTCAAGCTGAAAAGAGCTTTTCCAAAAGTACATTAGTTAGGGTGGACAGAGTCCACAAATTCTGGGCCTGCCACATGCTGGCTCTGTGATTTGGGAAAATAAACTTCTCAGGACCTTATTTCTGCATCTACAAAATGAACAAGAGATGGGAATAAAACAGGGGACTCAAGAGTTGCCAGTACATTTTTAAAAGCAGACTAAATGTAAAAATAAGCAAACAATCCAAAAGCCAAGGCTAGATATCCAGTGGCCTGCAGAAAGGAAAACAAGTTAGACATTCTCTTTGGTACAAATTACTGGGAAGAAGGCCCCTGGAGAGAGAGAGCCTGAAGTGACTCAGGAAACCTTGCCTTCTTTGCTGAGGCTCTTGTTCCTGCCTCAGAGTCCCTGACTTCTGGGAACAGGTCGCCTATCAGGGGCAGTTGTGTAAAACTTAACTAGGGAAAGTTGCAGCTTTTCAAGCAACAAATTAAGGATGTGGAAAGCATCCGTGCTGAGGGTCTGAGAGCTAACTGGAATGTTTCAGAGTCAAACACAGGATCCCATTGAGTACACGTTCCCTCAGGAAAAAGATTCAAGTGGCATCAGATGGCTTCATGAGTTGAGATGAGTAAGACAGAAAACCCTCCTTTGAATAAAAGAACAGAGCAGGCATGGACAATGCTCAAGAGCCTCTTTGAAATATGTACTATAGGAGTGAGGGCTCTCTGCTGTCTGTCACTATTAGAAGAGGTGCAGGTGGGCTCACCTGTAGTTGTCAGATCCTGTAACCTCCATTCTCCACCCCCAGATCAGGAATTAGGAAGGCAAAGGGCTACAGAATGGAAGAAGCTTCTACCTGTGCTCAAAGCACAAAGTTTCAGTCAGCAACAGCCAGGCAGTGAGGCAGATAAAGTTTGAAAGCAAGAATATACAGTCAAAGTTTCTGTTGTCCTGAGATTAAATGCTGAAGCAGGAAGAGATACTATTCTTGCATCAAGTGAGAAAAGATGGTAAAGTGCGATATTAAAATGCAGCACGCTGGAATAAGTTTGCCTCTATAAAAACTGTTATGTTCTGTATGTGATTTAAATTAATGCCTATATTTGTGGGAGATAAAATTAAAATGAAGATAAATGCTGCCAGCATATAGCGTGCTCGCTGGAGCAATAAATAAGGCACGAAAGGTACTTTGCATTTCAGTCACATCTACCCAAACAGGGAGCCCAAAGCACTTGAGGAACATTTGTTAATTAAATGCTGCAGGAGATTCGTGAGGAAGCCGTACAGCTACTCTATATGCCTTTTATTTGAGTTTGTGATGTAAAGTGGCCTAGGGACCTTTGGAGGCTACTGCATGGGCCTAAGGATGCTGTAGGCTTACATCTGGAACAGCTGGGATGAATCTTTTTGGCCATAAAGTCTGGAGAAACTTCTTTGCCTACTGTGGACCTATTGCAGGCCTCAGGTATCTCTGTTTATTATCTGACTCACTAGAAGGAAATACTAAACTTTTAAATGGGAGCACAATCGCTTCAACACACATGAAGAACATAAGGCTTTCCCTTTTCCAACAGAAAATAGCCCATAAGGGACTGGACCTTCTCAGTGTTTCATCTCAGGTTAAAAGCTTCTCCAAAACATTGATGGATATTTCTATCTTAGCCAAGAGATCCTCTTCAATACTGCCCTCCCCATTTCTCTCAAGCCTTCCTCAGCATTGTGACCAGGGGCTCACTGGCTTCCTGCTCTGTTAGCCCTGTCTCTCAAAGGCAAGAAATGTGTCACTATCCACAACTCTGCTTGACAAGAGGTCAGATGACCTTCATTAAAGTAAGGGTGAGCACACTGATTACCGAGTCCAGTTCAGCTGTCATGTTAGTGCATACACTATATTCTTTCTATATTTACATGTGTTTGAAATTCTCCAACTTGAACTTTTAAATGGAAATCTAGGTAGCTTCACCTACTTTGAGAATACCATACCATTTACCACGGTCCTAGATAAGGGAAGACCAGAAGAAGAGTCAAAGAATAAAACAAATAAGTGGTTAGTACTGATCGTCCTCTGGGTAAGATCATGTGAAGAGTCACACGTGTCACCTTTTAAGTTAAATGTTCATTCTAAGCTCAAGACAAATGGACTTTCTTAGAAGACTATGGAAATCACATAGCTCATTGTTGTATTTTTTTCAGAGACACTTCAACTGTATTTGTTTCTTTTTCTGGTTAAAATGAATGCCAGAAAAAAAAATTAAAGAGAATCTCTGTATATTTAGACACAGCTCAGTAGCATGCCTAACATTCCCAAGGCTCTACATCGACTACCAGCACTGAAATATGAATAACAAACAAACCAAAATTGAGACAAAAATTCAGGTCCATTGTAAAGTGAAGAGGAAATTTCTGGTTGTGTCATATGATGCAGACTCACGTGATGTTTGCTGAAGCAGGCTTAAGGTAGGACGTGTGATGTTTGGAGAGAGTATAAGTAGGACCCAAGAGACAGTGACGGGGCACTTGCATTGTATGTCATGCAATGCTTCATTGGTCTTGTGTCTTTGCTGAGAGAGGCATGGCAAAGAACTCCTCCCAGTCCCTCCTGCTGACTCATGCTGACTTGGTGGAGGCTTGGCTGCTATGCGGATCATGCCACCACTGTTGTTCCCCATTTGGTGACACTTTTTGAACTGGACTGCTGGTATCCTAACAATGAAGATGGGAAGCACCCAAAGAGCTACTTCTAAACATGTCCACATCTCCATTGTCCTATAGCCCAGCTTTCCTCCCCCACCTTTAAGCAGTGGGTATGAAGGGGGATCAAAGCTTTTGTGAACAGCTATTAAAGTAGGTTTTAAAAAACCTAAGCCTACAGTGAAGCATACATATATCCTGACTGTAGTGCCCTTCCTCAACTCCTGCTAGCCGTCTCCTCCTACACCATATCCACGCTCATCTGTTTCCCTTCAGAAAAGAGCTAGCCTCCCATGGATAGTATCAGCTGAACAGGACGTAACAAATAAAATAAAACTAGGCCCAAACCCTTGCATAAAGCCTGAGGGAGGCAATCCTGCAAAGGTGCTCGGGATAATGGTCCCAAGAACAGGTGAAAGAGTCAGACATCCTCTCCACTTTGTTGGGAGTACCACACAAACACCAAGCTAACAACAGTAGCATATACTTAGAGGACCTAGAGCAGACAGGCAGAGGCTTTGTGATTGCTGCTTCAGTCTTTGTGAGCCCTATGAGCACTACTTAGTTGATTCTGTGAGCCATGTTCAGATATTATGATACTACACATGCAGAGGAAATGCCCTAGGCTGCTAACTACTGTTAATATTAACTAGGTAGAAACTATGGATGCTCCATTCTAAATATTTCTAGCTTCCTGACATCTTTATGGCTAGGTGGAGCCAGATAAATATCTACAACCAATGAGCTGTGAACCAAGTAGCCCAAGCCACTGCAAATTCCAGATAGTGTGCTTTTGCTTGGGACAGAGATCAACTTTTTGAAATTGTGAGACAATGTGGCAAGGCCCTTTCTCAATGTATGATGAGCAAGCTATAAAAGAAAAGGATGTAGGCTGCTGTACACAGATATAGAGAGCTTTTATGACTGGAGTCACTTGGGTTCTGACTCAGGCTCCCTACTTCAGTTTACAGCATGACTTCTGCCTGTCATTCAATCTCATAACAGTAAAATTTGGTAAAGAAATAGACATTTGTCTAACATGAATTTCAGCCCAAGGTAGTACGATATATATAAAATATACTTAGGGCAGATCATATTGATATCATCATAATTCAAGTTCTTTACACTTCTGGTAACCCCCCAAACCTCCTTTATAGAACTCTACTTAAGAGTCGAAGGCCCAACGGCCTCGTCGTCTTGATAATGCACCTACAAATACTGATTTCTACTAAAGAACTTAACATTTTGAATGATTATTGCAACGACTCATCAAATGAAAGGCACTGCTAACTATTAAATATACTCTTAGCTCTTACAGTTTTAGAAGCAAAATTAGTACCATTTAAGTCATGACTGTTTCTTCATTAAATTTTTATTATATTCTTGTTGAAAGACATGGCTTGAAATTATTTACTCATATTGGTTTTATTAAATCATGTGTCACTGCCTTGTTATGAATAAATGTATAAACAAAGCAACCTGTGGCTTTCTTGGTGTTCTAAAGAATCCTTTACATTTAGAGTTTAGTCCTCGAGTCAAGTTTTTATCAAGAGTCACAGTAATTCTATGTTTCTCTATAACATTGTCACCAAGGCCAGCAAGAACAATTACAAGAATTTCCACTATCACCAGGATTATCTTCCAGGCTGATCTTCATGATCAATTCTGATGGTCTTGCAGACAGTGACTTCTAAATGATTTTTGTCACCTAACTCTTAGCAATCAATTGGAAATAGGAAGAAACTCAAGAGAGACAGGGCTTATAATTGCCGAAGTGTAAGCATGTTCTCTATAGCATCATGGATGCCAAGGCCCACTCCTACAAATGGTTGGGCAGGTAATACAGTCTTCTACTCTATACGTTCATGACTTCTTTCATGAAGTATCTAGAGATTAAGGCATTTGTTGAACACTGCTGCTCAGTGATAGATAGCATTTCTCCATGGGTATCTGACATCTTAACAACTCCTTGTAAAAGCTATCTGGCTTAAAAATTATGTTGGGCAGCTTCAATTAGTTCAGTTTTTATTCTTCTTTTGTTTTTGTTGGGGTTGGTAGAGAATAAAATCATAGCAAACACAAATATAATTCTTCAATCTTTGAAGTGTCAACATTTATACATGCATTTATTCTGTTTAGAGAAAATCAAAAATAATCCCAATATTATTGTGAGCTTGTTGGTCAAGAGGGTAGACAATTTGGGGGATTTGGGGATGTTCTTATTCTGAGAAGTTCTGCATAAACTCCTATCTTTGGAAAACACTGGTGTTTTGAAGTGCTGTATACATACAGAGAATAAGGCTTTGTCACAATCATGCCTACAAACACACACATGTGCATGGACACATGAAAGTAAACTAGATTTATTGCACTTTTTTATTATTTTCTGTGACTAGACATGAACATTTTCCTTGGAAGTGCAAAAAAGAAAGAAAAGTCATCTGATGACAAAATGAGCTTAATCCCATGGAGCACGGGAAGAGACTGAGTCTGCACTAAGGGAGAACTTTTTAAAACACATATCCTTCTTTTCTAGCACTTCTTCAAACTGCCCTTTGTACAGGACAGTTAGCAGAAATGAACAATTACCGAGGAGGCTCAATACAAAGCTTGGAATGTAGCTCTTTATACACTTATCAAATGAGTGTAATAATTTGCTATAATTCTCTCTCATGATTATATACAGTAGCTATTTCATTCTCTAAATAATATCTTATACTTTTTTATTTTAGAAGTTGGTTAAATTGCTTAGGAGGAGAATATTAGGCTCAGTTTCTTTGAAGGGTAATATAGTGGGAGTGACTGTATAATTATTTCTACCGGGCTTTCACCCACCACACAATGGTGTCTACTCTATCTATTGCTTTCCTGTTGAGAGCTCCAGCTAATCCCACTAACTAGCATGTAGGAAAATAAGGCAGGCGAATTTTATTTTTAACTTGGGACTGGGAGAATAAGAGAGAAAAATACTAGGATTGATTAAATCTGTTGCATTTGCAATTTTTATTTTAAGGCATTCCAGATCTCTGCTGCCAAGCAGGCTCAGCAACTCAGGCCTTGCAGTGACATTTCAGTGTCCTGTCTGGTGCCCACTGAGACCAACTGTCCAATGAGGCCTCTGCAGCACACAATCTTCATGCTGGGCAAATGCTTTTTTACTATTTATGGAGAACAATCTTTTGCTTTAAATTTTGAAGATCTAATCTTAAAATGGCAAATATTTCATTTTAAAGATACTAAATATAAAGATATCAGAGCTTCTAGAAAAACAAAACAAAAAACCTAAGAAAACAGGCCTTTAAACAAACATACCAAGACTTCACAGGACACTGAAGATACATATATGCAAGTGATATTATACAAAGTGAACAGTGATACTAATACGTACAAAAAACAACCCCTAGCACCATGAACAATAAAAGCATAAAGAAAAGAGGCTGCAAGTTTGAACCAGGAGATGAGGCACAAGAAAGGTTTCAGAAAAAAGAATGGAAAGGAGGAAATGATACAATTATAATCTCAAAAAAGTTGCAAAAGGTCATACAGGAATTCTTTTCTATCTATCGGCTTTACCTATAAGATATGCAGAGAACTCAAGAGGCCTAGGGCATGTTTACTCAGATATTTTTAATCACCTAACAAAGGACATAACATTCTTCTTACTTCTTTACATTAAGTGATGAAGCAGGTATACTAATTTCATCCAGATTAGAATCATAAGCTCACATTACAGTAAACTCTTGAATTAGTGTGGTAATTAGATTACAGCAAAAATAAAACTGAAATTAAACTGAAATCATTTACAAGCTTATTACTACAGATAAAGGACTTTAGGGCTGGTGTAAGAACAGGAATAAATGAGTATATTTCTAAATGGTTTAACAGCTAGAATGAGGTAAGCATTGCCTCAATCCATCACCACATTATAATCCATGACTTGTTGAAAAGCAAAGTGTGTATGTGTGTGTGTGTGAGAGAGTCTGTATGTGTCTGTGTGTCTATGTATGAGTGTTGTGTGTCTGTGCATATCTATATCTATCTATCTATCTATCTATCATCTATCTATCTATCTATCTATATCTTTATATATATATCTATATCTCTATATATCTATATATAGATACATATATATATATATAGAGAGAGAGAGAGAGAGAGAGAGAAAGAGGGAGAGAGAGAGAGAGAGAGATATCTTGGCCCAGTATCACTCTTCCCTAGTATATAGAGAGTATCAGTATTTTTAAGTATATATTGAATTGCCAATTCATGTTTAATCATCTAAGCCATACTGTCTTGGCTCAAAGTCCACATCTGTCCACCCAATCAGAACTTTGGGTTATACCTTTCGGTTACAATTTCCCTAACTGTAAACTATTGAGAAATGATAATCTACCATGTTCTTATGAGAGATTTAACTGATGAAAGTCATTGAACATTCTTGAAAAATGTCAGTTATCATTTGAAAAAATTAAGTATAACTTCCTAACATAAGAACGAATTAGCTTCAGCTGAAAAAGTGCTAAATCAGAAGGGCTTTGTCCCACATTCTATCTGAATTATTACTACTTGGGTCCATAAGGATGACACAACCGGCTTTCATTCACAAAACAAGGCCTCTCCAGTTTAAGCACATCACAAGTTACCTCTCCAAAGCAATTTGTTATCACAAACCTTCAGTGTTCCAGTGCTCCTCTTCAGGCATGCCCCTACTTTCCCCAGCAGCCTATAGGACAGGGTGCACAATATACAAAGTCACTGCACTGCACTGAACCATTACCAATGCATTCTTTCAGATACATTCTTTCTTTCCACTTACTCCATTTTCTAAGCCCTTCAAATTCTTCCAAAAGCCGGAACACCAATCTTTTATACACATCTTACTCATAAAACTATAGGACCTTGAGCCAACTTGGCATGAGCCCACTGCCTAGCTTAACTGTGGAAAATTCTCTGACCTAGCCACTAGAACATAACCTGTAGCTGGCCTCAACCTTCTCTGTGACCTCATAGAGGGCACAGTCACACATAACCAGAGGGAAGACAGACTCTACCCACAAAGCTACTGTCCTTCCTACCTGTCCCTTCTTTTTCGGATAGCTTGAACTACTTTGAGTCTCAGCACACTTTTTCCCAGAAAAGTACTTCCTTCTCCATTCCACATACTTCCAGACTATAGCCACCATCATAATCTTTTAGAAGAGAGTTCTCAAAGACCTCCTCAACTCGCCAACAATTGCCTTTCTGAGCTTCCAACATGAACACAAAGGAACTGCAACTGTCCCTTAGCACTTGCTTTATCATGGCACAGAACATAGTGAGTGAAAATGCCACTACAAGTTGGGTTTTACGTATAGCACATACAATGTCTCTAGCTCATGGCAGGTCCTCAATAAGTGCTTGTTAACTTAGTGTATTGATCAAGTCTTAAAAGATAATTTGACTTACAGAAGTAAAAGTGAAGAGTACTGCACACTGAAAATACAAACAAACAAACAAAAACCTTAGTTATAAAACTATCTCCCTATAGTATAACTTCTCAAATCTTCTTCATGTTTGACAAAGGTATTATATGCTTTGACTCTACTGTGGAGTCTGGTAGTCCAGGTGTCAAATTATGCTCGATATTATGTAAGAAAAGAAATGGTTCTGCTTCCTGCAAAGAACTAATTTATATAAAGTTCTTCCACAGGTAAAATAGTAGTAATATCACAAATATGTATAACTACAAGATTTACTCCAACAATCAGTGACTAAGAAAAACTGCTTCCTCAAGGAGAGTGAACTAATACCAATAGACTCTCAAAGGCAGGCCTTCTCCTTTCCATCATCATCACCTCTTAACAGAAACTCTGTAATCCTTGAAATTAGGAGTAGGGGTATGAGCAAAGTCTAAGTCCTGGCAATAGTGTTAAAAGCTATATGTGGAAAATATAGGTCACCAATGATTTTAATTTTTCTAATTGTATATGTTTCGTATGTGTACAATGTGCCAGTTTGATGCATACGCAGGCAAGAAGAGGACATCAGATCCTCTTCTGGAGTTAACATCAGTTGTGAGACATTATGTGAGTATTGGGAATCCAACCTGTGTCTTCAGGAAAAGCAACCCATTCTCTTAAAGTTTGAGCCATCTTTCCAGCGTCAAGGATTGATATTCATTAAAAGGGAAAGAGAAATGCCTTGGTTTGATGTGAAACGTCTTATATAAAGGCAGAAGTGAAATTTCCAAAGTGCAGATGTCAAAGAAGTAATACAAAGAATTATAGGAGTTGGACATGTACAATGATTTCACTAATGGAATCATTCCATGGGGTATAAAAACTATTCACTTAAGAATTAGTAGCATTAGAAATTTGGACTTAGAAGATTTGAAACTTTAAAAAGTCCTCTAAAACTGACATTAGGAGACTCAAGTAGATATTAGAAATGCTATGTGATATTATAAAACCAGGGAAATCTGAGAACTAGGTGAAGACTACAGAAAATGCAGAAAAAAAAAAAAACCAATACACCACAATCTAGGTATTTTAGTTGTGTGCTCTATGGAAAGTCCTCTAGGTTTTCTCAAATAAAGAGCAGGAATTATGAGACTGTTTGCTTGACAGTGTAGTAATAAGAAAGGATAGGTATAGGTGCTTTTCAGCTATAAATATGGTACCTTATGCTTCACCAATAATAGCACTAATACTCTATTGTGGTAGGCATTGTGATAAGAACCATAAACACTATACATGATGCTTGAGATCATTATGAATGTATCTGTATTTTTAACATGAAGAAAGAAATGATGGTGCTAGTTTATCTAAATGGTTTCAATCTCTCAGAAACTGACATTAAAAAAGTAGATGCTGGGAATTCGAGAGATGGCTACGTGGGTAAAAGCACTTGCTCTTCTTGTAGGTGACCAGGGTTTATTCCTAGAAACCATATGGCAGCTCACAGACCATATGTAATTCTAGTTCCAGATCTGATGCACTCCTCTGGCCTCTAAAGGCACCAGGCACACATGTTGTGCACAGATATATGGGTAAGCAAACCATTCATATATACTAAGTTAAATGAATTAATTTATGAATAAAAAGTAGAGACCTCAAAGAATAAGGGTGCAGTCTTACACATTTAATACTCCTCACAACCTTAGGAGATAGGATCTATGATCAGCTCCATGTTTAAGATGCGGAAATACAGGCCAGAGAGGTGAATTTGTATGAGAACATGGTAATTATGTTTAGAAAAATATAAAAAAAACTCATACTGCTTGAGCGCTACAACTTTTTGGGAAGTCCATAGGCACCAAGAGTAGAGTTAGCAAGAGAAGTGAGCAGGAAAAGGTGCTAGCAGCTGAGCCTGACAACCTGAGTCTGATTTTTGCCACAAACATGGTAGGCCATCACAAGTTATCCTCTGAGCTTCATGGATGCCACTTCACATGTTCATGAGCATACAGAATAAGTACATTTAAAGTGTAATAAAACAATGAAAATTTGACTGAGTCAGGAGGCAGGGTTGCTTCTATTCATGATGCTATGTATGAGGTGGCATCTTCTTCACTGAACTGTATGATGCTTGGAGTCCTGACTATTCAAAAGGCAAAGTGCTAGGAAAATACTTTGTTTCAAAAAATGGCAGTTTTAAAAGATAGACTTTTTCAAAATAGTCTACTATCATAAAGAGTTGCCTCAAAGTTATCAAAACGGTCTCCTGAGTCCTGCTCCCAGGCTTGGAAATCACAATCTATGGCATCCTAAACCATATGTGAAAAATCTAACATGTATGTTAGGAGAAGCATAATTTACATTGCCTTAAGAATATGCATACAAAGCCGGGCGTGGTGGCGCACGCCTTTAATCCCAGCACTTGGGAGGCAGAGGCAGGTGGATTTCTGAGTTCGAGGCCAGCCTGGTCTACAGAGTGAGCTCCAGGACAGCCAGGGCTATACAGAGAAACCCTGTCTCGAAAAACCAAAAACAAAACAAAACAAAACAAAACAAAAACAACAACAAAAAAAAGAATATGCATACAATAAGCTGAGAAGCAGCAGCAGTCTGCAGTTCTCCAGTATCTCCTTATCCAAACATTAGATAGCTCAGGCATTGAGAATATAAGGTAGAAGATGCTTCATACTATTTCCTACGAAAGGAAAAAGTCAGTCCTATCTAGCATACAACAATACTGCTCACATACAGATTCTTTTAAAGGCCCTTCATTCCTAAGCCTTTGGTGACACTATGCAGCCCCATGTGCACCATCACTTCACAGAGCATAAAGTTAACTTGTACTTTTTGACAAGGAAATTGGTCCACATTGACAATGAGTTTGAATGCTTCTCAGTAAAGGGATTTCTATATGTTTGCTAAAGACAAATGTTTACAAAACAGCAACCTTAAAGTGAGGTAAAAAGTTCCTTTTGAAACATTAAGGCCTGAATGTTTATTTTACATCTGATGTTTTATTTTTTATTATTTAAATTCCTTAAATATTGGAGACATTATAGATTTGTTATGTTTTAATAAAAAAAAAGTAAAAATTACTATCAAGAATTTTAAAAACAGCTTGAAATGTAATGGACAGGAGACCAAGAAGTCTGATGTGAGGTTGTGTCATGTAGCAATACCAGCTGCACCCATGAAATCACAACATGGCTGCTGAAGAGGAACCTTTGACCTCCCAATGTTGATGGAGGAAGGCACAGGCCCAGTCACTAGACTAAGAACTCCAAGCAATTTAACAACTGCTGAGTGGGAGAAGAGCACTTCCCTAGAGAGGAGCCCCTTTAGTGATTATTCAGTACCAATGGTCTAATGTACAAATAGGCAAAACTGAACTCAGCAGGCTGTATCTGTGATTCATTCATTTACATGAATACATAACAACAATGATCAAAATGTGGGGTGGATTTGGAAGTGGGTAATATGGGGTTAGGGCTTGAGGGGAGGAAAAGGAGAAAAACATAATATATTTTAATTAAATAAAAATTATATATGAAAGCTTTTAAAAAGTAATAAAAGCACTAACGTATTCATTGCTGTGGTAATGCATCCCATTTTCAAAAAAATCGGTAAGTAGTGTATATATATATATTAAGAGTTCATATATCCTCCAGGAAAGGGGATAACATTTGAAATGTAAATAAAGAAAATATCTAATAAAAAAATTCATATATTTCAAAGTATATTGCAACTTTGAAGGAATGTTGTACATGAACAAAAGGTTTCTTGTCACATATATCCAGACATGCATGTGTTTAGAAGCACATTTTCTACCTATGTGGGATTCCCTCTTAACAGAGAGAATAAAATATCGAAACACCAAGAAAGCAAGACTTCCTTGCTAGGGTCTTGGTACATCAGCCTCCACTCAGCTTCTTTGAACACTGCTTTTATCATTGGTGAAAGGAGGAACTTATTTTGTATTCCCTTATAGAAGCTATTAAGATGTAGATTTTATTGTAAAGGCAGGCCCCTGTAGTGATCTCTTAAAATCATAATCTCATTTTAGAGTCTACTTTAGTTAAGAAGCATAGATTAGCCAAAACACTACCTAACAATACTCACCTTCAGATTGGTAAGCATGTGTGCATAATACTGCAGTGGACAGGACAAGGCTGACAACAATACTGTCCTCCAGGCCTTATGACCTTTGCAGTCAAAGGTGCTGAGCTAACAATATTGTCCTTCCAGTAGACAGTATGAAAAAGAAATCCAATCATTGCAATAAATCCAAAGTGCAATCTAAACACTAACAGGATCTACAGTCCGAGAGAAGAGGCAATAGGAAACTGGGAGTGTCTATTCTATTTGTTATAGACCTAGTTAAGACACACAGCCAAGGAGAAACAGGGCTAAAATCTGTTTTGCCCTGACTTCGAAACTCCCCCCGCCCTGGTCCTCTGACCACTGAGAGCCACTCAACAGAGCCCACTACCTCCCCAGCCTCACATCCTCACAGGATAACCTGCACTGCAAGATATATTCATTCCCATCATCTTTTAGCCTTGTGAAGAGATTGCAGAAGGTTAGATATTTACACAGACCTCTCAGATACTACTATGATTAAGTTCCAGAAGGAAACTTCTTGGATCTTTACAAGAAAGAGTCATCCTGTCTATGCTTCACTCATTGTTCACAAGGAGTGACATTTTCCTCTTAGTGGATCTGAGCGGAGACAGGGCAGCTGCAGTTCAGCCCTTGGCAGGCAAACGTTGACTCTAGCCTACATCATGCTGCTCTCTGTTTCTCTAAATTCTAAAGTAGACAAGAGGCAGTCTTAGGCCAGGAGAGAATTTCAGGTCACTAGTGCTGCTGTGACTAGTAAGGCAAGGCTACATATATGTAGAAATAAAGCAGTAGTCTTTCCCTTGGGCTCAAGGCCAAATCCCTATGTTTCTGATAATGACAGGCTTACGCGTTGATGCCATCTGTTTGAAGTCTCTATTTATAGACATACGTGGAGACCTATGTATTCTATTTTCTGAAGTCACAACAATGAACGTTCTGCTAAAATTTGTTCATCTGTATTTCATACTGTTTTTCTGCTAACCTTAAATTAGAGATAGTGTCAACGTGCTTAGAATTGGTTCACAGTATTGAGAAAGAAAGGAAACTACAGATCTGATCATGACATCCTGTCATGAGACTCAGCAGCATCATTTAGCAGATGTGCACATTCCATGTTTCCAATAGTCCATCTACACAGCGTTGGTGTCTCATTCACCAGCCTTCCTCATCCGCATAGAACACTGTTCCCTATTTCTGAGGAAAGTGAAATTATGCAGCAGAATCTCCTTTTCCTTTGCATAGTTTCTTTAATAACTACCAGTGTCTGTGGATATACCCCTCCTCTTTCCAGGAACACAGGAACCTAGCATTGTTGAAGAAAATCTTTCCCATCCTGTTCTTGATTCTCTTTAGTGCCTGCTCTAAACCTTGCTTCTCATTGCCTCCCTCCTCTTCACGCCCTCTGCCAGGGCCTTTACTTCCAGAAGGCTTGTTTTTTTCAGAGAACAAAGGCAGAGGAAATTTATCTTTGCTGTCCTTCTCCTATTATTATAGAAAAGCCAAAGCTCAAAAAGAACTAAGTTGGCAGAAATTTCCATTATTAAATGAGACATTGAATGTAGGTTTTCTGAAAGTATTTTTGTTTACCTGAGTCTTAAATCTTCAAAACATTCAATTTAATCAAGTTTGGAGGCTATGATGGAGGAGCATGTAAAATGGGAAGTTTCCTCCACACTCAGTTCTATTCAAGAGAAGAACCTTTGGAAGCTGTTTGTTTATTTAAATAAATATATTGCCACAGCTGTCTAACAGGTAATTTTGAACTCTGGCCACAACTAATTGGATTGGAGACTACATCAAAACCAGACCAGATACCCATGGACTATGTTGGAGGATGAATCCCTTCCCAATTTGTACTGGAGAAGAACCAGCTAAAATAATGGCTTTATTGCTTCTGGCATCTGAGTGTAAACATCCAGAGAAAAATAACCAGGAACAGTGATGAACTGCGTAAGCTGGAGATAGTGTGAAGCCACATGGCCTTAGCGTCCAAAAGAAAAGTAAATGGAATCACCAATAGGGAGAAGGGAGGAGGAGGAGGGAGCTGACTTGTCCAGTAGGTTTCCCCTCAGTGTGGAAACCCGGGAAGTTTACCTGTGATAACAAAATTGGCTATGTTGGGTCTTCAATCAACTACCAAGCCTCCACGAGACCAGGTGTTCTAATATATTGTTCTTTCCCCCTTCTTTAGACAAAGAGGAAATCTACTATAAATATTCACCATCGAATGTCATCTTCACCTCTAGAGCCCTGGCCAGACTTAACAAACCAACCCGATAAACATTTCTTTATTCTAATAGAATGTAGATAAACAGGACTCTGAATCATATGGTATCTGATGGTTTTTAAAATTAATAGACTTACGAGTATAGTGAATAAAATATGAGCTAGAAGGACAGAATGAGAGTCCCTACCTCCAATATGAACATCTGGAAAGATGAAGGAATCAGGGTGGCTTGGGACATGAGGTCACTTTCTAGAACTTGAATCTCACACTGAGAATTCAAGTGTGTGTGGTTAACTTTTTATTGGTTCTTGTGAATTTCACATCATTCTACTCATTGCCCCCTCCCCTCAGACTCACTCTCCATCCTTACAACCTGCCCAGGCCCCCCTAAAAAGAATAACTATATTGTTGTATAAGCTGTAGTAGGTCACAATGTGTCCCACAGTATACCATTTTGTCCACACTTCTTTGCTTGCAAACATTCATTGCAAGGAATCATTGATCTGGTTTAAGGCCTCTGAGTTTGGCTACACTATCATTACTGGAAGCTCACTGGGACTCCTCTCAGATGTCCTGTTGTTGCCACGTCTCATGGAGTTCTATGGTTTTAGATCTATGGGACTAAATCTTTCAACCCACTCCATGAGTTCATCAATGTGATAGATACTAGAGAGGGCCAATGCAAAGCCCTGGCTATGGGGCTGAGAGGTATTTGAGATGGTGAGCCTGACAGCTCTCATGTACCATGCTATTGGGGCAAGCTCTCCTGCCCTTAGATGCTGTGACTGGCCCATCCTTTGTCACAGACAGTAAAGGGCAGAGCTAGCACTCCTACTCCAATGCCCTTATTGAGATGCTGTTTCATCTATGCCTCCTACAACCCAAGTGAGCTCTAACCTGCTGCCCAGGTAAGAAGCTGGGCCTCTTATCCTGAGTGTTGCAGCTAGTGAAGAATGTAGCAAATTATCCCATTTTCATGACTCCTGGGCCAGATCTCCACTTACAATAGGTGGTGAGAATTAAGGAAGGAAGAAGGTATCTCTCCCTTGTCAAGGCCACCACTCAGACAGATGGCAGGGCCAGCACTCTCATGATCATATGATTGGGATCAAAATACTCACAACTGCCCCAACCAGGGCCAGCTCTACCATGCTTCTTGGGGGATGTGTAAGGCCAACTCTCCCAAGTACCTCAGCTGGCTAGGGGACAGGGGCAGCTCTCCTGCGCTCCCAGCCACAGGCTTAATTCTCCCATGATGTCCAGGAAAAATGTGAGGTCAGTTCTTCACAGCCCACAGACATTAACATGTTCTCAGGTGGCATCCCAGACCAGAGATATCTATCCATCTGGCCTTTGGTTCTAATAGACTCCTGCTGCTACTGAGCCATGGACCCAGATATGGATCCGGGTGGCAGCACAGGTCATAACTCCACTACCGTTCCAGGTGGTATCAGGGGCTACTTACTTCAGTCTGCTCCTCACTGCTCTCAAGTCTTGATTTCTAACTCGCTTCATTCTGCCCAGATCCTTCTGTGTCTTTTGCTTCTATTTCACCACCAGTTACTTGCCCCTCTTAGTGGTGTCTGGAGTGTCTGGAGTGTCTCAGGAGTAGTCTCAGGAATGCTATGCATCATGTCACCAGGTAGGGGTCATCTTGGGCATGGAATGTCCCATAGGCCTGCTCAGCGACTGACTGGTGGTCATCTCAGGCTAGCTTGCTGTCCAGATGCCAACGTGCTGGACTGGTGCTTGTTTTGTGCTCAGTTCTTGCCTGGGCCACCCATGTGCCCCAAGTGTGGGTCATCTGTCTCAGCCTATTCTTGCGGAGCCTTAAGAAGCCCCAGGTGGGTTTCATCTCAAGTGTATATTATTAAAGTCTAATTCAACACTTCTTCAATACCAAAGAATTAGTTCAAAGTATTGTTCATAGTAGTGACACATTAACATTTTTTTTTTAATTCTGATAGATATTCCTACTGTATAAGCACCTTGTTCTTTCTGGAGTGATGATTTTTTTAAATAAAACGATTACAATACTACTCTACTCCTCTTCCACAGGCAGTTTTTCTATTGGGGTCACAGTGCTTTGGACGATAACCTCCTTTGGCACAACCATCTGTTTAAAGAAGTGCCTGGGTTGGTCTGAACAAGACATTCCCAAGCATGCCACTGAGTAGAAGACTGGGTAGATAAAATGATCTAAGTCAGGGACTGTATGGTTAGTGATGCTACAATCCAACTCCAAATTCACAGCTACACAGAAACAGACAAGCAAAGATGTTCCTCTTCAGATGGCCTAGTCGCTCATCAATGGGAGGAGAGGCCCTTGACCCTGTGAAGGCTCTATGCCCCAGTGTAGGGGAATGCCAGGGCCAGGAAGTGGGAGAGGGTGAGTTGTTGAGCAGGGGGAGGGGAGAGAGAATAGGATTTTTTATTTTATTTTATTTTTTTCCTTTTTTTTTTTTTGGAGGGGAAACTGGAAAAGGAGATACCATATGACATGTAAATAAAGAAAATATCTAATAAAAAAAAAGATGTTCCTCTTCACATTTTATAACATCCAGATTACTTCTAACTGACAAAAGAAAAAAAAGATGCTCCTCTTCACATTTTATAACATCTAGATTACTTCTAACTGACAAAGACAGAAGGGAAAGAGTGAATCAGAATGTAGAGAAGAGAGACATTCTATGATGTCACAGTTACATACTCGACAGTGTGTATTATGTCTATTATGAACATATTAATCCATTACAAAGGGCCACTAATTACTACCTGGGTGAGTAGAGTTTGTGAGAACAGTGGGGTGTGAGGAAAAGATTTTTCTGTTTTCCATTTATTTTCAAATGCTCTAATGTAAAAAGTATTGAATATGTCATACAAATATATGTTTTAATAAAGCTAAAAAGCAGAATGTTCACAAAGTGCACTCACACATCACATATGGGATCAAGGAGTAGTCCTGACAGAGCACGTGAGGAATCACTAAATTGACTAAAACAGGGATGAGGTAAACTCTGCCACTCAGAATTAGGACTTTTCATGGCTCAGTCCACTTGAATGTGATCAGGCCAGCCAGCACAGAGCTGTAGCCACGTAACAGAAACCTACTCTGTGTATTGCCAAGTACCACATAAACCTCAACAATCTTTATAACTATTGCTCAGATCTTCTGACCTCCCAAATGCCCTGGGAGAGAAACTACTAAGTTATGATAATAGATCATTTGTTTTCAACTCCTCCATTTGAGCCATACGGTTTATCTCCTCTGTATTCTTTTACTAGGGTCTGAAATTAAAACAAACATCAAACAAGGCCGTAGGATTTTATTTAATCTGCCACATATTGCTGTCATTAAACACACTTGAAATGAGTGGGTTTAGTTCAAGTAAAGCTGCTTCTTTCCCAAACTCAACAAACACGAAGGGGGGAGAAAAGGAAGTGCATGTTGAATTCAGAAGTGCAGCACGTTACATTTCAAGGAGATCCATCTGGCAGGCTGACGTGGTAATAAGTTCCTGTAATTGTCAGGTCAGGCGGATTACAGATCCAGGCTGTCAATTCTTCAGCTGAAGTTTTATTTTGTTATTGGTAGCTCATTGTAAAACACACACACAATCCTGCTTGTTATTCTGTATAAGAAAACTGACTTTCTCCTTGGCGCTGATGAAGAAGGCAGAGTGTGCTCCTCTAAGGACTGATCACTGAATCTTATCCACAGGGACTCCCCAGCAAGGAAGCTCAAAAAAGAACACAAAGTACTATCTCATAGACAACTTCAGTTCAGAAGAAGGATGGAAACTTACAACCCCAGATGACACTCAAGAGAGTGGAAGGTGCTGGAATGCTTGAACTCTCTCAGCTACTCTCAATTTCCCAAATGTACGAATATATGTATTCAGTCCATATTTTATGCACTGTGATTCATCTCTAGATTATTTACAATGAGCAATGGAACAGGAGAGCTACATATGCAGTTGGGATTTGACAAATGCAGAAGAATAGGAAACAAGTGTGTACTCACCGAGGACAGTGCAGTCTTTAACCCCCAGCCCATGTGGCTGAACTGACTGATTAGGAACCGAGAGAAACAAACTTTGTGTTAAAGAATGACAGAAAAGCAAAGACTTTCTCATAGAATTAAGGAAATAGTGGAAGGTTGGTTCTATTTCATTTTCAGGTAAGAAAATGCAGGTTTCCTTAAGAACTAACACACTGGGCATTATCTTTCAGTTCTAATAGGGTTCATGTCTGAGAACCTAACCTGTTTAAAATCCAGGCTCCCTAGCACTGATTAGGATAAATGGAAAAAATGATTTCAACTCTTGGCTGGTTTCATTACATCTAAACATGGATAAGAATGTCCTTATCTTCCAGGGGAACGTCAGAGGCAACGGATAAATGACAATTTGCAAGGTGCAATCCCTATGCATTGAATTATGGTCATCAAGCAGGAAACTTAGTCCTTATTAAAGGTAAGACTTCTACACTAGCCGGACATTAAACATGATGGGGAAACTACATACTCTAGGTAGAGAACCTATGCTCTTGCAAAGAATCACATTCAAAGATGTAGATCTGTGTGATCCATCTATAATACAGATGAGCCTTTTTAATCCCTCTGGCTGGAATACAGACATGCCTTTTGTACACTCCTATAATCCCAAACAATGATGGCTAATTGAGGGGCAGACAAAGTGACAAATCAGAGAAAGATTTGATAGAATGAGTCAGAAATACGATATGCCCAACTCTCAGGGAAAAAAGTTATTTAAGAGCAGCTCAGGGAAACTGAAAGTGTCAGTCAGTTCTGTTCAGTGTAATGAGTGCATCGCAGCTCAGTGATGCAGTGCAGTGAAGTGGGGTGCAGTGGGGTGCAGTGGGGTGCGGTGCAATCAGTACAGTACAGCAAGGGTTCAGTGACTGCAATGCAATGCAGTGAGCTCAGTGAAGCAGAATGCAGTGGGGATGCAGTGAGTGTAGTAGAGTGCAGGGCAGCATGGTAAGGTGAGTGTAGTGAGGTTCAATGCAGAGAGTACAGTGGAGTAAAGTAAATGTGATGCAGTACCGTGCAGTTCAGGGAGTACAGTGGAGGACTGTGAGTACAGTGAAGTGGAATACAGTGCAGTGAGGATGCAGTGAGTGTAGTGTGGTTAGTACAGTGAATATGGTGAAGTGGAGTGCAGTGCAGTAGGGCAGAGTGAGTGTAGTGTGGTGAGTGCAGTGTGGTAGAGTGTAGTACAATTGGGGTGCAGTAAGTGCAGTGAAGTGAGTGCAGTGAGTGTAGTGTGGTGAGAGCAGTGAGTGTGGTGCAGTGCAGTGAGTGCAGTGGGGTTCAGTGCAGTGAGTATAGTGGAATGCAGTCTGGTCCTCAGTCAAACTGCAGATCAGCAGAGGCAGCTGAAGCCAGAGAATGAGAAGGAGCCAGGTAATAACAAATTGACAGTTAGTTTGAGGCCAAGCAATTCAGTGAGAAGCTGAGAGAATCTAGAATGAATCAGTCAGCTTGGAGTTTGAGCAAAAGCAGCTCAGTTGAAACGGCTAGCCAGATTTCAGAAATAATTAGAAAGGATGTGTGTATTTAGCAGTAGGCCTCAAAGATGACAATTACATCAGGTGAATAAAAGTTATTTTTACATAACTTATTCTAGAGAAGGAAGGAAAGAGAAATGGACTTCCTTTTTGGAATATCTACTAACACAAGCTTAAGTGAATGGCTCTGAGTAACCTACACAGCTCTGGAGAGACATAACTACAGGAATACCATTCAAATATGAAGAAGCTGATACAGGCCAAATAGTAGGTTAATATCAGAGACAGGGTTTGAGGGCAGGTCTGCAGGATCCCATTTTAGATGCGTACTACTATGGTACTTTGAGTAGAAGACAATGAAGCCACAGAAGTACAATGAGCATACAAACCAACTAACACCACAGTGTGACAGACAATGCCATGAGACCCACTGCCTCAGTAGATTGGAATCAACGCATAATGATTATTGCAGAACCCTTTTTCTGTCTCATTAATGACTTGGAAAGTACTTTGGTAGTACCATAATCTAGAGAAAGTCCAGAGAGTCCCTGGACCAAACAAGGCAGGGAAAATGCATCAACTAGGTGTCACTGGGAGGATTATGAGACTTCTTCCATGAATTCTCACCACTAACTCTGACCTCCAAAAATGACAGATGTACTCACTCCTGTCTTGCATAACAGGGAGACTAGGGGTTAGAGATATGAAGTATTTTCCCAGCATTCCCACTGCCTTTGAGTAATAGAACCAGAATTTAAGTCAAGGTACAAGAGAAGAACAAGGGCTCTTTCTGTTTGCCCCTGGTAGGTGCTACTCAACAAGCAGTCCAGCAGACAGAAAGGTCTCAGGGACTGGAAGAAGGAGGTCATGAAAGCAGCTATGAACAGCCAGCAGGCAAAGAAGAAAATGGTTTGTGAAACAGTGCTACATTCATATTTTCTAAAGTGGGTTTATGTGAGAGGTGTTTTTCTTTTCTCTAATGAGAAGCTGGATGATGGTTGGTACCCTTTTTTTTTTTTTAAGTAAAAATACTGCTCTTCCTGGCACTGATATAGAAAAAGAATAACCAACCATTGGCAAATGTAACTGGAGGGTTTTGTACAGCGGGACTAAATTGAGGCCTTGTCATTCAGTTTTGAGTAAAATAGTCGACTCTATGATCATGAAAATATAAAAAGGAGAAACAACACTCTCAAAGGTTTGTCTTACTGAACGTGTACTGTATGCTCTGTCTTCAGATTTTACAAAATCCATAAGTCATAACCATCCAACTGTCTGACTGACCCCTTGGTCCAGTGCCTCTCTCAGTGCACGTCTGATCCTCTTACACAGTAATCAGATCCTGAAGAAGCCACATAACATATACAGCTGATGCCACATTTATGACTCAGTCTTCACCATCATGGAGCAGCCTTACTGAATCATACATTCTGAATAAGATGCCTTCTTACATGATGATAGCCATGCATAAGATGGAGACCAGGTTATATGCCATCAGAAGAAAACATTCCTGTGTCTCACCTCAAAATCCCCATCTACTACACTTGGAACCTGGGATACTGTAATTAACTATTTCAACTCCTCGTATTGCATCTGAGAGGCTGTAGCACAGACAGAGGCAAGGATATGTCTAAGGTCTCCTATGTAGATAAGGGTAGAACAGAGCAGATGTATAATTTAGACATCTTGGTTTCTTTTCTCTATATTATCTGCATATCCAGAGAATGAGGCCATTATTCAATATTCTTTTGAAATCAAACTATATCTTCCTACTATTGTATTTACAAAAGAGAAGTACTGTTATTGATGTAAATGTGGTTACACATACAGTAAACAGAATATACTCAAACAAAATTTGCATAGTCCTGTTATCTTTTACATCCAATTTTTAATCTTTAGTAAACACAGGATTTTAGTCAACTATTACTTGAGACTGAAAGGTATTTTATATTATTTGTGACTATTGTGAAGGGTGTCATTTCCCTAATTTGTTCCTCAGCCTGTTTATCCTTTGAGTAAAGGAAGGATACTGATTTGTTTGAGTTAATTTTATATCCAAACACTTTGCTAAAGTTGTTTATCAAGTTTAGGAGTTTTCTGGTGGATGTTTTGAGGTCACTTAAGTATACTATCATATAATCTACAAATAGTGATAATTTGACTTCTTCCTTTCCAATTTGTATTCTTTGACCTTTTGTCTAAATTGCTCTTGCTAGGACTTCAAGTACAATATTGAACAGGTAGAGAGAAAGTAGGCAGCCTTGCCTAGTCCCTGATTTTAGTGGAGTTGCTTCAAGTTTCTCTCCACTTAGTTTGATGTTGGCTACTGGTTTTCTGTATATTGCTTTTACTATGTTTAAGTATGGGTCTTGTATTCCTGATCTTTCCAAGACTTTCAATATGAAGGGATGTTGGATTTTGTCAAATGCTTTCTCAGTATCTAATGAGATGATCATATTTTTTTTCTTTGAGTTTCTTTATGTAGTGAATTATGTTGATGGATTTCTATATATTGAACCATCCCTGCATCCCTGGGATGAAGCCTACTTGATTATGATGGATGATCATTTTGATGTGTTCTTGAATTCAGTTTGTAAGAATTTTATTGAGTATTTTTGCATGGATATTCATAAGGGAAATTGGTCTGAGGTTTTCTTTCTTTGTTAGGTCTTTGTGTGGTTTGGGTATCAGAGTAATTGTGGCTTCCTAGAACAAATTATGTAGTACCTTCTCTTTCTAATTTTGTGGAATAGTTTGAAGAGAATTGGAATTAGGTCTTCTTTGAAGGTCAGATAGAATTCTGCATGAAAAGCATCTGGTACGGGGCTCTTTTTGATTAGGATACATTAATGACTGCTTCTATTTCTTTAGGGATTCTGGGACTGTTTAGATGGTTTATCTGATCCTGATTTAACCTTGGTACCTGGTATCGGTCTAGAAAATTGTCCATTTCATCCAGATTTTCCAGTTTTGTTGAGTATAGGCTTTCGTTGTAGGATCTGATGATTTTTTTTTTTTGAATTTCAAACAACCAAACAAAACAAAACCAAGCAAACAAAAAAGACAGTGGTAAAAATTGCAAAATAACTATAGCCTGGCAGTTTACTAAATATAGTCTAGTTTTTTAAAATAGAGGAAAATTAATTAGATCACAGAAGTTCAGACAATAGATAGTGTTGAAGTAGGGCCCCACGATGGGCTCCGAGATTGTGGCCACTTGCACTGAATGGTCACTTAGCACCTCAGGCTCATCCAGACAAATCAGTGAATAAGTAAATAAACACTGAAAAAGAGCACAGAGAATGCATGTGCCATCTTAAACTCCACCAAAGATCTGCATTGTGTGCTTCAAATTTTGATGTTTATGCATTTGATCATATAGTACAAGTGACTGGGTCCTCTTCAAATACATTCTTCCTAGCTTCTTGAATTGACTGTGCATGGGGACTCTCCCCACTGGCATATTTTTTGCCCCCAACATAATTTCTTCTGTTCTTCTCCATTGCATCAGAATATTGTCTCAGATCTTAGTTATTATGTGGCAAAGTTTTGAAGTTCATTATGTTGACTCCTAACTAATATCAAGAGGAAAGATTGACATTGAGCCTAAATATATACATATTCAGTTGAAACTAGAATTCTAACAGGACAAACAGAAAACAGGCAAAGACAAATTCTTGATCATTTTTTCTCCATTCCTACACACACAAACACACACACACACACACACACACACACACACACACACACACACAAAGATAGGAAGATTGCTCATTGGATAAGAGAACTTGCTTTAAAAGCAGGAAACCTTTATTCAGACCCCCAGTAAAGGCTAAGCATGGCCCAGCACTTGAAACAAAGACATGTGGATTTCAGGAGTTCTTGAGCCTACTGCTCTAGCAAAAAGTGAACTTCAAGTTCAAGTGACACAACTGTCCCAAAAACTAATGTTGACAAAGTCTGAAGAGACAATTCAATGGTTAAGAGCACTTCTTAGGATAAGAGTAATGGTTAGGGTACTTGCAGAGGCCCTGGGTTCTGATCCCAGTACCCACATAGTAGCTCACAACTGAGAATGCAGTCCCAGAAGACCCAATGTAATCTTCTGAACTCTGTGGGTACTAGGCAGGTATGTGGTGTGCAGACATAAGTACAAGCATGAAAACAGAGCATGCACATGCACAAAGTAAAACATGTAGAGAAAGATAAGATACCCAATAAGCTCCTATGGTGTCCACATGTATGTGTGCACACAAGCCACAAACACGCACATGCACCATCCCAACACAAACAAATAAAAGTTTAAGATAAATGTCAAAATGAAAGCATCCCAAAAATGTAAACCAAATGCCTGTTCTTTCTTTCTACTGGTACCTCAGTGAGTGGCTCACTACTCACATTTCACCTGCCTACCATCTTTTTGATTAGGCCATCAGTCCTAGACTTGCAAACCTTTGCATCTTCCTGTCTACAACCTGCCCCATGGCTAGAGTCCTGCCAGCGTTCATATCTAGGTAGTTTGGACTATCACTGCCTGCTGCCTGTTTTCCAACAGGAGGCCACAATGACTAGAATACTTCTCATCAAACCCTCCAGATGTTCTCCAGCTCCCTCTAAATAAGACCCAGAGTCCTGAACTCTGTGCAATGATCAGGAACTGCTTTCTTTCTCACTGCACTTGTTATTTAGCCTCTTCATTCAGAGTGCAGCAGCCAATCCAAGTTGCTTTCCATTCTGACCCATGCCATTGCTAGCTATAGTCTGTGCCATCTTTTCTCCCTTACTCCCCTAAAATAACAAAAAATTGAAAGGTGCCTATCTGGAATATCCTCTGTTATGCATCTAATAGCTTGTTTCAACACATCCTAGGTAGCTGTGCTCCAATGCCACCTCTTTCCCCAGAAATCTCAAGAAAAAGAGCAACCATCAGTCTATCCCATTCCCTCTATGTTTTACCTCCAACCTTCAATGCTATACTGGCTGGTTTTGTGTGTCAAGTTGACACATGCTGGAGTTATCACAGAGAAGGGAGTTTCAGTTGGGGAAGTGCCTCCATGAGATCCAGCTGTGGGGCATTTTCTCGATTAGTGATCAAGATGGGAAGGCTCATTGTGGGTGGTGCCATCCCTGGGCTGGAAGTCCTGGGTTCTATAAGAGAGCAGGCTGAGCAAGCCAGGAGAAGCAAGCCAGCAAGGAACATCTCTCCATGGCCTCTGTGTCAGCTCCTGCTTCCTAACCTGCTTGAATACCAGTCCTGACTTCCTCTGGTGATCAACAGCAATGTGGAAGTAAGCTGAATAAACCCTTTCCTCCCCAACTTGCTTCTTGGTCATGATGTTTGTGCAGGAAAAGAAACCCTGACTAAGACAAACACTGTAGCACTTAATTAGACTTTAGTATGTAATTGTCTGCTTTTAAATCCTCTACCCCAGGAAAATGAACCCTTTAAGACATACATTTCACCCACTTTGTGGTTGTACCTCACCATCCAGAAAACAGTTTGATACCCAACAATGTTCACTAAGTACATCACAAAAAGAGATAACTGATTCCTTTGGTAACTTCTGTTGCAATTCCAGAAATAAGATGTGACTGGAAGAATTTAATAGCATAAAAAGTCATATAGCAATGTAATCACCTTTAGAAGTAGGTTGCAGTTTTACTTAATAAAAGCAAAATATTATATGTTACCATAGATTTGGAATGTGAGTCACAGAATATAAGACTTGGACTCAGCTCTGCTGGACTGGAATGAGAGTAAGTAGGTGATGTAGGCTTTGTCCTTGGCACTGCCCCTCATGGGACATGGGCAGCAGAGAAAACGCCATACATGTAGGCCTTCCTACTTCTGGGATTTGGTATGAATTCAACTACCACTCATTCAAAAGATAGTGTCTCAGGGTCTGTTTACAGGACACATTTCACTGTTGTCAACTCTATTCGCAAGTTAAGAAAGGAGTCACATTTGAAATTGTGTGGCATTTCCAGAAAACATTATGCCACATCACTAACACAGAAAGTAGGCATAGAAGGTTCTTCCTCTTCACACACCAGTGGGTGTGAGATATCATAAACTACAACATAGAAGGGAAAGTTTTCAGGATGCTAAGCTCTTCCAGAAAAAAAAAAAATCCCATTCACACATGAAGAAAAATTGCAGTTTTCTTTTAATGCACTCATTTCCAATGCTTGCTACACAAGCTCACAGATATATGGGATGTGATACTCTGTGTTCTCCTGAGTAGTAGAGGTGACCTTTCAAAATGCACCCCTCCTCATCCCCCAGCCTGCAATCCCATGGAGATCAAAGCCAGCTTGCTATTATGCAGTAACATTTCTTTGATCAGATACAGTGTGGGCTCTATGATTCTATCTGTGTCAAGACATTTTCACACAAGTGACTCACTAGGTAGAGGCTCAGGCAGGGCACACCACACTGACACCTTCTCTTTTGAGGTTGAGCCCACTTTGGGAGAGTTACAAGAGAACATCCTGTTTAGCTGCTTTGCTTTGCAACACAACAGTGTAATTGGACTTGACTTAACAATACATCTTTTCTTTCACAGTCTATCATAAGAATCTTTCAATCTATTTCTGTTCTCCTGCTCATGTGTATGACAAGTCATTCTTTGACAAGCATACAAGTTAACCACCTACTCTTACATTAAAGGCACCAGGAAACAGAGATGACGATTAGACTTCCTAAATATGTTCACAATCCCAGGGAAAATGGGTAATGCTCCTGTGATGAATATCCGAAGGTCATATGCTAGCTCAGTCAGTATACATCAGCTCCAGGAAGCAGAAAAAAGTGGGCTGCATTGTAAGAGAGGCACATAATTATATAGTTCTTGTCCTGGCTATAGGCTGCTTACAAAAGCTAGGGCAACTTTTCAGTGTCAATAATATGGTTTGCCTATGGCTTAGTGAGTAGTACCATGGTCCATAAACTGGAAGTTCGGTAAATGTAATACTTTTGAGATGGGGATCTTTAGAAGGTGGATCTTGTGAAGAAAGTAGATCATGTAGTGAATGCTCATGGAGGCAAGCCCTGCCTTCTGATATATGGATATGAGTATACTTTCCCCATGAGGCCATTTGCCTTGAAGTAAGAGGAAAGAAAACTTTTTACTGTTGACAGAGCCATATTGCTTGCATGTCAGCCTCCAGGAATCTTTTTTTAGTTCCAGGTCTTTTGTTACAGTAATAAAATGTTAATAGTAGCCACCAATGAAAAAATTAGAAAAGGCTTTAGACCTTGAGTAGTATTCCCCACATGGCCAATCAAACCCAAGCAAGGAGAAAGAATAAAATAATGATGTGAACATTTATGACATACAAGATACTGAAATGTGTTCCAAGAACAGGTAAACAATGTTTCCCATGGAAATTGATGCAAATCACTGTTGGCTAGCAAGGACCTGCTACTGACCTTAATGAGCTATTGCACAATAGACTACATACTTCTGCACTAAATGAGTGAATTCCCAGTCACTATCAAAATAGACTCAGAATGCATTACCTGAAGCAGAAAGCCTACTTCCTATCTGAACACTTCATTTCCTTTTGAAATGTACCATTTTGGAAGAATATAAAGCTACCTAGCTGGGCTTATGATGGGTAAAATAACAACCTAGTAATAGCCAACATATAATTTCTAGATCTTGTGGACACATTTCTTTATTTGCCAGGAGGAACACTGAAGATGTGGTTAGCCATAAAGAATCTGAGATGAAGACAAGAACTGAATTACCCAAGTAGACCTAATCTAATCATAATAGGCCCCCAAAGCAGAAATACTCCCGGTTATAATCAGATGGAACCATATGGAAGAAACCATAAAGAATTGATTTATTGCAGGCTTTCTAGATAGTGGACAAAGCTATAAACAAAGGAATGTAGGCAGGCTCTAGAAGCTCAAAAAGGAAAGGATATAAACTCTCCCTATTCATTTTAGCCCTTTGAGACCTAGACTAAACTTGTAAACCCCAGAATGAAATAAAATTAAAGGTAAGAAAAATAATGATCTCTTGTGTAATCACGTTTCTGGTGTATTATTGGAAATTCACCCACATACCAATCTCATCCTACTGGTCAGGCTTTTCTCCTGGGTCAATAGCATATATCAATCCCCAGAAAATTCCATATATACTGCCCATGGGTCTATGAGACATCATTTAAATCAGCAATGTACATGACTCCAATAGAATAACTCAGAAAAGTAAAACGAAATAGAGGTAGAAGAACTGTACAAACTATTGAGTAAATTCCTTTTTTGAAAGATGGTGCCCCTAAATTCAGTGAAGGCAAAGTCTTATGGACACAACATAATGTTTTGCTTTACTGTTAATATTTTGATAACAAGCACAATTTTGTTCAACTCATTTGAAAGGACTGCAAGATAGCATAGGTTCTGAGTTTGTACATCTATCATTTTTCAATTCTCATGGCCTATTCCTAAGACCAAGCTAAGCTGCTCACAGTTACTAGAAATGCCTTCTGCTGACTTCTTTTCTCTGATCCCTCTAGCCAGGAATACTGAATTCTTATGCTTGAATGGATAATAGAAGCCAAGTTCATGTACCAATTATCTCCTTGATGAAAAATGATTCTCAAAGCCATCACTATCTACCTCAACTCCCCACAAAATACTGTGGTAGTATGCATGAGAACAGCCTTCCTAGGCTCATATGTTTGAAGACTTGGTCTCCAGTTGGTAGAACTGTTTGGAATAGTTTCTTAGGTATTGGTTTGTTAGAGGGGGTCTGTCACTGGGAGTGGATTTCAAGATTGCCAAAGTCCCTTTAACATTCCTACATTGCTTTCTTTACCTCCTTCTTGTAGATCAAGATGTGAGCTCTCAACTGTTCCTAACACCATATCTTTGCCATTCCATTTTCTACTCTATTAATCCATAAGTTCAATTAATCACCTTCTTTTACAAGTTGTGTTGGTCATAGTGTTATATCAGAACAACAGAAAAGCAACTAACACACATACCAACACACATACCAACAAATAACCCTTGTTTGTATGCATTATACTCCATTTGAAAATGTAAGGCCTCTACATAGAAGGTTCATTTTGAACAGCCTAGTTCTTAATATGGCATTTTTCAAATATATCTTTAATTGAAAGACAAATCAAAACATTAGCAATATTTGTATACAGTGGGTAGTTTATAATTAACCCAGTTTATTATTAGGTTTTATTTTCTTTTAAAGTCCACTTGGTCTCCCTCCATTGGTGTATAATTTGAACACTTCCTCTCCGTATACAAGTTCCTGCTTAAAAATGACACACAACCCAATTTCCTTCTGTAAATGCAAAAAGTTCCAGGGTGCTCACTGGGGGACACTTAGACAAAAGAAATACACTTGCAGCAGTTAATGCTTGGGGGTGCAGTAAACCACTTTTGTCATAAATTTTAGCTCATCTAAGACACAGCACTTGGGGCTTGGCAGCAAATAAATGCTGTTTCTTTCTAGGAGTGAAAGGAGTCGGCTTTCCCCTGCGGACTTCCTGTGCTGCCACTAATCAGTAGCCTTTCCAGTCCACTCACTAAGCTGAAGGGCCTGTGAGCTAACAAACTAGTAAAGTCGTGCTTTATTAAGACTCTAGCTAACAAATAGCAAGGATTAAGGACTCCACCCTGGGGTAATACCAAAAGATATGTTTGGATTTTCAAACCCCATCATGGCATTGCTAGCAACTGCCTTATACTGAATATTGTTTTTGAAATTAGCATAAGTAGTGATTTCTAACAGGTGAGTTTTGCTAATAAAATTGTGGAGTACACAGTATGGTAAGGGGTAGGACGGTTCCATTAAGATTCTAATAAGGTACAATTATCTTTGAGGTATTGAAATACATATCCCAAAGCCAGGATAAGATGTATCCTGGCTGACAATTTCAACATTAATGATTCTTTTCTATCTTTGGTGTTCTTTATTACAAGTGTTTAAAAATGTATTATCTTTATTCAATGCAGCAAAACAAAACAGGAATGATAAGAAAAAGCTCTGTGAACCAATTCATGGATAAAAAGTGTGAGCACTTGAATTCCTACATAACTTGATCTACTCAGTAGGTAAAAACAGCATCAATCCAACATCAAGAACTTTCCCTGATGTCCACAGGAGCCTATGAGAGGGTGTGAGACACTTCTGCTCACTCTGCATTTGTATGCAGAGATAGAGCAGGCTGTTTGTCTTTCTCACAAAGTAAAATCTGCATCAGATGTTTTTTCTAAAACCTTAAGGAACCTGACAAACTAGGTACTAATTTTGTCAATGAAGAAAGAGTGGCACAAAATGGCGAGTTTATAGGCATAGTGGCAATGCTATAGCTGATTCCATATAAACAGTGGTACCTTTCAATTACTGCTGAATATTAAAGGGTCTTGTTGGCCCATGGCCCCTTAAAGATCATACTGCTCAGATGAGTATGTCATAAGAATGCTAAATTCATCGATGCATTATTGGTGAGTTCACAGCAAAAAGTACATAAGTTAACTAATGAGAGGAACAGCTTGTGTGGACGGTGGAGGTCACTAGGGGCAGGTAGCCTACTGATATATTCATCTCATTTCAGCCATCTTTCAATATCTCTCTCTTTGCCTCTTGGTTGTCAAGAAGTAAAGCGGTTTTCTTCTACTCTGTCCTTCTACTACAATGGCCTAAGAACAACCAGTGAACAATGGCCAAAACTTGAACCATGAGTCAAAATAAAATTTCTCCTCTTAAGAAATCAATCTGTTGGTTCCTCAGTAAATTGGAAATAGGCCTACCTGAAGACCCAGATATACCACTCTTGGGCACATACCCAAAAGATGGCCCACCATACCTTAACAGGGACACATGCTCCACTGTGTTCATAGCAGCCTTTATCTGTCATAGCCAGAGGCTGGAAACAAGCTAGTTGCCCCTCAAACAAAGAATGGATACAAAAAATGTGGTTCATTTACACAATGGAATACTATTCAGCTATTAAGAATGAGGGCATCATGAGTTTTGCAGGCAAATGGATGAAACTAAAAAATACTATCCTGAGCAAGAGAACCCAGACCCAAAAGGACATACATAGTATGCACTCACTAATAGTGGATATAGCCAAAGAGCACAGGTTACCTAGGATACAATCCACAGACTGTAAGAAGTTGAACAAGCAGGAAGGCCCAAGTAAGGATGCTTCAATCCCACTTAGAAGGGGGAAGAAAATAATCATGGGAGGTGAAGGGAGGAAGGGATCTGTGATAGAGAGAGGTACGGGAGGGGAAAAGAGGAACAGGATAAAGTAGGGGGACAGGAGAGAAGCCCAGAGATCAAGCAGAATGCATGAAAATATGCAGCCTCAGAAGGTGAGAAGTGGGGAGACCCTCTAGAAAGTACCAGAGACCTGGGAGGTAAGAGACTCTCAGGACTCAATAGAAGTGACCTTCGATGAAATGACCAACAGTAGGGAGAAGGAACTTGAAGAGTCCACCTCCAATAGAAAGAGAGGGCCTCAAGAGGGGGGATGGTGTTACCAACATATAGTCAAAATTTCTGACCTAGAAGTGTTCCACTCTAAAAGAACTGCAGGGAGAGACTGAGGGAAAGGCAGTCCAGACTGGCTCAACTAGGGATCCATCTCAAGGGGAGATACCAAGGCCTGACACTATTACTGATGCTATGGTATGCTCATAGACAGGATCATAGCATGGCTATCCTCTGAGAGGCTCTACCAACAGTTGACTGAGACAGACACATATACTTACACCCAACTATTGGACTTAAGTCAGGGAGCCCTATGTTTGAATTAGGAGAAGGATTGAAGAAGCCGAAGGGGAGAGCAACAACACAGGAAGACTAACAGTCTCAACTAACCAGGACTCCTGGCAGCTCCCAGACACTGAGCCACCAACCAGGAGCATACAAGAGCTATTCCAAGGCCCCAACACATACATAGAAGAGGACTGCCTGGTCTGGCCACACTTCAGATATTATTTGTTCTAGATGAGCCTGTTTATATATTGACTCTCTTGCAATAGTGCATTAATCCAAATATAGTTGGAAGCTGTGGAGGACCACTAAGAGAACAGAAACACAAAATGGGAAGAAAGTGATTTAAGCACTGGATTCTATAATGTACTTTTTTGAGAATGCAGGTGAGTTGTTCCACATTTCTAAGATATAGTATCAGCATATATCAGATTATTCAACAACTATTCTCACAAGAACTAACAAAAGCAAGGAGATTATGTAGTTTTAGTGGCTTTTGTGTACATTTAGGTATTATATAACATCCTTATGAATAAGCCTAGCAGCTTCACAAAACAGGAATGCCAAAAAAAAAAAAAAAAAAGTGATCCTCTGAGGCCTTGTGACTCTTGGTTGGTTTGATTCTGTGTGTACTTCGTTAGTACCTGCCTTGAAGAGTTAAGGGCATTTAGGTATTTGCACAGTGACAGGGAGAGGATTGCAAGTAATTTAATATTGTTTGTATTTTCTGTTTCCTGAGATTCTGGGGATTGAGTCATCACTGTATAGAAGGCAGGCAGGAAGGCAGAAGAGGGAATACATTTACAGAAACTACCTACCATTTTCTCAGGCCTGTCTCAGGACATTTTCCCTACACTGCCAGAGCTTCACCTGAACCAAACATGCTCAGGGCTCACAGTCCATTTGACCAGGATGATGTTCTGATGTTATGATTCCAGAAATGTAGTACCGTGCATCCATTGGTATGCATAAGTCTCCAGTCCTATAATTATTATCTGTCAACATGCTTACACATACACTTCTCTGTTACATGTCCAGTACAATATTGGGAAGGGCAACTGTTAACTGTGTTCCTTAGATTTTAGATGGAATCCTCTGAATAAGATATGAGGTGGCTGAAAAATGGTATCATTAATGGTCTTTCATTAAAAGAAAAATAAGCTTAGAAATTCAAACAAGCACTCAATCAACTGTAGCTTTCCCTACTTGTGGATTGTACTTTTGTGTTAAAAAAAAAATTCACAACCAAAAAGTTAATTGCTCAAAGGTATCATCAAGTGAAATACAAAGCAGGCAGTATTGTGAGAAAGAACTGACATTTCCTCAAGTTCACTAATTTCTAAATATAAACCATTTCCTCCACTTTCATTGGTTTCACCCAAATTTTATTATAACACCTGACTTCCATAAATATCTCAAGATTAGTGTAAGCATTTTACATTACAGGCACAATCACTATGCGACCTGTGAATCTGCGTGAGTACAGTAAGATGTTAATGCATTCCCTCCCTCTACGCCTGCAGGCATTTGCCCTGCATCACCAGTGGATAGGATCTAGCACTGCCTGTGGGCATGCCCAGTGCCTTCTCTCCCTAAGCAAACACTGCTGCAAATATTGTTCTTCCCATGCTGCTATCAAGAAGAAAGACAGAGGGAGCAGGACAGTGCTAAGTGACTGGCATAGATATGACATGGGATACTGAAGGAGACATACCAGCAGTGACCTGGGGGGCGAGTTAGGCTCAAAAATGAAATATCTGCATTCTAATTTACAGCCTGTCACTTTCGAGCTTGCTGTACCTTGACCAAGTTACTGAACATTTAATTTTTCACCTTTTATTTTTTATTTTTTATTTATTTTTTATTAGATATTCTCTTTATTAGCATGTCAAATGATATCTCCTTTCCCAGTTTCCCCTCGGAAAAAAAAAGAAAAAATAAAATAAAATAAAACCTGCCCCCCCACACTTATGGTTCCATGTACCCAGAAAAAGATGGGTTTCTCATATTAGTTTTCTCCATGATAAGATGGAAGCATAAACCAATGCATGTTGTTGACTGCTATATGGTGGATTGGAAGATGGGTTTTGATATATAAGTAGTTTTCAAATATTCAAAAACAAACCCTGGCATAGACAATAGCACTGCTTTGAAAGCATTCGTAGAAATACCTACTGTTAGACCCCACTCTAGACCACTGAAACAGAAAGGGCATAGAGGCTAGCCATCCCTGCTTAATAGTCTGATAAAGGCATTGTGATAAACAGACGTTAACCATTGCTTTATGTGGTTTAGTCTCTGGATAGGTAAAATACAAAAAAATTAACATATAACAATAGGTCAATAGTTACTAACTTAAGGCAAATTCCAAATCCATGAGTCATTAATGTGAACTTCATTCATTGAACAGAAAAATTACCTTGTAATCCACAAGAACAGATGGGGTGACTCATTTGTCTGAAGATGGTACAAGCTCTGGCTTTTGAGACCATCTATTAGAAACCGCTGACAAAGCCAAAGGGTTTTGGGCAAAGTCTACAGATAGCTGTATTGTCCTTGAAAAATCTAAAGATGACAGTCAACTCAAATGAATGAGATAAACCATTTCAGAGACTTGGATAGAATGCCACAGACTAAATTTATATATCAATATCTGTACAGAAAAGCAATAACAATTTAAAAATAGGCACCGAGCTCTCAATAAGATTTGCTAATGTATATAGTGCTAACTATATGCTGAACACTGTTTTAAGTGCTTTGCACATTGTAACTCATTATAAACTACTATTTTGACTAATATTGTCCTCATTGCAATCTACGATTATCCCTTCACAGAAAGAAGAAAGCTGAGGCACAAAAGTTTTAAGTAACTTGTCCAGGTAGAATCTAAAAGGTGATCGTGGTAAGGTTAGAAGATAAAGTATGCTGCTTGTATCTACTATGAATTATAGAATTCATCATTTCAATTATTATGATATATTAAAATAACAGTATACAACTAGATTTAATTCATCATATGCCTTTAACCCCAGAAAAAGAGGAAGCAAGGAGACATCTGTAAATTCAGAGACTGCCTGAACTACAAAGTGATTTCTAAGTTAGCCTGGGAAATACACACACACACACACACACACACACACACACACACCCTCCACCACCCTACAGATAATGACTGGCCTTAAGTTTTAGCCATCTATCTCTGTTATAATGAATAATGAAATAATGAATCCCATTAACCACAATAACATCTAAAACAGGATCACCTTAATGAAATAACAAAAGCTCAAAATAATGCCCAAATTGTACTGGGCAAAAGAGATACATACTCAGTCACGAAATATTGTCTAAAGTATTTCAATGTACAGTGTGCAATAAACAATACTAAAATTTAGTGAGGGTTAGTAATTAGCCATTTTGTTAACTTATCTAGCCCCTAAAAACATCTTAAATCAGGGTTCTCAACCTGTGGGGCTGGAATTCTTTTTTTTGTTTGTCTCTTTTTTTATTAGATATTTTCTTTATCTACATGTCATATGATATCTCCTTTCCCAGTTTCCCCTCCAAAAAAAAGGAAAAAAAAAAACAAACAAACAAACAAAAAAAAAAACCAAAAACCTGTTCCCTCCTCCTTCCCCCTGCTCAACAACCCACCCTTCTCCTGCTTGAATTCTTTGGAGGATTTCAAACAAGCTTTTCACAAGGGTCACCTAAGAACATGGGAAAACACTGACATTCATATTATGACTTATAACATTCCAAAATTACAGTTATAAAAAAAACAACAAAAATTTTATGGACAGCTGTCACCACAACATGAGGAACTCAATTAAAGGGTTATGGCAAAGATAAGAGGATGACTCTCTTAAATAATGGTATTCAGAGGCTGGATCAAGACAAAATATTTAAAGAAATGAAAACCTGTGTCTTGTGTGTTTCATCTGAAACCCTTTTCTGTGTTTATCAATGACTGCTCCTCAGTCTTCTGAGATCACTGGCAGTCTCTATCTATGAGAACTGGAAGAAGTGATACATGTACAACAGCATCAAGGCAAGTTGCAAGGCCCTGACTAAGGGAAGGAGGGAATTGCCTTAGGCCAAAAGTAGTCAACCAGAGTCCTAGAACAAAATCAAGGATCTTTATGCTTCCATGCTTTATAGCAGGAAACAAACAATTCTAAGAAAGAGAGCAGTGGAGTAGACATGAGAAACCCTGAAATCTCAGTGTCAGTCATGTCTGGTTTCCCATCTGCTGTCTGAGCTTATGTCCTTGCACTGGTACCAGATTCATGTGATCCACTAAAATTCTTCAAAAGTTTGTTTAAATCTTTTGTCCATTTAATTAGGCTATTATCTTTACTCAGGTATAACAACTGAATACATCTTGAATGCAAACTCTTTCATATATATGATATACAAGTAGTGTGTTCTATTCATTGTTCAATTATATGATAGTGTCGTTGTTTTTTTGAATGGTAATAGACCCCATACACTCACAGATTTGAATGCTTACTCACTAGGCAGTGACACTACTAGGAGGTGTGATCTTGTTGGAATAGGTTGTTGAAGTAAGTGTGTCACTGAGGATGGGCTTTGAGATTTTAGATGCTTAAGCCAAGCCCCATGCCACTCTCTCTTGTTGCATGTAGGTATCTCAGCTTCTTCTCCAGTACCATGTCTCCTGCATGCTGTCCTGCTTCCCACCATGATGATAATGGACTAAATCTCTAATCTGTAAGTCAGCCCCAATTAACTGTTTTCCTCAATAGAGTTCCATGCTCATGGTGTCACTTCACAGCAGTAAAGCCCTAAGTAAGACATCTGATTAACAGAAAGGCTTAATCCCCGTGATGTCTGGCTTCTCTGTATTATCTTATTTGTTTATGCTCTATGAGAAACATGTAAGAAGCCAATCACTAGTCAAAGATCACAAGCAGTGTTCCTACGTTTTCTTCTAGGAGTCTTATAGATTCAAACTTTGCATTTGTGCTAGTGATCTACTAGTTAGTCTCAGTTTTGTATATGATGTGAATGAAGTCTTTCAGATATGGAACCTAGCTACTACAGCATGATTTGCTGAAACACTATCCTTTAAACTTATGAATATACCAAAACGTTCTTAAAACAATTCTTAATGACTTATCATATCTATAGATTAAGCTGTCTGTCAGCCCTTGTTAAAGAAGCTTCCATTTGTAGTAGATGATAACGAACACTGACAGCCACAATAGGTTAAGGTGCAAAGATCAGGGGACTATAGAATGTCCTCCATAAATGAAAGAAATACCACATTCACTCCTCGAAAAGTACAGGGTTTATTACAGAAGTGTGTGTGTGGGGGGGGGCGGGGTAATAAGAGCCAGAGCCAGTGGCTGGCCACAGGGAAAGTGTCTTCTGGACTCTGAAGGGAGGCTGAAAATATGAACTCACAGTGGTTGTGCCAGCACACACAAGACATGTGCAAGCTGAAGCCAGACCAAATCCCATCAGGGAGGGGGAGCTGGACACTAGGTCCTACCTCTTAGCTGAGGGGAGCTGGACACTAGGTCCTACCTCTTAGCTGAGGGGAGCTGGACACTAGATCCTACCTTAGTTGAGGGGAGCTGGACACTAGGTCCTACCTTAGCTGAGGGGAGCTGGACACTAGGTCCTACCTTAGCTGAGGAGCCACTGACTGACAAGTATTGGCTGCCGGAAACTAAGAGTTAGTTTGCTCTTAGAGTACAGCCCTGTACCATGCTTCAGTAGACAAGAGAATTTAGATGCATAAAATAGTCTTGAAGGAGGAAAGAAGACAAAGAGTTGGGTAGGAAGGAGAAGTCTTGAAAGATTTGGAAAGGGATATGAGCACAATCAACTCACATGAAATCTTCAAAGAACTAACAAAAAGCACAGCAATAATGTAGGCAAGTGATGCCTTATGAAAAAGGCATATAAAACATCTCTATCTCTCTTTCTGTCTCTCTCTCTGTCTCTCTCTCTCTCTCTCTCATACACACACATCTACCTTTATTTCTTTTTTTCAGTCCAATAATAAGAGAATAAGCATAATACTTAATTAAAATCCATAGTAAGATCATCTTCTCAACACACCTACAGCCTTCAAATGGCAGAAGTTAATGTTAAGTAAAACTAGAAAGTTCGTATCAATCAGTAGATGTCATTCAGTTGTCCTTATAGAACCGCCATTCACCTGGATATATTTTTATAGTGCAATTACATGTTTATTACAGAAAAGTAAGAAACAGATGGGACTCTGAGGCACTAATTCCACCTGAGCCTGAGACAGGATTTCTAGCATATTTCCACAGAGGAGATGGCTGGCTGATAACTACTTTGCTTGGTTTATTGAACAAACATGAATTTTTTTTTCTTTTTTTTTTTCAGAGGGGAAACCAGGAAATGGGAGAACATTTGAAATGTAAATAAAGAAAATATCTAATAAAAATTTAAAAAAAATAGTATCAAGGATTGATGGCTACCCATGGGATGGGTTTCAAGTTGGGATGGTTATTGGGTGACCATTCCCTCAATCTCTGTTCCATCCCCCTTCTCTTTATTTCTTGTAGACAGGATAAATTTTGGGTTGAAAGTATTGTGGATGGGTTGGTGTCTTTAATGCTCTATCAGAGTTCCTACCTGTTTACAGGAGGTAACCTCCTCAGGTTCCATATTCCAAATGTCACAGCTAAAGTCACACTTGGGCATCTCCCTTAAAATATCTTGCCAAAATTCTAACTATGTAAAATCTCTTCAATTAAAAATTTAAATCTCTGAATAAGCAAATTAAGAAACCAAGAAGAAAATGGAAAGGTATGCTGTGTGATGGTTTGTATAAAAATGAGCATGAGAATAAATGGGACTCTGCAAATGACTAGGGTCTGGAGGTGGAGGGGGCAGCATCTCCTGAATTCCAAAGAGACCTAGATTAAGGGAGATGCCCAAGTGTGACTTTACCTGTGACATTTGGAATATGGAACAAACATGAATTTGAATGTTTCTTTTGTGTTGAGACATATGATAATTTTTTTGTGTGTCTTTTTTTTGCATTTTTTTTACATATTTTCTTTATTTACATGTAAATTTCTCCATTCCCAGTTTCCCCTCCAAAAAACAA
>NW_022196894.1:22407577-22436097 GCF_008632895.1 Mastomys coucha | reverse complement strand
GTATAGCTGGGTCCTCCGGTAGTACTATGTCCAATTTCCGGATGAACCGCCAAACTGATTTCCAGAGTTGTTGTACCACTTTGCCATCCCACCAGCAATGAAGTAATGTTCCTCTTTCTCCACAACCTCTCCAGCATCTGCTGTCACCTGAGTTTTTTATCCTAGCCATTCTGACTGGTGTGAGGTGAAATCTCAGGGTTGTTTTGATTTGCATTTCGCTGATGAAGAAGGATGTGGAACATTTCTTTAGGTGCTTCTCAGCCATTTGGTGTTCATCAATTGAGAATTCTTTGTTTGTGTCTCTGGCTTAAGGCGCTCTCTGGAGGTAGGCCCTCCACTTGCAGGGAAGGGGCAGAGAAGGAAGTGGATCCTTCTCTGTCACTCAGAAGCTGAGAGGATCCTGTCCCTGCAGCCCTGTGGCCCCCCTGGGAGTTGAGTTGTGGGGCCTGTGCCTCCGGGCTGGCTGCTCCAGTCTCAGAAAAGACAAATGATATTTTTGATCTTGCCTTGAGGTCTGCTGGAATTTATCACAATTTTTTGTGGGGAGGGGGCGATTCAAACTTAATGGAGCTTTATCATTTACATTGACACAGTCACACATATCCTATGAGGTAACAGGTAGGGGAATTTTATTTTTCATTAGAGTTCTTTGTAATTCTAGTTCCCTTCTCTGGTACTAAACAAGGCTCTCACAAATACACAGAAAGTTTCTCCTCCATTCACACATAAAGACAGTAGCTGAAAAGATAATGCATATGAAAGCCACTGCACTATGTATCCAATTTGATCTTTTATTCTAAGGCAAAATCAACTCATTAGTACTGTGAGGAAATAGGTATGTTCAAGTGACAAAACGTAGCTAACTTAAATTTCATATTATAAATTACTGTATGAACTGAAACCAATGTTTGTTTTCCTGGTAAATGTCCTACATGGTGAAAAAGAACTTTAGCAGTTAAACCCTAAGGTAGTGCGTTGTTTGGAGAGCTAGAGTTATTTGCCATTAATATATCGTCCAATAATGATATGTAAGGTTGGTGATTAAACAGCTCCATTCATCAGTCCATAGAAACCACCATTATACTTTACATTAGCTATATACCAAGTAAAGAAAAGCATGTCTGAATGGACACAACAATGAGCCCACACAATTAGAGAACAGCCTTTAAAACACACACACACACAAATGGTACTTATTTTCTGTGTTTGTGTCTAATAATCTTACATGAAAAGGCACAATTGGATTTGCTTTGAATTGCTTATTTGCTATTTTTAAAAAACAAAAAAAGAAAAGGACCGTTGATTCTGAGGAAGAGTACTATCAAAATAACACTTAAACAGTGGGAGAGGAAGAAAGAAATAGAGGAAGCAGTCCTGACAAGAGCACACTTTAATTTTGCAAATGTGATGTATGCTTCTGCATGGACATAGGACTAATTATTTCTACTAAGATGCTGTTATAAAATAGGAACACTCAAGAAAGTGGTAGCTTTGTGATTTCCTTTTAAACTTATGACTGGATTGAGTGATTTGGGGTAATGGAATACTTGTTCTAGGCCAAGGGCTCATCAAGGTCTAACAAGCAAACCACAGGAAAAGACAACTCTGAGACCACAGCTTAGGTTCTGCAGCAAGAATACCACCTCCTGAGCTTCTGCTCCCCCAACACATCACTGTCCGAGGAGATGGCTTACACCGAATACTTTAAATTGGTATTCATGTCTGTCAGGGTACAACACAAGGTACATTTGCCAGCATTCACAGTGAACTCTAACAGCTAAGTTCGACTATATTGATCACATATGACACAAACATAAACATCACCTCTTAAAAGGAAAGAAAAGATATAAATGTTATAGAGGTGCAATTATATGCAATCTAAAAATTAATTGCCCGTCATCAAACCCATAGCATGCAACTCTGAGTCAGCTAACCACTTGTCCGCCCCCACTCCATTGTTATTTAACTAGGTCTTCTGGCAGGTACAGACTAGTTCAAAATAACCCAGATCCTCTAAACATGGGCACTGCAAAATGCACATCCATTTTTCTTCTACAGGGCTATTTTCACATCGTATTTTATTGCATTTCAGCTAATATCTTCCACATGACATTTCTAAAGTATTTCATATTTTACCACCTTCTCAAAGCCAGCTATAGTAAGTAGATCGTGTCGATACACTGACAAATTCACTCTCAACAAATCAAGGTCTGCTCCTCTACAGTTTACAAGAAAATGCAAGAAGTATGGCTATGGCACTATCCCAACCCCTGCTTCAACAGAAAATACCATATTCATATCACAAGTCTCATGATGGTACCAATCCCTCCCCCCAAAAGTAAAATCCTTTGTCTGCAAGACTGTACTCTCCTCATACAGTATAAACATGCAGCAGCTCTCAACTCCCAGTACTCAGCATGTTTCAAGTGGAGTGAATAATATGAAATATTAAACTTTTAATTACTAATAAATCTGTCCTGCAGCTGTTTCTGGCTGTTTCAAGCTAGAACTTGGGAGCACCAGAGAAGAGACTACCCATGGCCCCACAAAGCTCCACCCTGATTACTGTACTTAACACCCCAGGCCACAGGAATTCCTAATAAACATCCTTTAGTGCAGAGTCTACACCCCTGAAACGGTTTCTCAGTTTGCCTCATAAGCTGCTGCTCAATGAAATGCACCCAGTGTGGGAAGGTTGAGGTTGCATTGAAAGTAGACAATGGTCGGCCAAAGAGAAGTGTTAGCAACTTGCTGTCCTTGAAAGGATGAGATGATATTTTTCAGGACAAGCAGTCTTCATAAGGAGTCGGTGCAACCTTTAAAACCCTGTGTTTGACAGCAAGCCCCAGACATGTGCTAATAACCTTTAAATACAGCAATGAAAGCAACCCTTGATTGATGCTGGAGACCAATTTGTGTCAAGGGAGTTCTCTCTGGGTGTGTACCCCACGGCTGTGAACGGGTGGTATTCTAGCTTTACAGACTGGAGCGAAGGCGGCCAATGTTAACCTTGGAGTCTAAAAGCTCTCCAGCTGTTCCCTGTTACTTGACAAAAGAAAATATACTTCTTTTCTCTGAATATATGTTTCACATAAATCTTTACTTTGATATCCATTTCCCCACATCTGAAACCACATGAACATACAAGAATTCAATTCTGATGCCATGTACTTTCAATCACTATAGACCCTATGTTCCACAGGCTGTGCATACTCACATCAATTGCAAGTATTATGCACCAGCTTGTTTCTGTGTGGCTTACATCCAACTTGGTGGTCCCAGCAAATGACTAAAGTGGATCATTTGCTAGAGTGGCTGAAGGAACTTCAGGAACATCTCCATACACTGGGCAACGAAGTATAGAGGCCATAGTAAAGGATGAAAATGAAAGGGTACATACAACAGGTGTTCTGAGCTAGGTATAGAAAGGTGCTAAGTTCAGAACTTCTGTTCTTGGACAGCTAAGGGCAGACATGCTCCAGTCACTTCAACAACTAAGAGGCTCTGAACTCCATCATTGGGATTTCTATAGCCTTCATCAGGGGCATGACCTAGTCAACCTCAGGGCTTCTCCCTACCTCGGAGGATGGAAGGTAGAGCTGAAAACTCCAGCATTTAAATCACAGCTTTGTCTTTTCAGTGACCCTAATCCAAGAGCTCACCAAATGTCACTTCATAATGAAAATCAGTCCCACCGTGGATTTCAAGAACTCCAGGATTAGGAGCTATGAATCAGGATCAGAGTCAAAGGGAAAGTATTATCAAAATAAAAGCCATTTCTCTATCCTATCACCTTTATCAGTGTATTAGGAGAAATATCAGACAGCATCTTAGGGTGAATGCTTTCTCTATCAAATCTCTTCCTGTCTGTCTTTTTCTCTCACCTTCACTCTCTTTCTCAATCACAAATAACTCAGTTTATAATTTTGCAATGCTACACTTGTCTAAATGACAATAGCGAAATCCTTTTATATCATTTCAAATGCATTATGATTGAAAACCGCCATTAAATGTTCAGTTTCAGTAGAACATTAATATAATCCAACAAAAATGTGACCTAAATGACATATCCAACCCTAACAAATACCATATGGGAAGAGAAGACAGCCTAAGAATAAGAATCAGGAGGTGCATTTTAGCATGGATTCTTTGGAGTTGGAAAAAGATGTGACAATTGACCCTCATTTTCTAAAAGACACACATCAGCATGAATTCAGAGTGGTTCCAACTAGGAGTCTAAGCTGAAAGTGAAGTGACAATAGACATCCAAGAAATGGGACTGGAAAATGGAAGGATAATGTATCATCTTATGATTTCTGGTTTCCTTTGCACTTTGTTTTTGGTACATCTAATCCTTTGATAAATCATCAAGACAATGAAAGTGCCATAAAAACACTGTTTTGAAAATTAAGTGAAGATATTCATAATAACTATGCTTGCTGGCTGCTGCTGTCACAGAAAAGTACTCTTTTATGGATCAGAAAAAAATGAAAAGAGTTATTCAGTCCACTGCTAAGTAAGCCTTCTGGAGCCATACACTTTCCCTATGTGGATAAAATCTCTTTACCTCTATATTACAAATTTAGCTGCATGATCTATGAGCGGCATAAGCTCTGATATTCTATGATCGTCTTGGGCCTGCCGTTTGCTATAATTCCTTTCCATTTCTCATGTCTATTCTTAAAAATGTTTCTCTAGTATGCAATATAAAATGTTTGTAAGTTTTAATTCTTAACTGTTTTAATTGTTTACTTTCTTGTAGTGTTGTATGTGTGTGTGTATGTATGTGCATCCCTGTGTATGTACATCTACCATATAAACTTTCAAAAGGTGTTTTATATATATGGATAGATTATATGTTACATATCATGTATATATGATATATTGTTCTTAGAAACATTGACAAAAGTATTTTCATATTGATCACTATAGTTCATACAATACAAATATGAGATCTATATCATGTCATTTGCTAAAAGTATTTTACAATTGATATATCAGACATATAATATAAATGATCTATATGCACACACACACACACAATGTAAACTTTACTAAAGGAATTCCATCTGAACCCACCATAGACAGAAACACTGCTCGCCCTACTGAGCATTTCTTCTGGGAGAGCCTTCATCAGGAAGAGCGCTTCAGATCCTAAGCTCATTTGGTTTTTTAATTTGCCATTCTCCTTTAAATACCACATAGATTATATTACTAGTAGAAACAAGCTATGCTACAAACATGATGTACTTTCAACGCTGTTATAATTTCTGAACCCCAGTGTTCTCTGAGAACAGATGCAGCCAAGGCTTGTGTGGAGGGATTCTCACTAGCTCTGAAAGGCCCAATGTTAACATCCTGTTTACTTGTTTTTACAAAATGTCTCTGAATAGTTTCAGCACATGAGGTGCATGGCAAAGTCGAAAGCATGTTGAGGTACTTCTTTGTGTCACCTGTAGATCACTTATTTGTCTTTTTCTTAAAGTTTAGGAACTCCCTAGAGCCAGACATAGTGACACATACCTTTATATTTCCAACCTACAGAGTTAAAGCCACATTGTCTAAACAGACCCAAGAACAAAAAAAAGTAATTAGAACTAACATTGGGCAACTTGGAGATGGGAGATACTTCTGTAAAAAAAGGGGAAAAGGCTTTGGCAAAATCTGTCAAGAGCAGAGGCACTTTGAAAGCTGTTAGGTGAATGTGTTCCCTGGGACCTCTTCCCGCACAAACATTACATATTATGCATCATTTTCTGCAGATATAAGTCATAGTAGCCATACAAAGGTGATTCAGAGACAGACTGCGAAATCAGGACTACTTAAGAACTGAAAGACTGTAGACCTTGTAGCCTATTGAGGTGGTCAGGTGACTTACCAGGTTTTGAATTTAAAATCTGTTTTGCCTCAAAAATAGAAAACATCAAAGTTAGATATGAAAGTCTATTCTCTGAGGATATTTCGGGTTCCTTTTAACTAGAGCACAATGTGGTCTACAGCAGACATCATCTGCCCTTGGCACATAGTTTAATATTTAAGTATGTGATTATTGTTCTCACAGCATATAATTGTGCTAGCCAATGAATACTTACACACCCACTTCAGTTGCATGGATTGAAGAAAATACAGAAGGGTGAGCTGAAGCTCCTAATTAACCCTTGCTTGCCTAAATTAGCATAATTGAAAAGGATAGACTAGAACATGCTCTGATTTGAGAATGGAATAGGCACACAGCGAGTAGACTTCGATGTAATTATTAAACTATTTAACTTAGAGGTCATCCTAACTATTACATTAACCTCATGAATGTTTTGCTTTTTAATGGGAAAGCGATTCTTAAGGAACAATGTCACTCATATCTTCCTGATTTTTTTTCAATAGTAAAACAATTAAAATACATGAATACCAAAGACTTTAATCTGGTTATAGAATACCCAATGAAACAAAAGTCTAAGCTTTGGCTACACCTGTATTCACATAGTAGTCAAAAACATCTACCATTTACTGGCTAAGTCTTGGTTGCTCTGTCCATGAAAACAAGTGTACTATTTGTATCTCAGAGGTAAGATGCACATACCCTGGTCAAATGAGAAGGCATGTGCTTCACAAGCAGGAAACTGTCAGTGACAATGAGTGTGTACTTGCAGTAAGAATGTTCAAACAGTTAAGACCACTGCTGAATAAACCCATCAAAGTGCACAATTTTATAGGTAGCACATTTGACATGGTCCTAGAGAAGAGTGTTCACATCAGGGAGAAATCTTCCAGCACAGTCGTTTCCACACAATACATCCTTGGAGGTCCTTTGTCTCATAATGTTTTGCTAGGGCTTGACTTTTCATATCCTTCCTTCCTTTTTTCCTTCCTTCTATCCTTTCTTTCTTCCATTCTTTACTCAATCTTTACATATATATTATGACTTCTGGTGTTGTGTTTTTATGGGATTAGTATGTGTGTGTGTGTTTGTGTCTATATGTGTTTCTCCATTTTTTTTCTTTAGATGTCTGTTTGCTTTTTGTAAGAGAGGGGGGAGGGGGAAGAAGGAGGAGGAAACGGGGGGGGGGAGAAAGAAAGGGAGACAGAGACAGGATAGGAGAGAGGGAGGGAGGGATGAAAAAGGGGGATTTGTGGGAGGCAAACTAATGAGATTCTCAGAGGAGTTAGAAGATGATAAATTGTAATCAAAATATTAAAAGAAAAAATTTCAATAAAAGAATAATGGAGAGGGAAAAAAAGACGCCCTTGGGAGTACAAAACAAAGACTAGACCGAAACCCAGCTTAAAAGGAGCACATTTTTTACTTTGCAGAATGTAACTGAATCTGGTGGCAGAAAGTGGACTTGCTATCCTGAGAAACTAGGATTGTGGCATTTACTTGTTTGGCTGGAATTATAAAATTCCTTAAGGTCAGAGAATAGCATAAGCATCATTTCTAGGAAATGGTTCAGCTGACCGTCTCCATCTTTTCAGAGTTGGTCTTGTTTCCTACATTTTCGTTCAGAATGAATTTTAGCTCTCCCCTGCTTGAGATCCTTCAACAGTTTTCTACTCTCTATAACTAACAAGCTAAAATCTCAGTTTAGCATCAAAACTCATCCATGGCTTTGAAGTCACTGCAAGCTATTGGTACAGTGGCTTCCCACAGCCTCAGATGTGATCCCACCCTGGCCTGGGTCTCAGGATGCCATCCCTATGTCTCCAGTGAAACAATAGCACCCAGCCTCTGGCTTAATTAACCAGCCTTTGAGTAAGACTGCATGGGTTCTGCTACCTCCCTAAAACCCTACCATTCTCTTCCTGTGTGCTTGTCTTAGAAGTCACAATTTGTCTCATACAGTGACAGGCAATACTAGAGGGCTACTGCAGAGACCCATGACTCTGCTCCAACAATGCACTTTCCTTTTCTGCGCAGTTTACCACAAAAGCCACCATGCCTGCTCTACAGGCAAAGCTGAGACAATGAATAAGAAATGGAGACCAGGTGCACTGCTGGGATGGATGGAGCTGACACAGAAACACTAGAGTTCATCGTTGGTCTGTTTTGCCTTTTGTCCCCAACCTACCTGCCAGTCTCATTTCATGTCATGGGAAGGGGCTAGAGATGTGTCTAACAAAGATACTTCATGAAGATGAGTGATGAATGATTGACAGCTCAGAAGCAGGCGTGCTCTCTAATTTGTCAGGGAACACTGACAATTCAATGGCTCCTGTTCACCAATAGAGTGAGACACACAGAGGTATATGTGTGGTCAATTGGAAAACCAAAAGCATTATTATCAGAGTCAATCCACACACTGGCAAAAGGACCTGCCTAACCTTGGCATCTAGAATCCTGTTCACTGGCTATGGGGGACACAGAAGCCCTGCGACAGATTTGACCCTTCCTATACTTAGCCAAGAGGGGATACTCTCTAGGGATGGAACAGCAGCTTCAAAAACACAGATGATAAATGAAAATACAGAAATATATCCATGCTTCAAAGTAAGAAAAATTAAGAAAGAAACCGTGAATCATTTGTGGCAGAAACACAATAACTAATTTCACTTATTTCCTGTGAATCTGGCGAGAAACCGACGTACCAAAATTTTTAATGCCAGTTAAACCCACTCAAAAATGTCCAAAAGGCTCAGTGTGCTGGCAAATGTCTTTAATCCCAATACTTGAGAGACAGCTCTATGATTTCAAAGTCAGTCTTGCTTATATATTAGTGAGTTCTAGGCCAGGCAAGACCTACTCTCAAAAAGAAGATCAGATGCAGAGAGAGAGAGAGGATGGAAATTTTCAAAAGTCAGTGATTCTGTTTAGTGTGGAAATCTCACTGTTAGCAGACTCATGACCTTTGTAGCATTGATCACTACTTCTAACAACAATAACAAAACAGTAGCTTCTTCAACATACAGCATAACTTTATATAGATATGTGCTAAGTGATATATGGAGAGGCTTTGACAATGTATAATGAGATATCTACAAGAGAGAGTTCAGAAAAAAGGCACAGCAATGAAATTAGCTGTGCTGCCTCTAACATCCCTAAGAAGTACCACAGTGTCATTCTGAAGGATGATTTAAGAAGTTATTGGTAGCTAACTAGTATGGACTGGTAGTTATGTTCTTAGCATGACAGTGAATGTCTGGTACCAGGTGGGAGATGGTACCAGAGGGCTATGATTTTATTGATAGCTTATGGGACACAATGAGGCCACTGGCTGTATGGAGGTGAACACAGAATGAAAGGCTCTCAGAGGAACTTCATTTTCCAGATAGAGTGGAGACCATGGCTCGAGCAGCGCTGTGAGAAGCACCCACCTGTGGGGGCCGTGGCTTGTAGGGTGAGCTGCACTCCAAATCAGCCAAGATGCTGGTCAGGGAGTCGATCTCTGCATCCAGGCTGGAGCGCCTTTCCTCCAGGGTCTTGCCTCCAGGATTTCCCTGCTGAAAATGCACACATTCAAATATAATAAGCTTCCATAGATAACATTATGAGTTCAAATTTCTCAGGTAAAAATTTGCTCTTTTCTAGTGTTTTCTGCATGTCTCTTTTTTTCTTTCTTTCTTTCTTTCTTTCTTTCTTTCTTTTTTTTTCTTTTTTAAGGTTTCATGAAATCTTAGGTGGGCAGGAAGAAGTTAGCACTTTTTGACAGAGAAGAACACAGAAAAAAAAACTTGCCATAGTTTTCTCTAAAGTCATATACTTATACATTTTGATGAAATTTTAACTGAAAGAGATTAATGCCTCAATGCCTAAACTTTAGGATCTGCACAACTGAGGCTCTCTGCACTCAGAAATCATTGATGGTACTTTACTGGAGAAGTGTTGGTTAAGGAGGGAAACCATATCCCAATAGAAAAATCCACACTTGGCACCATAAAGCACGAGAGACTCGTCTGTGGTATGTACATGTGAGGGGAGTCTAAGCACACCTCATAACACAAGAAGCAGAAAGAGGTCACTTAGGACTCGGGTCACAGAGCTGCACAGGAGGCTCATATAGTGAGTATGTGTGAGGGAGCTGGGGATCAATGGGATTCATCTACCAATGGTCCATGGAACCCACATTCAGAACCAATAAGAGGACAACTGTAGAACTGTTTGGCCATTTTCAACAATGATTGGGCTGAGCTGGGAAAAGCAAACAAACAGTTTTCCTACAACTCAAAGCAAGGAGATAGAAAAGGAGGTGGCCCTTGGATTTGGAAGAAGGGTGAGGCAATAAAGTTACACACTGATGCAAATGAGTGCTTTGCTTACCATACCACTGACTCTCAGCCTTAGATGGTCTTACATGTGGTACTACAACTTGAGTGGACTCTGATGTAGCAGTCAACCCAATGCAGTCAGCACAAGGAGAGCCATAATACACCTTGGTCTACATCAGGTAAACTGGGAAGATCAACTATAACCATATTGAAAATTGGGGATCAGCTCCTAATATAGCACCACACATTACCATGTCACTTCCTGTGCCTGAGCCCTCTTTAAAGATGGCTACCTGTTAGCAAGTTATCCACAGTAGTGGTCTCATGATTTTGTCCCCTGGCATTTACTGCAGATGCTACTTATTCTTTCAATTCCCTCAATCCACTCTGTTTATCTTTTGATTCATAGCAGCTCCTGTCTAAACATTGTCATTCTAACCATTTGGGGAGAGTCCATCTCATCCCTACAATAAGGTAAGACTGATGAAGCACAGATTGTTTTGAACACACTATTTCCAACAGTCCTGATTAGGGCCTGAACTGTGTAAATGCTCAATAGGCATTTATTTTTTAATTTATTGATGAATAATAACACTGTCAGTGTTATAGGGATTTTTCATTCTGTAACCATTCTTGTATCAACAGCTTTTGGGTAAGGGGCAAAAGATATAAAAGGAACCAATAAGCATTCTAAAATATGATCTAAAAAGGAAATTAAACAGTTAATATGTGACATGGATATACATTCATTCAGATGGGTATCGGGCTAGCTAGCATACATGCCAAAAGCGGAAAGACTGCCCTAGAACACTTGGGAAGTAGTGGTATAAAATATAGATTGTGTTGTATCAGAATCTGGGCTTCAGTGTAACTCAACTTTTTAATTTTATATTATTTTATTTATTATTAGTGTTGGAGGTGTGTGTGTGTGTGTGTGTGTGTGTGTATGTGCTCATATATGTGTGCATGCACACATATGCTCTCATGTGGGCACATGTGTATAGGCATCCACAAGCCATAGCCTACACTAGAGGTCTGTAAGTGTGTAAAACTGATTCCTTCCTTCCACCTTCATGGGCGTTCTGGGGATAGAACGCAGGTCACCAGACTTGTACAGCAAATACTTTTAACCAGTGATCCATCTTACTGGCCCATGACTAAACTATTTAAGGTTGATGAGTTTTTATTATAGAAATACTAATGTGCCCCTCAAAAGGTCTGTTATTTACCCACAATGCAATAGTATGGGACTCTCAAATGGAATAGAGAAGGATCCCTTTAATTTTAGAAAGGCAGGAGAGCATTCTGCATAACCAGAGCTTCCCTCAGACGGGAAGGCAGGGCACACCACTCCACAGGGTGATGCCCTCAGATGGGAAGGCAGGGCACACCACTCCACAGGGTGAATACTGAGAACCACGTCAATTCCTTTTCTTGTCTGTGCTTCTAAAATTATCATAAGCAGAAATTTGATGAGTGCGCGTGCATACACACACACACACACACACACACACACACACACACACACACACAGTAAATTGGTGAGGACACGGGATTTGAGTCTGGTTAAATGCTTCCCTGAGCTACAGTTTCTTCATCTGGAAAGAGAAGAGACCATCACTTGCCCTAACTCAGAGATTACTTAAAGACTCAGATAAGAAAGTGCATGGGAACATACTTGGTAAATTGTAAAGTGCTATAATTATGATGATTTTCATAAATAGCAATAATTATAGCAACCAGTAACTATAAATTAATAGACATAATATAACCATTGTTAATTCTTCTTCTTGAGGTAAGCATCACTCATTAAGTGTTCCCTTGGGGTACCAGCAAAGAGACAGGATATAATCAGTTCTTCTACTTCTGTACTTTACAGTAGCACAAAATAAACTAACTGCCTATGGCCTGAGTCACAGGATTCTAACCATAAAGACACAAGTCATAGGATTAAACTGAGCTATACAGTGAAATGACTAATTATGAACTATGACCAGCCCAAACTTGTAGACCTCCACTAGCTCCAGTCTCCTATGGTCTTCTGAGAGTTGGGGCCAATCCCCATTTCCCCTTGTCAGATTAGGTTGATGCAATATAAGAACAAGTCCCAACCTCATTCTAGTGGCTTCTGCAGGTATAACCCCCAGCTGCCCTACCTGACCTCATATAATAGCTTTGTGTCTACATTTTGATCCTAATTATGGACAAGGATCAGATGCTTTCTCCCTCCAAGGTGTGTCTTTTGTATCTTGGCTCCACCCTTGGAGTTCTGCCCAAGTTCCCACACAAACCTTATTCTTAATAAGCTCACTTCTTTCAGAATCTTCAGATTTATGTCCTCTCCTGTTCTTCACAAAGCACTCCTAAATGTAGCTGAAAGAATCCTACATTCTTACCAATATTCTCACTATGGTTCCGTCAGTCAGCTAGTGATTACATAGCATACCAGAGGCCAAATAACAGTTAGGAGGAATCCTTGGTGCTTTGCATAATGTTGGTTCTAGATATCACAGGCAGTCAAATAAAGTAGCTATTGTAATAACTGTTTTTCACCCTCTCCAGGCAGAAAGATCCCATGGTGTAAGTCTGGCTTCCCTGAGAAACAATGCGGTGCCAGAAGGCCTGCATGCAAGTTAATTGGGGAATTGATCCCAAAAACTCCTGTTGAGGGAACAGGAGGAGTGACAGCCAATCCACATGGACAGCCTGAGCTCATCAGTAGTGTGGGCCACTCCTCTTATCTCCTGGGACTGCACGGACCCATTTTGATGAACACCCATTAGATCTCTCAAGCTTCTGTTCTTGTCTACAATGGCTGTGGGACTTAAAACTTCCCCATGGAAGTCATAGCACAGACACTGAGGACAGTGAAGGACTCCAAGGTTGCCAGGGTGTCACACATGTGCAGAGCTCACTGCAGTAATCACTAGACTACAGGAATGAGGCAAAAAGACAAAAAAGCCAGGGCTAAGAGGGTATCCACACACTGCATTCCTGCAACTGAACTGTCCACACAATGTAACTTCCAGAAGAATCATTTACATTATCCCAAACATATATGAAAATAATTAAAGCTTAACAAACTACACTTGAGGCTTACTATGACATTTGGGAAAAAGTGTAATTTTGGTGGCAATAGTAGAATTACAGGGAGATGACTCTACCCTGGCAAGAACATGAAAGCAGACTATGAAATATAGATTCCCAACAGAAACATATGGCATGTGAGAGAAATAAGTCAGACTATACCAACAGACTGAGCAAGGTGGACTGTCCTTTAGTGCAAATGTTGATAACTGACTAAGAGCAAAGAGATGGGTCACTGGAACTGAGGAAAGTAGAAATATCATGTTCATTTATCCATTGCTTGTATTTAACATTGTTATTAGGAACTAAACATAGTTTTATGAAATAAAATTCTGGTCATAGATCTTTCCTCCAAATTCAATATTTCATCCCATTTGCAATCCATTTCTATGAATTATATTTTCTGCTTCAGCTGAACTATTAATAAGATGTTGCCTCCCTAACTTGTACCATTGCAGCCTGCATGATCTTCAAATGGCCAGATATGTCAGTATTATCATCATACCATACTATCACACCAGAGAAACTCAGCATGTTGGCTGTACTACATACCTGCATATGCACATACTACAGACTTCAGACCTACATACTCACATTCTACATACTGCATTGGTGCATATTCACATTTGTCTTCACGTATCAGTGCTGGTCAGTCCTAGCAATCCTTTCATCTACTATTGCTAATTTATACTAAAAATAGAGTCAACGGTCACACACTCAAGTATGGAATCTGTTTATTCCCACTGAGCACAGGCCAGCTTTGTCAAGCCAGGTTATTTTATAAAAAGTGCATGAAGTGGATTTACTTGAGTCTTAGATTCTGATCAGGCATGCTGGATAGAAACTACAAGCATGACACATGACTTTCTAAGCCTCTCACACCATGCAGCTTGACAGCTGACACAGAAATCATATTTTGTGATTCCAACTTTGATGACTGATTTAATTCAAACAGGGTCTACCATTCTTTACTACTACAGTAAAGATATCGTAGTCATGTAAAAGTATCCCCATATATTAAACATCAATATATGAGAGGTGCTACTTTGAAACTTTCCAAATAATCTGCCCATTAAAGACCTTCCACTCATGGTTTTAGTGTTCACTCACAACCGTTGCCTAAACCAAGTATGGCTTCAATGGCTGCATACCACTGAGACCATTCACTATTTATCAGTGGGAAATTAACTAATCTTGTGATACAGAACACAGAGTTGTGAGCATTCATTCCAGTGAGAAGTGTGGGAGAAGGATGAACTACTGCATTACTGATTAATCACATTGTTGGAGGACTTGTCCTATGCTAATGAAAGCAAGCAAAGAAGATGTACACACACACACACACACACACACAAACAAACACAGATATATAGATGAATGTACAAATGTATTCATATCTCAACAATTAAAGAAGAAGAGCCCTTGAGTTTGAAAGAAATTAAAAGGAGGATTTATGGTCAAAGGGATAGAGGAAGAAGACAAGATGATATAATTATTTTATAATTTTAAAAATTAAAAATATTATTTTAAAAGATCACCTTGGGAACCTGGTTTCCTAGAATCATAGTCAATATATAATATCACACCCAGAATACAAATATACAATACTTAGCAATATTCATGCTTAGTCATGAAATGATAAGGCACATCACAGAAATGGGACTTAAATAACCCAGGTGTGTTTGTAATTTCTCAATATCAGGAATGAAACAAACCAAAAACTTCTCAAAGAAAGTAAGGTTAAATGCTCTAGCTGATAATATAAAAATCCCACTTTAAGATCTCAAGAAACTCCTTATGCAAGTCATACAGAATGCCAAATGTGTTCTGACATGCAATGATCTGGATTGACACAATACTAGGAAAAGGATACCTTCCCAGACAACCTAAGAATAGAAATGAAGTTTATTTTAGGGAATCCAGGAAACTAATAATACAAGCAAAGCATGATTATAGATGTCTCTGGTATTTTCTTTTCAAGTCCATTTATGTTCTTTAGTCAATATGAATGCACCTATATTATAATGCAAATATATTATGCTATATATGTTATCAAAATTATTAAAATTCATTATTCACAGAATTCTAGTACTATGAGGGAGAAAAAGATGGCCATATTGAAAAAGATAAATTAAAAGGTATATTCCTTGTAATCAACAAAACTTAGTATATATCTACTTTAATGACCAATTTTATAATACACATTATATATCATGATATATATTAATCTGAGGACATGATTAATATATGGTCTATTTCTTTTTAATTAAACAACTGCCCCCAAAGACTTTTAACCACAATACAAATACTGGTAAAAAGATTCTAGACTCAGACTATGAGGATTTGATATGTAGATATAAAGTTTGTCAGCTTTGTAAGTTTAAAATATTAAACTTAGATCATCAATTGTGTCATAAAGTTGTAGAGATTAATAAACTCATATCTGCTAAATGTTAGACAGTAAATATCTACATAATAAATACTTTGACCGCATTAGCAACAAAGCAAACAATGCTTTGCCTTGCAACAACCCCATTGCAGATGTAACTTTTAAGTATATTCTAATCCAAAATAGGTCAATAAGCTGGGGTAGGATATATTTGAAGTCACATTCATACATATTCTAGTGTTTGGATATTTACAAGGTTGATGATGGTTTTCAAATCTTTTTTGGCTTGACTTCTTTCCATAATAAAGTCCCCCAACCAATTGAGAAATCGAGAAAAACTGTTCTGTCCAATGCCAAGTATTCCATGTTCTGTAACAATGATTATCATGAAAGGGGGCAGGGTAGCTAATGAAAAATATAAGACAGGTGGCACCCAAATTGTTCTTCTACAAAATAACTTCATAGACAATAAATTCTAATAAGGAGATAATAGCTTGTTAATAGTGCTAAAAGTCTAGCCGGGCAGTAGTGGCACACACTTTTAATCCCAGCACTTGAGAGGCAGAGACAGGCGGATTTCTGAGTTCGAGGACAGCCTGGTCTACAAGAGTAAGTTCTAGGATAGCCAGGGCTACACAGAGAAACCCTGTCTCGAAAAACCAAAAAAAAAAAAAAAAAAAAATTAGTGCTAAAAGTCTAAAAGGTGCCCCTCTCCCCTCCACACACTAAGAAACATTTCTACTGCCAAAGCACACACTTTGCTTCAAAGGATCATTTCAGTAGTCCAGAGGAGACAGAGGCAGAGAGACAGAAAGACAAAGACAGAGAGAAAGACAGAGAGACAGAGAAAGACATACAGAGAAAGACAGTAAAACTGATAGAGACAGAGACTTTCAATTTCAAAAGAAATCCTAGCTTTGATACCAATCTCTCTAACAATACCTAGTGTAAGATTTCTATAAATGTTATTAAGTATTGAAAAGGTACTGGCATGATGGACAAACAAGAACATAGATGGCAAAGGAGTAAGAGGTGGCAAAGGAAAGAGAATGGATGGAGTAGAGGCACAGAAATAGATGGAGAAAGAAGAGAGGATCAGTCCTCCCAGTGTGGCTTTATCTACCAATCTCATTAGAAGACAGAATTCAAGTGGGAAAGAATATGAGACAAAAGACATGAAAGGAAAAAATCAAAAATAGAGAGCACAAAGAAAGAGTGAAAACCTGACAAGGCTGCATGGACAAAGGAAAAAAGTCTTGAGCTTGGATGGACAACAATATTTAAGGTGCTCAGCTGAAGAACAGGGTATTCTGGGGGAGCAGTGCAATATACTGTGTAACAAGACTGTGCTTTGGGAGAGAAGACAGCAAGGTCAGATTCAAAGGGTCATGTATGATCACACAGTGCACATGTACGCATCTTACAAGAAGCTTGGCCCTGATCCCAGATGCAGATAGCTAAAGGATAAACACAGCCCCATGACGAAGCAGAGAGTGGGCATGGGTAATTGCATCTTGGGATTCAGTGTTGATGTGGGAACAAACACATGGTATGAATCACATATATTTTAGGAAGTTCTCAGATAGTTTACATTAACACTCCCAGCAGGAATTCCTATTTTTAAGCCCAAGGTTACCATTGATAAAAAGTGAGTTTGAGACCAAATCAGAAAACCACTCATCAGGTCTCACCTTAGTCAGGAATGAGTGTGATTCTACAATGTAGCCAACAATCATGACTGGTTGTGTCATGTACCTAGCTGGTGCATTACAAATTGACAGGCAGCCATGACAGGTGACTTCACCATCCTAGAGTAGTAAGACTTGAAGACACTACTCTCATCTCAACTTATACATCCCTCCTTTGGTCTGAATGCTTCCCATGCCTCTGCAGTGTAGTCCTTCCTGACAAATGCTTCCTTGTTCACAGACTATTAAGAGTCAATGATAATCAAAGACCTACTGTGTTCCTGGCAAAGGCTCAGTGCTGAGTCTGTGTGAATAAAGACACCAAACAAAGGAAAAATGAAAACCTGAACTGATTACTCCACCTCCCCTTCCCACCGCTCCCCTCTTTCAACCATGAGTTTTATTTGTACGACACATTTCCCATCAACTAACTTTCTCAGTGTCAGTCTCCTATCTGCTGTTCACACTTAAAGTGGAATCTAAGTCCCACTGGCTTTAAATGGCAAGGATTTAAAGTCACATACTCTTTAACGAATGAATCTATGTGTTCTTCATTTTGGTTTTCACTTAAGAAACAGGAGAATAACATCATAACCTGGAAAGATAACTTGGAGACCAGGTGACAGGAGAGGCACTGACAGGCCTTCTGTAACCATATCAACTAGGTAAGGTCTAGGAAATGGTTACTGTATAAAGGAAAAATCCTGTTTCCAGGGAAAGGCTGCATTGACAAAGACAAGCAAGGATTGGGCTTCAAAGGGAATGTACACCATCTTTGATTGTATATGTATCTGAGACATCTGTTAGAAGGTACATCCCTAGCACCTCCTATAGACTGAACAAATCTAAATTCTTGAGTACTAAGTAGTCAGTGTCTTTCCCAATTCTTTTCTACACTAAATTTGAAACTTAGTGGCATACTTTGGCAGCCTATTGCTAACCCAAATGCTAACAGTAACTGGAACAATTTAATTAAAACCTCAAAACTCTATGTATGTTTAGGCATAATTCCTTTATAATACATTCTAATCCAATTTCTAGTGATAGAAAATGCTTTTCTCTCTGCTCAATAGTTCTCAATTGTCACAGTCAATCCTGGTATGGTTGAGCACAGCCTACTTCCCTTCTCATCTGTAGGAAGAACAAATATGTTTACCACCTCCGAGGGGTGCTGTGACTTTCCATTTATTGGTGTTTATAAATCTTCTTAGTGTTCTGAAAATCATCTGTAAGTTGACATTATTCGTAGCACCTTGTAGGAGTTTAATACACATTCAATTAAAGAACAATAACAGTACAGAGAAATCTACGAATTATCAAGGCATTATTTTTACCCTCCTGCCACAATACTATCTTGAGACTGCACAGAACCTTTCATTAATGAGGGATTATTATCAACATCTGTTCTAGAAATACACACGAACATTTGCCTCAGAGGATATTCTCATTCTACAAACACAAAAACAAGCCAAGCCCACTTGGAAGAAAGCAAGAATCCTGCAAACACCACTTGTGCTCTCCACAACTTTCAGAAACTTCACTCTTCCCAGAATTCCCAACTGCCATCATCAGGGTCACCACAAGCTCCACTACTGTTGCTTCTTCTGTTCAGTTGGGCCCCACCCTTTTTAGTCCATAGCAGAACATTATAGGCATGAACAGATAGCTTTTTACTGTTTTCTAATAACCCATAAAGCTTTAGATTACAAAAGTTCCTCAAATGTAATCCTAACTGCTAAAGAGAACAATCCATTTATTAGAACTGTGTGTAGGGACTGTAAGCCACTCAGGGTGAATTTTACCATGCACATTTATGGAGAAGGAAGAGCTTTAGCAAAGAAATACAGCACTGCTTCCCTGTGTCCAGAGCCCCATTTCTCTAAAGCCCACACCCTAGCTGGGTAAGCAGACCACTGAGGGTGGAGTAGCACAGCAACTGACTCCCAGGGTCTCCCTGCTGTTGTGCAACATAAGGCTTTACAGCTCCGTCTGCTGCTCTGTGTGCTTACCTTGGCACACATATCTGAAATACAGGAATCTGTGCCTAGCGCAATTGAGGTTTCACCAACACAAAAAGGGGAAATCTTCGTGATTTTACTATTTTCACTACGAAAAAAAATCCCATATTTATTTCCCCCTTTTTGAAACGGCACTAAGGAAACACATGTGAGGCTGCCATGAACAGAGGCTGTACTTTCCAAACAGTAGCAAAAGGCTAAAAATAGAGAAGCTCGATTTGCACAAGAAGTATATAACTTCCTCTCCAGTTTTCTCTCTTTATCACTCCATGCCAGCAGAAGTAGTACATGGTAAACTCTTTGCAAGTTCACACTAGCATGAAAAGGTTAAGTGTGATACACAGTACAATGTCTGTTTTGCAAAAGTTCTCACTGTGAAATCAAACAACCAATCCACAAATATCAACTAAGTTCCTAATCTATATTCTTCCAACAAAGTAAGGACTATGGATGGTATAGGAGCTAAATCATCTCATTTTAGGTGGGTACTAACAGGGAAATGAAATGGAAGACAAAATGGGAAGAATACACACCCAGGAATAAAGAAACCTGTCACTGAGCTAGTGGTCAGCTCTCCTAGTAACTCGGGTGGTATGAGCAAGTGGTCCAGTTGAAAAAGATAAGCCTCCTGTTCCCTCATAACAAGAACTGGCTGGAATAGGACCAGTTAAATCAGGGACTTTGTGATTTATGATATAGAATTATTTCTGTAGGACTTCCCTATAGTATGTTGTAATTCTAACTTTATGAAGTATAGCTGAAAGTCAGGATTAATGTCCATAAAATAGTTGCATCACTCCATGAAGAGGCATACATTAGATGATGGGAATATTAAGTAGCAATATCTGGTTATCTCTGTAGTCTGATTTCAAAGTATCATTTACAATGAGGTAGACATTGTGAGACAGAAGGATTTTCTAGGAAAATATTCTTGAAATTGCCATCTTGCATGCGAAGCTAAGAACATGTTCCTAAGGATTACTTAGGAGCTTTTTATCATTGAGGAGCCATGGTGCATCAGGTATGTCAAGACAGAAACAGAGAAGGATTAAGAGAAGCCAAGACTGCTGGGTATCCATGAAGAAGACAGTAGAAAATAAAGTACAGTTTTTTCTTTTAATTGAAAAAATATTGGACAGTCAAGAGATAAGCAAGTATCATTCAGCAAACATGAAACAGGGAAAAGTAACTTGGTATTGTTTAAGAATGGAAGCATCCTATCAACACAGCAAAGATCGTACAGAGAATACACTTGGTTGTAAGAGTAAGTAAGGTAAGTCATGGTATACTCTGAACAGTTTGATAAAAGAAGAAAATTCATGTGGCGGGTAGTATACAACCACAGGAAGGAATTAACAACTTCTTGAACATTAAGTGTTTAGGGACATTCAGCTGGAATGGGAAAAAATTAGAATAAAAGCAATGAGTCATTTGTATTATGAATGAGCTAAAATGATGGGCAGTAAAATAAATGGGACTGGAAAAAATCAGACTCATTCCAAGGCCCAAAGACCTTGCTGATGAATACAGGAAAAAAACAGGACATGTGAACAATGATCAAAGGACCATGAGATTTCAATGTGGGATTGCAGAAAATGATAATGTGTTAAACCAAATGTAATGGATAAACTTTGGAATAAACTGAGTAAGAATATGAAGACAGCTTTCCCATGAAGAGGAGTGTAGAATCAAAATGGGCTTTGCAGTTGCTAAGTCACAGTAGGGATATTCACCAGATCCAGCTATCAGGTGACTAACCACTGAGGTGACTCCTTTGTATCCTTGCTTCTAGTAAGAGAAGACAGAGGGTTAAAGGAGGACATCTTATTGGGCACCAAAAGTACAAATAGGAAGAAAGAAGATCCAGTAAGGAAGGAATGTGTGAGGGGAACCAAAGGACAGACACTAGGTTCTGGGAAGACAGCAGAGTAGGGAGCACTTACGGAAGCCCACAAGCCAACTAGATAAATGCCACAATGACGTGGTCTGCATGACATGACAGATTTGGAACTCTGGAGTCTATTGAAGGCTTTCAACTTCCAGGCAGAAACCTTGGGTGAGGGCCAGCCTCATTGGTTATCTCACAGTAAACAGCTATTGGCCAGGACCAACTTGCCCAAAGATTTTTTGACCTCTGATTTATGAAGCTCTTCTCACTATCAACACAGATGTATCCTAGATTACTGTTTAAGGTAGCATATTGGTAAAGTTGGGTATACATATATATTTCAGAATCAGATGAAAAGAAGCTTGCCTAATGTGAATTTATCATTTGTTTTGACTTTGAAATGGAATCTTGCTATATAGCCCAGGATGGACTGAAATATAATTCTTCCTTAGGCTCCTAAGACCTGGGATTATAGGTGTATACAACCACACCCATTAGAGTATATCTGAAAAATAGGAAAAACGTGAGGATACTATTCACCAGTAGCATATTTATGTGGCATGTATAAAGCCCTAGTTCCTTCCAAAAAGAAGAAAAGTGAGGAGAATGAGGAGGAAGAAGAGAAAGAGGAGGAGGAGGAAGACACCACATGAAACACTAAATTTTATAAAAGAATTACTGGAATAGCTCCTATCAACACTGCACTTGCTGTCCAAAAGGGTTTTACAAATACAGAATCTCCAAATCTACCTGCTCACATCTAAATGCCCAACCAGAGGCTAAAGCAGAGCAAAAAACACGGTCTGGCACATATTTTTTTAGCTATCATATTGTCCAAATTCAGGAAATGGCAAAGAACCCACCAGTCTGGCCAAACACACACACACACACACACACACACACACACACACACACACACACACACACACGGAGAAATCATGATACTAGCAAACTTTTTACTGCTGCTCTGCAGCCACTGACCTAGAAGGTAGAGGGTGAAGGATCATAAAGCACAAAACATCCTCAGCCTTCTCACATACATTCTTGGACCAAACAACATCCTAAGAAAAGAGCACCTGGCTCATGACCATATAGCACTTCCCACTACCACATTCTCAGCCTCAGTCGCATAAATATACTTCTATATCAGTGTCCTCTTTCCTCATCATATTCATGGGCAGAGGCAAAGGCAACCTCTGGGGATAAGTTCCGTCCAAATATGGTCTAGGGAGCTGTCATGTACACAAATGAAAGGCTCACAAATAAAAGTGGCATGGTTATGAACCTGAGGTCATTATACCTAAAAATGGGCACAACAGGCAAACAGGAAGGTGATTATCAGCCATCACACACATATGCTGGCTGCAAATTCTTTTCAAAAAAGGTGAGTTTGCTTAAAGGTATCATAACCAGACTTTCAGACATGAATTGGGTTCTTCAGAGTTGACAATACTGTGTTCACTTTATCATTAGAGAGGGGAGCCTCTTTCCATGGCTTTGCTTATCTGCTCTTTCTGGGATACTGCATCTCTCCCCAGCCCCAATGATTCATTTGTGTATCATTTTCCAAAAGTATAGGAAGACAGGCACTAATAATAAATATTAAAAGGAAATGCTGCATTTAAATATGAAAATTTTAACAGTTGAAATAAACAGTGCAGAAAAATATATTTTGCCTTAGAGAAACTAAGTTCACACAACCACACATAATCATCTAGCCTAAGGAAACACAAGAGAGAAAAGTGAGCCAGGGGATTCCAAGGACTGACCACACACCAGGCCAGGCCTAGTCAAAAGTGGTTTACTGGAGGTCATAAAAAGATCGAGCCAAAGTGCTAGATAGAGCACCAGGTAAGGATCCCAGGTGCTTGTGAGGCCTACCATGCAACTATCTGCATATGGTTTGCCCCCTCCTCATAGTACGTGTGTGTGTGTGTGTGCACGCGTGCATATGTGTGTGTGTGTGTGTGTTGAATCTAATATATCTCTTTACCCTTCACCATTTCCTCACTATATCTATAATCTTTTTCTTACATTAAAAAGAAAAGGCCCTGTGGAAAAAGTGTAAGAAAGATTAGGGAGTCTGCATGTGTCTTACCTAGGTCCAACTTATAGTTGTGTAGCTTGGCCTTGTTTGGGGACTCCTACCAGTGGGAGCAGAGACTGTCTCTGACTCTGTTGCTTGTTTTGGGGACCTTATCCTCTTACTGGGTTGCCTTGCCCAGCCTTAATAGGAGACGAGGTGCCTAGTCTTAGTACAATTTTATATCCTATGGCTGCTTGATATCTATGGGAGGCCTGCTATTTCCTGAAAAGTAACTGAGATGTGTGAAGGGGGGAGGGGTAAAGAGAGGAGGTTTAAAAGAGGAGCCAGAGGGAGATGAGGGAGGAGAAACTTTAGTAAGGATGCCATAATTAGTTTATTAATTAATTAAATTAGTTCTAATTGAAACAACAGAAAGACCTAAAAAGTATAAGTCCAATTCCTGGGAATATAATACACTTTAAAACATACTCCACAAGACCTTAAAGAAGATATTCTGTCCTCTCATAAAAGTGATGAGCAATACTGTGCACCTGTTCATGGGGCTCACTGAAAGACAAATTGCAAACTGTGACATCCAATTAGAGCAAAGTGATAAGATAGTGTCACAGGTTTAACACTCGAATTACCCTACTGAGAAAGCACAGTCCTAAGGCTGAAGTCCCTGTAGCATAATATGTCTACTTATGGAATGTATTCAGGTTCCTTTGAATGAGGAAGAACTAATGAATGGAGGAACTAATAAGGGGCCGGGGCAAACTTTATAGGCATAAAAGTTAAATTGATTCTGGAAAAGAAAAACAAATCACTCATTTGTCTTCAAAGATTCATCTCTACCATTAAAATATGAATTTTCAAAAGAAGAAAAATTCTTTACACTAAATATTTGTTTTTGTACAAAAGTTTATAGAGCATATAACAAAATATAGCAAGGCAAGCGAAACACCAGCAGCACCTGTTGTCAGCAGTTCCATCATGGAGCCTTAGAGCTGGAAAGAGGACTAAGATGAGACAAAACGATCAACTGGGGGCGAGGGGGTTAGAGCCAGGAGGGCAGACTTTCTGATGAGAGTTTTGTCAGAACCACTCTATCTACAGACATCGCTTTAGGTCTCAGTCTCCCCATTTTGAAAGAGGGTTGGGAATTGATTACTTCAGCGGGTGCTATATCTAGAGGTCTGACTATCGACTTGGAGTCAATGATCATGGAGGTGGTCCATTTCGGCCTTGAAAAAGTCCCACTTAGTAGGCAGTCTTCTGGCTCCAGGCTGAAAGACTGGCTGGAAATATAAACAGACTTCTACACAAAACACACATTTACCAGTTTTGATTTGGAATTGGCATGATGAGGTTTTACCAGAGCTGAGAGGAAAAAGTAGAAAACTGTTTGCAGTGAGCAGACTTAGACTCTGTCTAAGGAGGCTGATACATGGTAGGAGCGGGGTCAACCACTATCATGTTCAAATCACTACAGCCCGCGGGTGGGACAAGGCATCATTTTTAAGTTACCAAGAATGTCATAGGAAGTGCCTCACAAACAACACCCTCTCCCTACCAGATTTGTCCTTTTCCATTTGGCAAATGCTGCTTTATTTTTTATCATCCTCCCTTCTGTGTTACAGAGAACACAAGCCAACATGGCAACAGGCTTCTTGTTTATTTCCTTCCTCTTCAAAAACAAAGCCATGGCTTAAGTACATTTATGAGAACAAAGTCCACAGAGAAAGAGACGTTTTGTCATTTTCATGAAAGCGCCATGAACCGCACAAGGAAGCCGCTCTCACTGACTCCATTCAGCAAAGAACTGGAAGTCCTACCAGGGTAATCAGGCAAAACCAAGAATTCAAAAGGGTCCAGACTGGAAAAGAAAGAAGACGAATTGTCCCTGTTTTCAGACAATGCCATTACACAGAAACACAACATTTAAACTGTAGAAATCATTGAATCAATACATAGATTCAATAAAATTGCATGATATAAAATCTACATATAAATGTAAGTAAGTGATTTATATTAAAAGCCAACTCTCTGAAAAGGAAATTTTAAAAAGGAACTTTCATAGCCCCTACAAAAACATAAACTGAAATACAGTTTTTAAATTATATGAAAGATGTTCACAATGAAAATTATGCAACATGGACCAAAGGAAAGCAAGAAGCAATCAATATAAGAATACTGCATTCATTGGCTGGATGGCATTTAAATGGAATCCATGGACAAGACTCTACTATTATTGTGACTGGTAGCTTCACCTAGTATCTACGTCAACTTTATTATTATCAGCTTCATATACTATTGATATTGATCTTATTATTATCATAGCTATGACATGCTTTGTACAATATTGGCAGGAATATTAAACTATCACCCAGCTATCTCTATCAGAACTTTCAGAGATGTCAGAGTGCTAGGACATTTTTAAGGTGTGGTTACCTTCTTTTGAATTGTAAGTATAACCAGCATTCGATGTGATCTGCCCATAATCATTAACTTAGAGCATATTTCTCAACTACTTTTAAAGCTGCAGATGTGCAGCCAAACCTTGGCAAGGCAAATATTCAAAATATACCACAATAGACTTAGTAAGAATACAGTAATGAAAACAGAAGAGAATTTTAAGAGTATGCCCATTAGCCAATACAGAAAGACACACCACAACAGAAAACATGGTATATAAAAGCAGACAACAAAAATAGCTTATTAAAAGGTGGCCAAACCACATGAAAATACTTCATCAGGAATGCATCTGGCTCATAATGTCTTTTCTCCTGTAAGCCTTTGTTGAGTAGAACTGTCCTGATGAGGCTTCACTCACCAAGTCACTCTTAAAAGCCACCCCCTACCTGCCTGACTAGCACAGATACCACAGACTTATGCACAATGATTGTACTCTATTTATTTGGAAGATCCCTGGCACGTAATCTATCTTTGACATCTGTACTAAAGGATTTCCAATGCTCAAATAGTATCTACATAGGAACAAAGACTATTTGGGAAATAATTGAATAATTTCTGCTTTGCTCTCCCAACCTAAACTTCAAAAGAAAGAAGTCAACAGATGAGAGCCTAGACAGTTATCCCTTACAGCTTCTCCTCCATCACATTCCATATGGGAAACTGGGGACATATACAAAGGCAATGAAAATAATAGAATAAAGCACACAGCAGTCACCAACATTAACACAAGGTCCTGGTTTGTGTTGTACCTCACAGGATTCTGATGCCTCCCTGAGATAAGCGAAAGTCAGACATTCTTCTACCTCATCTGAAAATCAGCATTTCTCTAAGACCAGTTCTTGGTCTTTGTCTCCAGTGTATCTATATTAGTACCATCTTATCTAAGATTGACAATGCCTACACTGTTATAATGTTTCTATCCTGACATGATGTCTTCAGCCTTAAGTGGTGATGCTGGTCACAAGTTATCTTGTGTCAAAGCAAAAACACTTCTCTTGTCATTTGTGCCCCTAATTGAAGTTAGTTACTTTGTAACCTATACGCTCCAGGGTAAAATGCTTACATAAAAATGATACATATCTATAACATTCTTCTTCAAACTATTGTTTCAGTGGAAACAAGTTGTTGTCCATTCAGGGCTCACACTGATAAAGCAGAGCCTTAACTGTTACTCTTACTCATATAGAATCCATAGCTTAAGTGTACAGAGAAAAAAAAAAAGTATTTTTAAAAGGCCTGGCTTTATAACAAGAGAAATGTAGATTTTTCAAACAGCATTTCACAAAAGTAAAAAGTAATAATAATAATCACATTTGGTTTTCAAGTGAAATTGGAAGTTAAAACTTGTCTAGGGCTTCAAAGTGTAAGCCAATAGGACTCTGACATGTGTGGCTTGGGTCCTTTGCATTAAAGAACTCCAAGTCCCTTTGAGTTTCAAAGCTCTCTCAATACTCTAGGTAAATGCTTATGAACCACAGAAAGCATTCACTGGCCTCTGAGCATGTCTTATAAACCTGACTTCTACCACTGCTCTCACCTGCACTTTGAAAGCACCTTCATCCAGTGGTGGAGGAGGAGGGAAATGTCCGGGGCCAGGTGGAATGGTACCAGGATCCTCTGAAGGTGGAGGTGGCGGAGGGAGAAAATCACCTACAGAAAGGAAACACATAGGAGAACTTAACAGGTCTGAGACTTTATAGTACTTGTTAAAAGATGGATTTGCTGGCAATTGATTATCATCATTTTAGACCCACTTGTTTGACTTTTATAGAAAATTCACCTTACTTAGATAATGTTTGATTATTAGCCTTAGCTTTCATAGGATAAAAGACCAGATTTCATATTTTAAAGTTAGTATAGAGAGGTCAAGAATATTAAACAGAGGCAAAGGGCTTCTTAGAATATTGATTAGGGATAGTGACTATTATTAGAATTGATAAATGGCATTAATAAAATCCTAGTCAAGCAGCAGAAGAAAAGATTTGTATACTTGTAAGGGTAACAAGAAGTTCATTTTATGAGGACATATTTTTGGAAGTTAACATAAAATAAAGCTTATATCCAGGTAGGGAAACGGAAGGCTGTGCTAGCATCACCTTGGGCAGTATGACCTGCACAGCAAACCCAGTCCAGGCAGCAAGGCAGGAGAATACCTGCACACAAGTCATGCTGAAGAAAATCATCTACAACGTAGCAAAAAACAAAACTCCAAATATCACTGTGCTCAAGAAAAACTAGCTACGTTGTAAACAAGTGTGATGTACAAGCAGACCCTCCAGCTTTCACTGTGCACATAAATGGCGAGAGGACAGATAAGGGGACACTTGAACAGAAACCAGATGATCTCGATATCTAAGTACAATACAGTCATCGAGAAGGCTCAGGCCGCCACCGTATGTAAACACTGATGTGGGAACCAAACATCTAAAGCTGTATGACTATATTATAAAATATTTGAAACTGTTTAAAAATCAGTTTTACTAGAAGAAGAAGAAACATTGGGCTTATTTTGGTTTTTACCATTTTAAAAAGCATTTTTCTCCCTTTAAAAATGTAGTTTTGATGCTTCATTTAGGAGGAGTCTTCACATGGAGGTGGCTTGCCTTTTACCTTGTCACCAGCTAGCGAGCTATAGGAAGCAGTTTCCACAAGAAAATTATTAACTTTTGGATAATATAAGAATTTAGCGGGCTGGTGAGATGGCTCAGTGGGTAAGAGCACTGACTGCTCTTCAGAAGGTCAAGAGTTCAAA
>NW_022196894.1:22406495-22407567 GCF_008632895.1 Mastomys coucha | reverse complement strand
AAAAAAAAAGAATTTAGCAACTTGGGTATCTGGGAGGAAAGAAAGCCTGGGACTGGAAAGGGGTGTCCTGTGAATACTAGTAGCCTGGAAAATTCTTCTCAACTCCACAGAACAGAACACACCAGATCTTTTGAGGTTCACGGAGGCTGGTGGCTCCTGAAATGCAGTTACATGGAAAGGGGACAGGATGCGACATGTGCACAACACCTAAGAACAGTCACAGACTCCATAGAAAGTCTGAGTGTCACGGAGCCCTTACTACACAGAGCCTGGATTCTTGTTCTCTCTGAGAACTCGTCAGGGAGGGTTCACTCTCAAGGCAATTCATGGCCAGTGCTGGTTGTCTGTCTCTACTATCATGAAAATAGCACCAATCCCTCTCCTGAAGAACAAACCTCCACCATGAATAAGGAGATATGTGACACTGACTAAAGTTCTTTTAGTTGCTATCTGGGCAATCTTAAATGTGAGCACCTAGACAAACATGACAAGATATTAGAAAAATTGATATTATATCCTTCTATCTTCATTCTCTTTACCTAACTAAATAAATCACTAATTGGGACTGTACTTAGAACTCTATCAGACAATGTTATTTTTAAGAAAACACTAGGGTTAAAATAACTACTGAAAAAAAATATCTGAGGTGACAGAGATGCGAATTACCCTATTCTGCTCTTTCTCTCAACTATGTATGGATCAAAAATTTACATTTGATGTCATTATATGAGTTTTTATAAACTCATATAACATCCATCAATTGTAAATATTATGTAAAAATAAGCGGGTATATGGCCAGGCAGTGGTGGCGCATGCCTTTAATCCCAGCACTTGGGAGGCAGATGCAGGCAGATTTCTGAGTTCAGGCCAGCCTGGTCTACAGAGCAAGTTCCAGAACAGCTAGAGCTACATAGAGAAATCCTGTCTCGGGGGTAGGAGGGTGGGGAGCTGTATGTGATCCTACTAGGCACAAAAATGGCAAATTTTATCAAATCCCCAATTGTACTTATAAGCTTTAATTATGAAACATTCACATTTAATAATATATCCTTTGAAAAAGTAACCAAAAAAA
>NW_022196894.1:22342665-22406437 GCF_008632895.1 Mastomys coucha | reverse complement strand
AGGCCATATAGAAAAAAAAAAAAAAACACATTAGCATGCTCCTCAGTATAGCACTGCTTACAAAGGACTGCAGTCGCTCACACACTGGAAAGCAGGAGAGCCAACAAGCTGATGGTGTCCTCTGTTTCTATAGTCTATTATATACTCATTGCCCTCTGTGCACCAGTCATTACACTAGACTCTACCATATAAAGGTACAAACATAAATACATAAAACAAATGGAAATGTTGCCCCCATAGAACCTGCACTGGAGCAGGAAAAGAGGGATGATTAAGAAATAAACAGATAATATGAGCTGAATGTCAAGTAACAATACATACGGAGGAGAAATGACAGAGGAAGGAAGGGGAATAGCTGGGATGGTAGTAGGGTATTGCAGTTTTAAACAGCAGGATTGAGAAATGCCTCACCAGGGTGGCATTTGGGCAAAATGTAAATGGAGTAAGGGAGTGAGTCATGCAATATCTGGGGGCAGGATAGGAAGAACCAGTATACTAACGAGGAGATGAGAGCTAGGCTCCGAAGGGGGCTTGCAGCACAGTGCTTTCTACATGGCTAGATGTCAACAGAGGTTACCCAGAGCTTATGGCACAATACATGCTGCTTTCTCTTCTCTCTGTTTATCTTTAATTCTATACAATAAACATGAAAAGTAACTTTGCCATTTTTAAGAATCAGAAGGAAGATACTTTGAAATGAATCGCAGAATCTACTCAAACCCACAGTTTAATTTTAATTCCTCCCTATATTTACCCAAGCTAAAATGTAATGTGCAGTCATCTTTCTAAATAACTTAGCTCAAAATGCTCTTTGAGATTCTCAGATTAAAAGCAAGACGACTTATTATCTTTGAAAAGCATGACGTCTCCCCACTTTTAAATTGGACAGTCTCTCTCCATATTTAGCTAATACTGAATTTCTGGGACTACACTGACTTCAGAAGAACTCTTCTTAAACTCAGAGCTAACCTCTTAATGGGTAGACCCCTCTGTGCCATGGCTGGTGGAATATATCCCACATCTCCATCACATAGCGCTGTGCTATAAAGATTCCTGTTCTCAGTAGAAAACATGGAACAGATTCCACATGATCCACAAGGTGAAGGAGAACATGCTTTTCTAAAAAGTGGACTAGAGTCACATGCACTTTCAAATTTCCTAGGTGCTGCCTGTCTCATAAAAGCAGAGCAACTGCGATCCAAACAGCATCTACTTCCATAAACATTAACTTTCAAATATGGGCAATAAAAACAGGACAACAGGTCAATCTGGATGTGTTAGTCTTCTACTAGTTATTGAGATACCCTCAACCCCAATACTAAAATGTGAAAATTCTCAGTGTGAAAAGATAAAGATTTTAAAAGTCATTATGGATAAAGATCAACCCAACATCAAAAGACAAAAACAACAGAACAACAAAAATCTTAATTTACAACTCAGAACAGAAGCTGGCAAGTGAATACAACTAGACTGAATGACTCTCCCCAAACTATCCCATCCATTTGCAGATGAGCAATAGTGGCCATCCCAGGCAGAAGTTCTCTTCTCTTCAAGGACAGCCATAGAGCCTGAAGGACAGCAGGTCCTCAACACAATGCATCAATTGATAATGAAGAGTGTAGTAGCTCTGTTGATTCTATGTTTGCCATCCTCATCAACAATGGCAAAGTACTGAGAACCACAACTGGACCAATTCTGCTCAAAGTTTTACTTCATATCTATTGGTTTTCCTTACTGGGCCAGGTATGAGATGGCTGCAGCCCTGCTTCCTGCTTTATGAATAATTTATCATGAGCTTATTACTTACTGAGTATGTACTCCCTATAGTGGATACAGAAATCAGACACATATATATTAAATACAAACTCAATGAACTATGAAAGAATGTGATTTTCTATAGTCACATTTTGTCTTTTCTAATTATTAACGTAAGGCACAGCAAACCTACTACCTAGCAGACTAACATGAGTGGCTCAGGGGTTGTGGCCCTGGTGGCCAAGCAGCAGCAGACTTCAGCTTTAAAGGATCTATCAGTTTTTGTTCTGCTGCTGCTGTTGCTGTTGTTGATTTACTTTGTTCTGATGGTTTACAATGTAAATTACTGAGAGTCTGTCTACCTGAACCCTAAATTATTTTCTAGTCTGGGGGTATTTCATTCTCCAGAAGGGTTGTAACCATCTGCATTTACTCTGGATTTTTCTTCAATAATCAAAGATCTATGAATAGACTTTCGCCAACATCCATGATCAATGGGTATACAGGAAGTTCTACTGATTTTCCAGGAATTTCTCAGAATAAAGTCTCATTCCACAAAGTGGAGCCGGCAATGGGACAGGAGATGAAGGAAAGGAGTGACCCAGAATTCCCTAAACACCAGTGCTACAGATGTGGAAGCAATCTTGACTTCACACTTCATTATTGACTTTTGTATTTTAAACCTTTACTGCATGAAAGGTATCGAATAAAAACCATCGTATATCACGATTTACCCGAAGAACATACAGTTCAATGAAGTCCTATGCAGTTAAAGTAGCCATTAAAAAAGGACACTGCAAAGCTTTGCACTGGATCTTATACTTCCACTACTGACTATATTTTTTATACATTTATCACTATCAAAAGGAAAACTCTGGCAGACTTAGGAGTAGAGGGACACTCCTCCTTCTGCCCTTTCTGTAGTACTGTTATTTGCCTACACACAGTTCTTGCCATCCTCCAGTCTTCGGGTTCTCATTATCTTTTCTATTTGTCCCTCCATACCCACAGCCATCCTTGTTTATTTGCTGTGTTGACTGGGGGCTTTGGGTTTGTTTTTGTTTGTTGTTTGTTTTTGTCAGCTTGACACAGCCAGAGTAACCTAGGAAGAGGAAATTTCAACTAAAAAAAAAAAAAAAAAAGAAACTTTGATCGTAAAATTGGCCTATCAGCATGGCTTGACTGATTCATGATTGGTTGGAGGAGCAGAGCTGAGCCCACTGTGTGAGATGTCACTGGAAAGGTTGTCCTGAGGCACATGGGGCACATAAGAAAGCACACTGAGGGAGCCAGAAGGAACAAAGCAGGAAATAGATAGCTCTCTGCCATAGCCTGAAAGCAGTTCTGCCTCCAGCTATTCCCTGCTTGAGTGTTTGCCCTGATATCCTTCAGTCTTTGTATATACAGGAATAAGTTGAAATAAACCTTTCATTCTTAGGGTACATAGGATCATGCTATTTTATAGAAAAATAGAAAACTAACTAATACACACATATGCATATGTTACTGGTTTGGTTCTAAGAATAGGAATACATTAATGAAGAATAAAACGGAATCCAGCACATATTGCCAACTACCACATAGAATAGAAGCTACTACTACAATGTAATCCTTAAGCTAGAACCTTTGTATTGGGGAGCCAAACAAAAATATTTCACAAAATATCTTGGGAGACTCTGAGATGTATTTCCAGTTAAGTATCACTGATCACCATGAAAAATTGTCTAATATTAGAAACAGGAAGAAACATCAGACAAAAGTCAATTTTCAACAGAATTGCGATCAAAAGATACATAAGATGGGACCTGATCAAGTCTGAAAAAAATTCTACATGTTATTAAGTTGAATTGGTTAATTATTTGTGTTATTTAGGCCTACTCTAATCACACAAGTTGCAAATATTTGGGTAAGCTAGGTTTTAAAAAAAAAGAGTCCTTAAGGCTGGTTTTTTCAATGATTCCGTAAAACCTGCAATTGTTTCACAATAAGAAGCTAAAGTTTACTTCTAAATTATAAAGAAAAAAATAAGTAATTGAACAAACTCAATCACATCAGGTTATAGATAATTTCCTTCTAGTGTAGAAAATTTAGCTATGAGTAGTCAAATTGTGTAGAAATATATACTCTTACTCAAAATTTCCTTAGTTCAAAGCATAGGTCATGTTTAGAAGGCTCCATAGCAGATCTGAGATGAGGAATTGAGATATCTGGGGAATTTTGAAGAACCGGCCCCTCTTACAACTCTTAAAGGCTGAAAAAGAGCATCCAGGGTCCACTGAAGAAGGAAAGAACATGGGAAAGATCTGCAACAAAATGCAATCTGAATGCAACATGGAGAGGCTGGGAATCCATGCTCCATAACCATGGCCCAGAAATCCCACAACCCTCCACTTCTCCATGCTGGTGTTTCTTCCTCTGCTTCAAGAAATCCAGACATAAATGGCTGCATGCCTACAAGCCTTCTGCAATTTCTCCAGTCTTCATCTTTTATGCACTTGAAGTTCTTCTTGCTGAGAAATTCTCGTTACTATTTATATAAAATGATGCCAGCCATTACTCACTCTCCTTCAACCCTGCCATTTATTTCATCAAGCCTGAAGCTTAGCAAATGCATAAATGCTATAAAAATAATCAAATAGAGACACTCATTTCATTTCAAGGTGGTTGTTTTTTGGCATGCATTTACCCCCACAGGAATACTAGAGCTGACAGGTACTTGCTCTAAAAATTTACTTCACCACCTGCTAGCTGAAATATTGCTTTCATGGATTTATATTGTATTAAAAGGTCACTGGCTGTTTAAGCTTTAAACAGTTTTAATCATTCTAAAAGTCTCTTAACAGTAAGAAAAGGAAGCTCAGAACAAACAGCAGCAGGGACTCTAATTAAAAGGGCCAATTCATCTAATTTTATTTGGGGTTAATTATTCAGGATTCACTCTTTGATGTGTAAGGAATAGCAATTAGTAATTTTAGTGATTTGAGAATCATTGGAGGTGTAATCAGTTAAAATGAGTGAGTGTTTACAACACAAGGTGGTGAATTAGTCGCTCTCAGCTGGAGAACAGGAACATTAGGCTCTGCAAGATGAAGGCAAAGGATTTCCAACCATGGTAAGAACAGTCGCTTCAAAATCAAACACAAGTCAACAACCATCCAGCATGGCTTCTCTGGGCTGCACTAAGCTGCAGAAGGTTCCCGAAACTGTCTTTAACCAGGTCATTTTTTGCCACTTTCCACAACTAATTTCCTCTGATTACATCATTGCCTCCATGGTAACCAGAAATGGTACCAGAAAAAGGAAACTCTAGGTGAATATGCCACTTACAGGCAATACTGACTCTGTTGTTACCACAGAGCGCACTGACCCTGTTCCATGTTTCTGATCAGCTGAGCATCACTGACTGGATTTACAGCCCAGGATTCAACAAACCCGACTTAGCTATGCTAGCCACAGACCTGCTGGCCTCATTCCATGTCCTCTTTCTGTTTACTTCGTCTCCATTTCCTCCCATCAAACAGACTGAAAATACCTATCTTCTTTGTTCCAGCCATCTGCTCTGAATACAAGGAAGGCACATCAAATTACCCTCTCTTGAAAACTTCATTCACTATTCTTCACCTCTACTGCTACCAAAACAGTATTTTTAATGCAGTTATCTCATATTTAGACTAAAGGCATGGCCTTTAAGTGGTTTCCATTCTTCCAAAGCTAGTACTTTCCAGAGCACTATCTAGGGAGTTGGCAAATTGAAAACCCCCATTGACATTCCACCCCTTGAGCATAACCAAACAATCCTTTAAAAGGAGGGTAAGGTGGGAGGGCTGCACTCCCTGATTTCCCAAGTTTGGACAAAACTATGGTAATAAAATCAATGTGGTATTGGCAAAGGGAAGCCATATCCTCTAATAAATAGAACAGACAGTGCAGAAATAAGCTCTCACACTGGCGGCCAGCAGATCCTGTGGCCATCAAGCTGGAGTGTAGAGGAATATTGGAAGCTTTGTGACAAGCCTTGTTTGGAGTTCCCCAATATTTGGCAGGTTCAAATTCTGGAAAGAAGAAATTCTCTGGCTGGATGAACCTTCTTTAAGAATACAGAGGAAACGGACAAGCTTGGTGGGTTATAGTCCTACCACCCCAGATACACTGATCAGTTAGTATCTAATGGATGCAAACAGTTTCTCTAACCCAGGTTATTATATGCTTATAGGTACATGATAATCTTGCATGTGTATATAAATGTAAAAGGACAATTAGGGTAATTATCAGTTTCATTTCTTCAGACCTAAACCTTTCCTATGTACTAATAATGACTCTTGGACCAACTTATTTTGAAATAGATCAGAGATCAGAGATCACTGTAGACTCTCAGGCTGCTATGCTATAAAGAGGTAAAACTGTCTTCGTCTTACCTATACTTTTATGATCATTATCTCTTAGCTTCCCGACAGGACCCTTTCTATTCTCAGATGAGCCCATTCCACTGCATTTTTCTATGAGAGTACTTTATTTTAGTTGTTACAAATGACTAAGAGCATGTATGTGCATTTGTATCTCTTTGCTGAGCATATCCTCCAATCATAGGGTTGCAAATGTTTCATTCTTTAGATATCTATTCATGCACTGTGCATCCCCCCTCCATTCTTACACTGACAGACACTTTCATTGAGTCTATATCTTGAAAGGTGTTAATATGCTATAATAAACATGTGAGTACAGATATATCCTTGATGTAACTATTTCATTATCTGTGGTAATATACTCACTAATGAGATCGCTGGGTCATTATTTAGTTTGAGGAAGCCGCAACAAGGTGTTGCTCAGGTGGGTATGAATATGCATTGCCAGCAACACACTGTAAAACTTGAGCTTTGCTACAAAGTCACCAACACCCATTACTGCTCCTCTCTCATAGCCATTTTAGTAGGTGATATGGTAGCTCATGGTTGCGTTGACATGTATTTCCCTGGTGATAAGTGCCGTGGAAATTATTCTGCATATTTGTAAACTATTTGCTCATCATCTTTTGAGAAATATTTAGTTAAATCAGATTTTTAAGTTTTTAGTGATAAATTCCTATCTTTCTTTTGAGGTGTTAAGTATCCTAGCTATGAATAGCTTCCCAGATAACCAGCTGCTGTTTTCTCTCATTCTTCTGGTTGTCTATGTAGCTCCTCACTTCATTGATTGTTCTTTGTTGTGCTGCCTTTGATTCTGAGATTATCTCTTCTTTGTTGTTTTACTTTTGTTGACTTTGCCTTGTGGTATTATTAGGGAAAAAAAAACACCTTTACTTACACTAATGTGTTGGATTGTTTTCCATATGATTACTCTAGCTGTTTCTCAGTTTTAAATTGTATATTTAGGTCTTTGACCCAATTTTATTTGACTTTTTATGAATATATAGTGAGAAATAGAGGTCAAGTTTCCTGTATACACACATATCCATTTTTTAGCACATTTCCTAAAGACAATGTCTTTTCTCCAATGGATCCTCTTCATGATTCTGAGAAGCATCATTTGGCTATAGCTGCTGGAGTACCTCTTCTATTCTACTGGTCTATATGCTAGATTTTTCTGCTTGTAGTTTGCTGATGGGTTGACATAGCTTGGAAGTAAGTTTTGAAGACAGACACTATTTTTTTCTTGTTGTTGTCATTCATTAAGAGTATTTTGCCTATTTTTAGTTACACAGAAATTATTTTAAGACTGATATCTGTATTTTGATGAGAATTGTACTGACTCTGAAGTGGCACTAAGGTACCATAGTCATTTTGACAATATTAATTTTCCAATCTATAAATCTAGAATATTCCCATTTTTGTGAATCCTTGTGAGTTTCTTTGATCAAAGTTTTATTATTTTCATTGTACAGATTATGTATTTTCTTGCTTAAATATTGCACTAGATGTTTTAACTTGTCGTAGAAATATTGAGTAGGATTGTTTCTTCTTTACCCAGTTACATGCCACTCTGTTGATTTACACATCTCTCTTTGTTTCTAGATGCCAAGGACCTGCTCACTCATTCCTTTCTATTTGGACCACCTTTTCTACCATATTTTTTCATATAGAAGCCCAAGTCTTTCTTAAACATGCAGACTACCTGCAATCCTTAACAGATATCCTTGGCTCCCTGAGACAAAGACTTTCACCTAACTTCCCACAACATATCTACAGCATTTAACAGGTGCACTGCCTGAAAAACAGAGATCCATTTACCTCACTACACTATGTCATCTCTGAAGGCACTTAGCATGTAAGCTTCACATTCCATTCCTGCAGCATCTCCTCCAATGGCTGATACAATTGAGATCAAGAAGAGCTGGAAAATATGTGATGAGTGTGTAGATGCATTGTTTTTTTTTTTTTTTTGCAAATTGAATCTCTGCCACCTAAGTCAGTCCTTAAAGAAACAACTTGGGAAAAATACATGGACACAAGTCTCAAATTTGGTGGAAACATGTGGGGGCAGAAAAGACAGGAGGAAAGGTCAGAGGATAAGATGTGGGGGAGAATGTTGGAGCTTGACTCTATGAAAAGCCCTATCTGAGAATTAAGGACTTCCACAGAAGACTTAGCAGTCCTAGCTTTTTCTGAGATCAAGTTTACAAAGCCATAGTTTTCCCATATAAGAATGCAAACAAACCTGACCTACCTACCCCATTTGTAGCTGTATAATAAGAATGCGACTCGGCATTCTATCCAAAGGGAGGAGAAGGTGGGGATAGAGTAGATGGGAGAGAGAAAACAAAAACTTAACACAAGACTCAATAGAAGACAGTGTGAGAGAGCTCTACAAATGGGAGTTCCCTTAACCTGTTCCAGTGTGGGGGTACATAGACACAGTACAGACACAGCCCTGCAGTAGTAGACTGGGTCACATGCAAAGCACTTACTAGCCTAAGGCACTTGGGAAAGCCATGGGATTCTATGTCTACACTGCTTTGCAACGTGAGAATAACAGCACATGCCTTAGCTATTGCCTTGGATTTTACCAACCAACGTGCATAAATTTTAAACCATCTTTAAAACTTTGATGTCCTATATAAATATACATTATTTTTTACTATGAGGTGATTTAGTTATGTAACTTAATGATTAGAGCTTTCTTCACAAATATTTAGAAAGTCAAATGTAATTAAGAATGTAAGTACTATATAGCCCAGAGTCTACTGTGGTTCTAAAGATTCAGGGCAAAGACAAAGGGGCAGAAAGGAAAAAAGAATTAAGATGAGAGATGGCCAGAGGAAGTCCTCACCACTGGTATGTTTGGTTGCCCTTAAAAGGTCCACCAGAAAATTCTTCTAAAACGATTAAACTCTATATTCCCCAGGGCTCTGCTATGTATTACCCAATCACCTGTTTCCTTAAGGTCAATTTCTTCTTAAACAATTTGCAAGACATAACAAGGAAATCTGACATACTCATAGAAGAGATCGCTTCCACCCTCAAAATCAAATAAATCAGCCAAATCAAAACAACAACCACAATCTCGTGATCAAACAAATAGATTTTCTTTTGCTTTACTGGCTCTTTCTCCCCATGTTGCTCTCTAAACCACGTTCCAACAACTGAACATAGTCAAGCCCTGGTCTATAAACCATGCTCCAGCATCTACACATGGTCAAGCCCTGCACCAATAGGAAAGCTTTTAAAAGTCCAAAATCTATTGGATTTTTATCATCGAAGAATCAAGTCCAATAAAGATGTCAATACTTAAATTCTCTGGAAAAAGTAAGTTTTGTCCTTAGGGAGCCAGCCACTGCTTGCATTTCATTTACTTCAACTTTCTCCCTCAGAGGAGGTAATGTGATGGAAGACAATACAAACAGCACAGTCCAATGACGTATTCTGGGCTGAAGTTCAAGCACCTTGCTAATTTAGCAAACTTGTTCGACCAGCCCAAAGACATAATTTAGCTGAGTGCGGGATTCCTTCCTTCCTTTTACTTCATTTGGCCAGTGGCCTAGGAAGGTCTATCAATCCTTAGCACAGTGGATTTATTGCACCCTTGTATTCTTCCAACAGTAGCTGCAGTCCTCGGAGTCTCAAGTTGAGTGAGCTCAGCCTTGGCATGCAAGGGTCTCCCTCCTGTGTTTCATCCTTAAGAGCATTTGTTCCAGGTCCATTTGCCAAGGACATGGTAGCAGTTCCTTTCCTGGCACTTAAGTCTGCAAATACTATGGGGATTCTTACAAAGAAACACACTTGAGTCTCTAAGTTCTAAAGACACTTGTTCAGCTTAATGGACAATATACAACATTATAAACCTACCAAATAATCAGGTTAGAAGGAATTTTGAATAGAATAAGAAGGTTCAACAGCTTAAGATTCATAAACAATTTCTAAATGGACAAATGCCTACTTTCTGCTTTTACAAATAAAGCTTTATTGGAACACAGCCACAACCATTCAATTACTTATTATATGTGGCTACTTTCTCATTCCAATGTCAAATCTAAGTAAAGAAAACACCTTACCTCCCTAAAAGCCTATCTACTGTGACAGTTAGGACTTACAGAAAACTTACTGACCTTGACCTTGTCCACCAACTTATTTTAGATATAAGAAAACTTAGATTCAGTAAGGGTACACTTATTATCAAAAAGTTCAACATTTTTCCAAAGCAAGATAACTTACATTGTATCAGGCATTCTCCACACACACTAAATAAACACTAGTTCTGCCTAGTATTTGTCAGGGGATTTTATGTTTCTTTCAGATGAAATTATGTTGAGATAACTGTTTTCAGACATAGTAAAGCTTGAAATTTTCCTTTTCCAAAAAAGTGAAGCAAGCAAACAAATAATCTCAATGTAACACAGTATCTGGTAGGTTTCTATTGTTTCTATAGGCTTCATAGTTTAAAATAACATAGGTTTCTGATCTTATTGTTTCATAAACAAAAGTCCATGATGTATACCAGTGGACTAAAACCAAAGTATCTCTAGAGCTGCTTTATTTTATGAAATGTCTGCAGAGAACCTATTGCCTCTCCTTACCCAGCTTCGAAAAGTGGCCCTTATCTGTTGGTATGAGTCCCCTTTCCTCCATCTTCAAAGTCAGCAAACACTACTTGGACCTTCTCTCATTATGGGTTACTCCAAACTCCTCTGCTTTGCCTCTCATTGATTTCTAAGGAAAATTACTGTGAATACTGGTCTCACCCATAGGCTGCTTAGCAACCTGAACTCTGTTTAAATCATGAAGACCCTTTGCCATGGAATCAAACTATTCACAGGTTCAGCAATCAGGACCTGGTATCCTCTTAGCAGGTCTACCGCATGCCACAGTAAGCCATGGAGGAGGAGGCTGCAGGGAACACGGGAAAGCTGGAGGAAACGAGTCTACCAGTGCACTCGAAGTGTCTTCCGGCCATGACATGGAGTATCTGAAGTTAAAGAACTTCCTAAGACATCCTTCATATTTAAGGATATCTTTCCAAATTTAGATATTACTTAAACATTCAAATTTGTCTTCCATACACTGTTCTCCTGGTGATCTATAATCTTGCTACCAAATTTAGGGAAAATCCATGTTAGATGGTAAGCTGAGAAATGCATTTCAGGAAGCAAAATTAGATTTTTATCTAACTCAGTTCTTGATTCTCCCTGTGGGAGGCTTTTCTTTACACCACTGTATGAATTTTAAAAGAAAAGGCCACCAAAGGATTCTGCTGCTGCCCAGAATAGGATGGTCCACACCAGAATCAGGGACTATAGAGTTACTTTGTGACTTTAAGCAGATATTAACAAATGGAATGAGAGGTAGAATATACCTAGCAGGTGCATGAGATGACAAAAACAAAATAACAACCAACCCTATAACCTTATTTACCTCTTTGGACATGTTACAATTGTTACTAGGTAATACAGAAATATGAGCCTGAACTACCCTGATGATACAGCTGGAAATATTAAGCTTATTTGGGAAACCAATAAAGAGTTTCACAGAAACATAAGCAATAGCATATCAATACAGTGTTATCTGCATTTGCTAAGCACCTGATGCTTGACAGTGAAAGAGAACTAGAAAGCTGCTGGCTTGAGAAAGTGAAAAATACCAATAACTGCACATGTTAGAGATGGGATGAGAAGGAAAAATATTGTAATGCAGATTACAGCCTTGTAAGTGCAAGGAACCTGCTTAATAGCTTTTAAAGACCCTTTCAACACCAATGGTTTATGACTCCATGACTCAAAATGTGAGGGCCAATTAACAGCAAAGAGACAGACTGTTTTCAACCTGAGTAGTCAGAAAATAGCCCCATGTTATAGCAGGGCAGTTAGCCTAACTGCAAGAAGGCACTCTTTAAGCATTACACCATAAAACATAATTCTCTAGGCAAGATCGGGCAAACAGCACCCAGTAACTCATGCTGCTAATGACTGACCCCCTCATACCCAAACCTCACAACCATATTGAAAATTAAGCATTCAGTAGTTGTTTTCAAAGTGGACTCCCAATGCACAGAATTTTCCACATGCCATTCAGTTGTCACTGGGGAATAAAAAGGACTGTAGACCTTTGGTAATTCCCCCAGGAATCCCTGAACTTCCTATATGTAGACAGCTTCACCTTCTAGTTTGGGGGTTGCCTAAAGGTTTAGTGGGTAGAAAGGCATGAAGACAAGCAAGTACTAGCTACCCTGGCCAACAGCAACGGAGATGGATGTGGTGCAACAATACACCAAAAATTGAGGTGTACACATTTCCAACCATTACAATAAAAACCAAGGAAAATACCAAATTACAAAGATGGAAAATTTCCACCGTGAACAACAAGACTGAGCCAGAAGAAAAAAACAAGCTATGCAGTCACAGGAACAACATCCCCTCCTAGAAAAACATACACATTCCCACGAAGAACTCTTTCCTTCTGAATAGAGCTAAAGGTTCAGGAAATAGTTTGATAGAGACATTATATTACCTAGACAAACCTGAACTGGATTATCTGTTTGTTTATTAGATTATGGCTTTAGGCTCATTGTTCCATGCTAAGCGCTCTTGACATGAGCCGACACACACATTCCTTGGAAGGAAGGCTTTTGTGGTTGTATTTTATGGTACTTAGGCCCTTGAAAAGACTTGTGAAAGCAGTCACCCCAGAGGATTAAATCTAGTCTCTGGGGCCAACCTCACTGGGAGGGTCCAGTTTATTTCTCACAGCCTCAAATAGGACATATGAGCTTTTTGCACTCAACACCAACTTATTCCCTGTGGAATTTCTCATAGTAACTCTCACCCACTGATCTTAGTCATGACCCAAACACCAGGTCCTGGGTACCAATGAATGGAAATCAAGGCCAGGTATTCTGGAAACGAAATTCAACTAGGGTTAACTTATGTCTGTCCACCCATAGGGGAAACACTGTACTGGCATTTCTGTTAAAACATCAGGCAAAAACATTCTTACAAAAATAAATACAAGAGTGTATCAACCACAGCTTCTGATTCTATATAATAACAAACCAAAAAAATCATGTCATTCATTTACAGTCTATTCACTTTGCTGATTTCTTCATTTTAATAGGAAAGCCTTTGTTCGTACGCCTCAGACTGGATTGGAATAAGGCTACAGTGTAGAAAGCTTCTGATACCAGGGGTCTCAACATTAGAGGATTCACTACAACTTCTTATCCCCATCCAGCAGGGGCATAAACATGAGAAGAACACATTTCTAGAAACAGCACTCCTAACAAAGCTTTCAAACACCTGTGGCCTTTGTTTCTCTGATGTTTTAGGTATTGAGCTGTGTGGCACTCTTAATCCTCTCAGTTATAAAACAGGTCTAAGTGTTGATTTTCTGTGTCAGTGAGGCATTTATCCTGCAGAGTTTTTTATTTGTGCCTTTGATCAGTGAAACCGAAGTATCTCAGTGTTTTATTGATTACCAATAAAGGCCAATAATATTTGAAATAAGCTTAGAGAAAGGAGTAAGACACACCTGAACACTGCGTCCTCCTGTTCCCTAAACTGCCCTCTATGGAATCCTGTCTATCACCACTGGACAATACAAGCTTATGCCACACTGAATGTTCTAAACAGCCCGGGCATGTGATGAGCACGGTATGCATCACCTAAAACACAGAGAATGGGCAAAACTAATTTTAAATTCTACTTCATGTTAATTCATATAAATTAGGTATAAATTAAAACTCAAAATCATGACTAGTAGCTAGCATATCACGTGTCAGGGATTTATCCTTACTACATAAAGAAGATGACTCATTCCAGTTTCCAAGGACAAAATTCATATTTGGAAAGTATGAAATTCAACCCTTTTTTTGTCAAAATTTCAATATCAGAATGTAGGAGAAAAACCCAAGACATGAGCACATTCATGAATTTCTTATCATTTGAATGAGGCTATGCCAATAGGGAAAATAATCAGGTTTTCTATTCTCTTAACACCTTAATTCAGATACTGGGTTAAAGGTACTTACAAGTGAAGGCCTGGAACTAGGAAAGGGAATTATTATACAGAGAAACACCGGTTTTTGTTTTGGTTTGGTTTGTTGTTGTTGTTTTAAAAAAGGGCAGTGCTATAGAAAGCCCCAAGTGTTAGTGCTACCCTGTCACAGATGTTTCCTGAGGGCATTGTGGGGAGCAAGTGGCCTAAAGGCTGACATGGCTTCTCAAAAGAGTATATTACAGATGAGTGGATCTGGAAAGTCCCACAGTCTGCATTCCCAAACAGCAGAGGCAGAGGAGCACTCTGAACACAGACAGGGCCACATAGCAGGCTGAGTAGCCCCCCAGGAGGTAGGCATCCAGCACAGGGAGGCAAGGCCTCTTCCCTAGTAAAGAACCTGCAGAGAAGGCAGGGCAAGTGCAAACTAAAAGGTTCCGAGTTACGCAGGAAGAGCAGGTGTGAGTGGAACAGACATACTGTAAACAGACAGGAACAGAACAGGAGAGAGACAGAGTGAGTTACGGAGTCAGCTTATGGCACACAGGGAAGTCATTTCAAATCCACTTTACACCTCTACCCTCCAAAAACAGATTAATAACTTCAAAGCAGGTTGAAGTGAACTTGATTATACTTGCAAGTTACAGCAAAATTAAAAGAAAGACACTCCAAATGTAAAGGTAACACACATACACACACACACACACACACACACACACACACACACACACACACACACACACGCTGTTGATTGGATAAGAAGTTAGTTACCTGATAAGGCAATTGTTTGTTTTCTAAAAGTTCCTATCATGGGACATGGAAAACCAAAGCTATAATTGTGACATGCCAACTAATTCACTCTGTGTGCAGGAAGTCATTTCATCAAGCTGCTTCAATGAAACTGCCAACCATATCTTCAGCAGCAGCTCCTTGACATGAGCAAAGGAGAAATGAGTATGAGAGAGAACCGTGAGAAACTGACACCTCATACAGAGCAAGGACACATAACCAGGGATCTCTTTAGCTCCCAATGAGATCTCTGCAACAGAACACCAATGCACCTGATCAGAGGACACAGGTATGCCGGGGTATGGATCTATTAGTAACAATTGGGTATAAGGGTTTAGAACCAGGCTTGATGGGAAATGCTTTCTCATCTCTGGTGGCCTGTGAGACAGATAAGCTCTCATGACAAATATTTTAAGGTTTTCCCTTTTTGTGGTGCCATCATCTGAATGTGAGATGTCCCTACAGAATCATTCCTGAATCCTTTGCTTCACTTTATAGAGTGATTTTGAAGTGGTAGAGCTGTGAGGAACTGGGACCTACCTGATGGAAGACGTGGTTATGTTCTATGTCTGGGTACCTCCTGGTCAGCCATGTGCAAAGGCCTGTCTGACTCCCATGCTGCACAGACACAGACTGAAGTGTATCTTCATGCCTTCCAGGCCCTAATGGATGGGAGCAAGCCTCCCAGGGATGGCATGAGTCAAGAGCAATCTCTCCTCCCTTAAGTTGTTGCACAAAGTGCTCACAATGACACAGGAGGAACTAAAATTGCTTTTTTTTTTTTTTTTTTTTTTTTTTTTTTTTTTTTTTTTTTTTTTTTTTAAGAATCAAACTGTGTCTGAGAGGATTACTTTTAAAAAGCATACTTCTACAAAAGCCTGGGAAACTCGGTGCTAAGTGAGCAAGAAAAGTTGGGACCCACCCTAACTCATCTTGCTTCCCCTAAGTGGATCACTCAGAACTCCCTCATTCAGGAAGCTTTTATGAAGATGTGGTGTGGTCGCAGCAATCAGTGCTATGCGCTGTCTGTCTGCTCTCTGCCACTATGTTAGAAACCCCTCACTTGGGATTCCTCATTCTAAGAATATAAACTTCTGCCTCCCTCTCCATTTTCTAGGTAATTTGGTTGAAAGCAAACACTTTCTGTGCTTACCACACACATACTCACAGCCTAGACTGAGGAAATCAGAGAAACCACTAACCTTAATGAAGTATTGGCTATATACACCTATGCTTCTGTCTATACCTTAAAATACTTTATAATTAAGAGCAGAACTCTACTGACAATACAAAAGACTCACTCACGTTAATATGGTTCATTTTACTAAATATTTTAAATATATATAATAGCTACAAACCAGTCTTTCACTTCACCCGACGAGAGAAGCCACTCAGAATTAAAATTTTTACTCTGCGACTTTCCCACACCGTGCCCCAAGGCAAAAGCCACAAGATCAATAAACACTCTGCAAAAATGGTCACCTAACATTATTTATGGCTGAAAGAAGTGTTTTAGACACACCTACAAAGTTTCAATTTTACAGCACTGTCTGTATGCTGTGATATTTAAGATTATCTCTAAGCTAATTCAGGAGGGAAGGACTGAGGCACAGAGGACAGGGGAGCATGAAAGAAAAGAAGGCTATAGAGAGAAGAGCAAGAGACTGCATGGGACGGGAGGAACAGCAGAACAGACAAGAATATGAGCCAATCGTTGCTGAAGATGAAGACATACGCAGAATGTATGAAATACATGAATACGCAGGATACATGAAAATAAGTGTTACAACTGTTTTTAAAATTGTCCATGACAACTTGTTTTTTTTTTTAAAAAAAAAAAAAAGCAGGAAAGGATACATCTTTTGACAGTCATAACACAAGTCCCAGCATCCTGGACTTAAGAAACATACTACCAACATATTTCTGAGTTAAAATGGCACAGGCCTGACCCTGTTTCTTGAGATAAAAACTATGTACTTTATCTCTCATAGTTCAAGCCTTCCTTAGCCAAAGTTCAATCTTTGATGTAGGTTAAACGGTTTGTAATCTCTACTGGATCCTACACACATGTAGGGCTTAGTCCATACAATACCCTTTCAATTTTCTCATCCAAAGCTTAAAGAAGGGCCTGCTAGGTGTTAAGCTAATAGCTTCTCTATGGCTCATGCTGACTTGAAGCTGTTTACACTAACAGTGTACCTCATGAATGCCTGAGGTAGCTGTGCGATATTTGTATTTGCTTAAAGAAATGAACTAAAAATACAGACTCTGCTGTTCCTTAGACAGCTCGTAGGTTCAGACCAGTGCACTACACACAACTATCGCCAGTGTGCTATCATAGATGTATAGCAGTAATCCAGTGTTCCAAACAGCCGAGGGAAAGTGTCAGAATTTAATTTGCAGGACTGAAGAGCATGAGGAAGAGTTGGGGAGTGGAAAAACTAATACTGAACAAGAACTGCTAGCATGGCAGCACATCCTGGTTAACAAATCAGAGGGAAAGGTAGGTCTGCCTCTCTTCATAGGTCTTCCACTCTAGGTTGGTCTGCCCCTCTTGGTAGGTGAGCATTATCTAGGCAAAATCGAGTATACTAATAACATGCTATTAGTTTAAGAAACAAGATAGGTTAATAGTTATACTGTCACCCAATTACTACAAGACAGTAAGGCGGTTTTTGTTTGTTTTGTATTTTCTAATTTTCTCTGGGGATAAAAACCCCACTCTTGAAGTAATACACCTTAGATATGAGAAAATGGAATGTTTGGAAAGGGGAATTCACAGAACACGAAACGATCTCCACACCATAGGAAATGGTCATCAAACACTTGCCGAACTCCATGGACCGTGTTGACCTAGTTCAATGGTTAGACCTCAGCACACACAGGGGAAGACTGCTCAGCTCTCTAGCACAATATTTAACATGATTCCATCACTTTGAATCTATCATGCTGTGGCATCCTTCACCAATATTAGAACCAAGTTCTTCAGGATTCAAACGCAGGCTGAAGACCAACAGCTCTCCAGGAATCCTCTTGGCCTTTAGCTCTGATTGGAAGTGTTGAGACATTCAGCATCATGGACTGAGCATCTCTAGGATTCTTGGCCTATCCAATGTGAGACCTACATGGTAGAATACAAAGGTTCTATCCTTAAAATCTAGCCCTTTAATTAATACATATGCACAAATTGTCTCTCTACACATATGTGTCATATATGTAACATGTGTACATGAATATATTTATTCAAACAATTTGTTATTTTCCTTTAGAGAACCTTGACCATTACCTTGACCAATAGTAATCCATTACTATTATCCCAACCTATAACCTACAACACCCTTAGCACACACTTTCATCAAACAGGCATGCATAGGAGCCAGCTCCAGTACCAGACACTGTATCTACTCTCAGTTCTCTTTGTGGCAATACTTATGTTCTACAATCACCTATGTTCCCAACTAAACTAAAAGGTCCATAAAACTAAAGGCCATATTTAAGTTACTCAGAACCATGCCCTCATGTATTCATTGTCAGAGTGAATACTAAAACAAAAGTGATAAGATGATTAAAGAAGGATCCTTCAAGAGTGTCACCAAAGGGACCTGTCCTGGCCAAGGCATCACTGTCAACGTAATTGGTTTCTAGCCCCAAGATCTGCTAAAATGTCACAGGATACTCTACAATCATGATCTTAGACAGCAATTTGACTAGAAATAGATGCTTTGCCCTCCTCATGAGACGTTTCCTCCACATCACTGTGAGATGTAAGACATTGAGTCACCCTTTCTCATACAGAAACAGAAGCCAGAACTAGAAACTAGCATTCTCCCCATCATATCTGCAAGAATTAAAACATTGCATGTTATCATGTGTTGGGATGACAGGACAAAACAAGATGAGCATGCTTCAGTAGGATACATTATCCCTAAAAATAAACTGCATGTAAAACATCTTGACAGAAATGCTAAAACTGACTATGTAGGCACACAATGACTAACTATACAGCCTCCAACCACACCCTAAGCCTACCAGTCCTTAAGAATACTGTACAAAGATGCTCAAGCCATACCTGTATATAGGACCAAAAAGTTAGAAATACATGCTTATATCACTTTGAGCTTTATCTATGAGAATAAACTCTTGAGATACAGAAAGCATACACGATGTCATACGCTGAATTGTTGGGAGCAGTAAAGCTCTAGAGGGTCTGCAATGTGAATAGATCATTACAAGGCTGGAGTCATGCAGACAGAAGCCCATTAATATGCCTGTTTAAACTCATTAGGGAGAGGAGAGCACTGACTCCTGTTGTGTGGACAGTGAGTGAACTAGAGGCCCTGCTGGACTCCTTACCAGTCTGTGTTCATCAAGTATTATCTGTGTCTAAACATATCTTGTACATATTTGATCAGTTTGCAAGCTTAGATTAATGTTTTCACATTACCCAGATAATATTCATATCTTAGATCTAACTCAAAGAATATATTATAAATCCCCCAAAATGTTATTTTCTATCTCTTAACATTAAATAATACAAGTATTATTCTATTGACAGCAAAAACAGTCTCTGCTAAATATTCAGAGTACACAAAGCGAGACACAGTTAGGTCCAGGCTGACAGCAGGTAAATAAGGTGTGTGACCACAAAAGGTCAAAGCAGCCAAAGAAAGTGGCTGCTTGATTTTGAATCCCAGCTCAGCCCCTCAAATAGCTTACAGTCTCTTACCTCACTGGGCATATCTATCAAACAGGAGCAGCCTTCAGCCCCATCAGCCCCACTTACAACACCTGACAGCACCTCCAAGGAAAAGAGAAAGTGAAGTGATGTTCAAAAGAAGAGAGTATGCCCACATTTCCAAACCACATAAAGATAGAGTCAGTTTGCAGCTGGCACTACCATAAGTCCTGTGCCCCAAAGGCTAATCCCTTGACTCTCACTGTGTGACTCAAAACAGCTTACAAACCCAGCTTTTTCATAATGTTGGGCCTTCTGAGCATTTCCTCAGCCCCAATCTACAATCCTTCATTCAATTTTAAGAACCCTCTCTACGCCACAGGATGAAGGTGGAAAGCCAATACAATACTACACATACAGGAGCAGCAACATTACCTTTGCTAGGAGATAAGCGTTCATGTTTACAGCCTCTGGTCATGGATGCCCAGAGAGGTCATTTTTGCTTCAGACCTTACGTTGTTTCATAAAATCGCATGTTTCTCAACTCTGGTTTCACAGACTGACATGGGAAATGTTCAAAAGACCTGATGATGTGCAAATCCTCTGCTCGTCAAAATAATCAGACACGTGAGGCCTGCTTGTTCCAGACAAGCTCAGCTAAGCAAGTGCCATGGTTGATGCACAGGAATTCTAAGTCTCCATGAATCATCAGTGTTGAACCACTAGGTTTCCACATCAGTCTTTCAGGGCCAACTGGGGTGTTCACATTAGGGCCTCAGACAGCCTACTGGATGGCTATCGCCACCCAGGGAGAGATGGAAGCACTTCCTCCAGTGCTAGAGTCCTCAGCACCTGCTCTCTGGAAGACAAGGATGACAAATGGCAAACAGCAGGTGTTATGCAGTGAAAGTGGCATTTCTAGAAAGCTGGAAAGCAAGAATGGGGTTGTAAAAGAACCTAGAAAAAAAGCAAATGGAAACAAGCAAGAACAAAAAAAATCACTCCCTGCCTTCTCAGTCTTCTCATTGCTGTTGAAAACAAAGCTATTATCAGCCCACAAGGTTAGAAACAAGGTAGAAGCTGAGACCAGGCCTGAGAAGAACAGGGGGCACCAGACTGAGGAAACCTAGGAGATAAAGTGTTTCAATCTGTCAGTACAAAAGAAAAGAAAAAAGAAAGAAAGTCAGGAAATGAGCTAAGCAGAGAGAAGCTAGATTGTTTTTAATTAAATGAAAATTTAAAATGGAAACAGTAACAAAAAGAAAAGTCAAAAGAGCCTTTATATAGCATTATAAAACCAACCACACAGGAGCTAAAGGGCGATGAGGTCACCCACAGTCACAGACTATAATGTTGCTTTTCAAAAGAAAACAAAACTGAAGATGAGCAACAGTTCAGTTCATGTCTTGCCCATGCAGTCTCACTAGCACAATCTGGATGGCAGCAGAAAGGAACATGGTTAGGGGAACCTAAAAGCCACTTGCTACTTTCACTGGTTCACAAGGGCCACATGAGCTAAGAATCAAAATGAAGCTGATCCTGCACATTAAGTTCAAATGATTGGCAATACCCATCTGAGCCATTTCCAGTCATTTCAGCATTGGCCCAAACTGAGTGATGTATGAATAAAGCTTCCCTGGGAGTATTAAGTAGGACGTATGTACACAGGATGTGTCTGTGTGTGGACAGTCGTTTCTAAAAGCATTGAGTGGAAAGGGATGAAGATGTCCCCATCTCTGCCCAATGGAACAGGAAGGAGAAAAACACTTTATTTTAAATCCCCCAAAATGTTATTTCTGCAAGACAGTGGTTTGCAGGAAGATAACCACTAACAAGTCATTACATGTGTTCTCTAGCACAAACGGCTGGGGTGCTTTATCTCTTTCAACTAACTGATGTATATGACTCTGAAACCAGGGAGAGGGTAAAGAGAGAGAGGAAGAGACAGGGGAGAGTGCTTTACATGTATCCTTTGTGCATTTGTTTCTTTATAGGCTAGAAGACCAAGGAGGTCAGGGACATGGAGCCTCACTTATTTGCAAAATAAAGATAGTGCCTGGCACATGGTAGCCTCCTAAACATTATTTGAATGGATAGCTGCATGAATCTTTTGCCTTACTGAACCAAAGCCTGGATTTTTTTTCCCTTAAAATCCTGAGTACATGCTAATTATGTTATAATAGACATTTCCCCCAATTTAACATATAATCAAAGTACAAGAAATAACTTTTGTTTTCGAGTTTAGCTGTTCAATGAATGGCTAAGGTTGCAAGGCTGTTTGCTCTCCAGTTGTGTCTTTTCAATGCATATATGAATAGGAACAAAGCTATACACATAATATACCTTCTCTATTGTGAAGGATATAAATCAACTATAAGATGGTTATACAAAACCAAACTAGAGCATGCTTGTAGATTATGGGATTGAAATTATGGAGTCTGACTCTACAAAATAAAGGGAGAAAGATCTTAATTCTAATGATGAAATTTTCAGGTTAGAATACTTCAGTGAGGGGAGAAAAGACAAAGTCTATAAGCAAGTATGAGGCAGTCTCAAGACAGGTTTGAAAACGATGCATCTCTGCTTAAAGTATTATAGGCATGCTGACAAAATGAAGAGCATGCCACCCCTGCTGAATGGACTGACTAGAGGTTCTGGTGTGAGGCATTTCCTTCTGTGCCCTGGAAAAGGGAAAAGCGGGGAAGTGCTTTGTCAATCAATCAGAGTAAAGTGAAGTTGCTTGAGAAAGATTGGTACATCCAGATTGCCATTGGATGGCAATTCCTTCCTATCCTGTGAATGTTAGAGCTATGACAAAACACTTCTGTACATCCTAGTGACTGAGGAAGATTGATGCAATACTGAAATTCAGGACTGCTAACTAATATCAGAAAACAAAGCTCTGAAGCTTTGGAAGTCAAAACCACAAATAAGGGTGACAGGATGTAAGACATCCAATGCATTCCACCAATTTCTCTCATCCAGATGGAGATAATCGCAGGCCATTCAAATATGTTCAGCATTTCAAATTCACAACCAACTTTTACCTAATATACTGTTAGAAGTGAAACAAATAAAGGCTAAGATTTTCTGATCTGCGTGAGTTAAATGGAGAAACTTAGGTTGGATAGGTTTTTACAAGAAAGATAACAAGGTCTGCCAAAGACAGAGACAGGTCTTAGTGGTAGGCCAGGGCTGTATTCACTTACACTCCACTATACCAATTCAGTTGCAACTGTAATGTATAACAAGTTTACTTTGGATGTATGGCATTCAGTCATCAACAGGAATGGTCACTTTTGAAAAAGAGGGGGCTAAATGAGCAACTAAATGAAGTCTTGAGTTTATAGAGTTTCTCTCTATTCTAGAATGTTTGATGTGTATCTCTATGTATATACTAATAAGATATAAAATGATATAAAACTGAATCTGGAAGGAAAGTTCACAAATTCTCTCAATGGTTTTTCCATCTGTCTCTATCCTGTCTTGAAACAAGAACAAACTGTAGGCCTACAACACTTTTAATCATCTATAAATGTCTTTAAAAAAAACAAACACACACTCCTCAAATTTGTAGCTCTCTCCTGCCTTGGCCTACCAGGTCCTGAGATGGCAGGAGTGTACCGCAATAACTGGCTCCTCCATCAAATTCTTAATCAAGAAGACTCCAGATTCAGGAAGAACTCCATCAGCTTTCCCATGGTTGGTCTGCTTCCTGAACTAAGCTGGTGACTATCCTCAGGATACAATACCAGGCATCCTCCTGGAATACTTACTAGAACAAAGGGCTTATATTCAAACTATGCAGGTTGAGTATTAAGTTCAGAAATTTCCTTACAATATAGACAAATAGGGTCCTTCCAGATGGCTCAGTGGTTAAGAACTCTGGCCATTCTTTCTAACGCCCCATGTTCTATTCCCAGCAGACAAATGGCAGCTTACAACTCTAGTTGTAACTCTAGTCCCAGAATATCCAACAACCTCTCTTGGCCTCAAAGGAAAGGCACACACCTAGTGCACAGACATATAGACAGGCACAACTTCCATAGGTATAATAAAATAATTTTTTGAAATGTTGAACTGAGGGCCACACAACATTATGAATAAACAAATATCAAATAAACTTCAGGAAAAGTTGAGGTCACATCTCACTCAGATTCATGCTACAGATTTTAAAGGGTATTTTTTTTACCCAGGTTGTTGATATGACATATTATCACATGGAATATAATTTTTAAAAATCATTATGTAGTATTCAAATTTTAGCAACCAAAAGAAGTAATGAGGGATGGTGGTATAGACAGTGGGAAGAAGGTGCTGCAAACACAGTTACAGCATCACATGTAGCAATACATCGACTTCCTTAGGCTGGACAGCAGCACTCCTAACTCTCACCATCCCGGAGCCAGTGAGGCTTCCACACTGATCCAGTCACATGCTAGTCTCACTCCTACCCACAAAAGCTGTTCATGAAGATTCAGTAGAAATGCATCTCCAGAGAGCTTTATCTAATTTCTACAGTCAGAAGAGCAGCATCTTCAGTGTCTGTTCTTCCCAAAAGACGATGCCTAGATTCTGTCGCCTTTTAGATAGTCATGGGGAATTATCCAGCTTTTCGGGGACAGATGCTTTGTCTTGCCTGGCAATGTAAGTTCACTGTATCAGTGGCCAGAACTTTATGATGTCATCAGCTTAAAGTAAGAGACTTAGAAAGTTCCCTCTAGTACCACATTAGACTTTTCCATACCCAGGTATCTAAACCATTTGCCATTTTTATATCTGGGTGACTTAATTATCTTCCAGCAATTATTAAGCAGCTACGGCCTGCTAGGCATTGTGGCATACCTACAACATGAAATAGCGACTTGTGGTGGTTAAAACTGAATATAGAGAGTATCTGTGAGCCCAGGCTGCCAACATGGCATATGACACATGACAGGAAGACAATGAGCAGTTCCCTGCATACTGTTAGGTACTATGGGAAATATGCAGTGGTAGACTTAGGGACTGGAGCTATAGTATTCAACTCTGACATTGTACTTTCCAGGGAACAGTTATCAACACACAGAGACAACTGCAATGGAAAGTACTATAACAATTGCTGGGCTGACAAACACACAAACCCTCTGGAGTCTTACTTATATTTGAAGACTTAAAAGTGCATCTTCCAAACCTGACCTCCCTCCAAGCATGTAAAATATATGCTAATACATCTAAAACAACACCCCCTGTGTTGTGCACCTCTCAACTAGAACACACTGACTATTGACTCTAAGCCTGACACCATGAGAAAAGACTCTGAGTCCTGTGCAGCACCAGTCACACAGGCAAATATTCAATGTGTAACAGGAGAAGTCTGAAAATTATACATACAAAAGTATATCCACTTAAATGTGTGACATATGAATAGGCATATAAACACATTCACACTTGGACATGAAAGAATGGAAAGAGGAATTTCTTATTAAAATCTTTTTCCAGTGCAGAAAGTTTTCAACTTCTCGATCGCCTCCCATTAAACAAAGGTTTTCTATGCTAGAAGAAGACACAGAGAGGAAGGAATGGAATGTCTAAGTTGTTGTTTACAAGGATAGAATGAAGAAAGGATTGGCACTAATGCTCAAAGGTCAGGCAAGACCATTAAATGATGACAGTACTTAACATTACAACAGGCAGAACTGGAGTCAGCAGTATGAGATGAAGTCTGTGACTTTAATGAGAGCATGAATTGACATCTAGGGAAAATGATAGCATAATTCTTACTTAATGTTTTGTCAGCAATCATATAAAAATATGAGATGTATGTAACTGAAACAGCATATTTACATCTGGTTTCCTATATAAAGAAAGCTGATACGAACTCCGAGACTGCATGGCTCTTCTTTATCCATTATAAAAGACTAGAAGAAAATCCTAGAAGGAAATGCTATGTGGCTACTTTATAAGTAGCAGAAAGATCATTTATTTATGATAACATTTAGTAAGTGCTTACTAAGTACCAGGCACTATTAAAAGAATTTTAAATATAATACCTAACCTTCGCAATAAGCAGGAACTGTTCTTCTACCCTTTCCTACAGCAGAGGTCCAGAGAAGTTCACTTCACTGGTCAAATTACCACATAGTTAGCATTCTCCAAACAGTGAACAGCTACTATTTATCTCATACTGTACCAGGAGAAAGGAAAGGTAGGGAAGAAGAGTAATGTCAAAAGGAAAACATTTATGATTCAGTAAAAATTCACACAGTGAATCAGCTATGGAAGAATATAAATTATAGACAAAGTAGAAAATAAAGATCCTACAGAAACACATGGTTAAACTCTATTTCTGTGTTTAAAAATAATAAATTTCTAGACAAAATTGGGGCTGAACAAAGTACAGAATTCAAATGACTAAGCTTACTCTACCCAGCCTTCATCCACATCAGTTGAGGCTAGACTCCTTTAGGATGAGCTCATAGTCTGAAATCTTTAGACATATAGTTAAGTATATAATAAAAGACACAGGGGGGGGGGTTGGGGAAGTAATGTGTGAATGGCCCCATCCAGTCATTGAAGAGAGAGCAGAGGGCTGACATTAGGACCCTAAGGTGGCACACACCTCATCTACAATGATGTTCTGACCACTGGACACTGTTAATGCCCTTGACCTAAGCTGTAGCTTTGCAAGGATGTGTTCCTGGAATGTTTGCTCGAAATCAGGTCAGAGGTCTCCTACCAGAGATCGTATCACTGATCTAGTGAGGCAAGGATTTCACGAACACTGAGAAGCAAAAGATGAACTTTTGTACATTCCCTACCATCACAGGAAGCACAGAGTCAACCACAAATACTGTATTTTCTAGAGCTTTCTTAAGAACTATAAAGTAGCCCATTTGCAGAAGTCGTTGACTGTGTGCATGGGGACTGCACTGTTTGTGAGATTAAGGAAGCAAATGATGGCTGACTTCCTGGGGTGAGTCACGGCTGTAACCCCCTTTTACTATATTAATAGAAGAAGGGAGGGAAATTTTCCAGGAAACATGTATTACCACAACGACCAAAATAGAAAAAGGTGGTGGGTGACTTAATCACTAAACAGAGAGGACTAGTCCCCTATCTTTATCAGAACAAGAAAACAATAAATCAGACCATTTTTGAAATGTGCTAACCTAGGTTTTTTTGGTGTTGACATCTCCACAGTTCCAGATTTCAGTTTTAATATCATACAAGATTTTGTATTAGCAGAAATTCCATGAAAACTCTAGGCTGATTATAGATGAACAAAATTTCTGAAGAATTAAGTAAAACCTCTTAAAATAGTAAAACATGCATTAGTTCCTTTGAGCCTGAAATTAACAATGTATACCAACTGTGTGCCAGACTCCTGGTCTTCAAGAACCAAACAGCTGAAGAGAAAGTCAAAGCTCTAATGAAGCCTGATCTCTGCTGCCTGCCACAGCACTTGTTTTCATCTTGCTTCTGGAAGATTCCACAATGGCAGCGCAAACACTAACCTAACCCTAACCCTAACTGTAACCCTAACCCAACACTAACCCTGACCCTAACCCTAACCCTAACCCTAACCCTAACCCTAACCCTAACCCTAGAACACATAGTTCTCAGCCTATGTTGACTCTCATAAACATCAACACCTAGAAGACACCACTCTGGCTCTTGTGTTTCCTTGCCTCTTACCTGGGAGGAAGCACTGTGACCATGAGAAGCGTAGGTCAGTATCGTAGGTAGTATGAAAGATGCTAACAAAACGATTTCTTAAAATTAATGTGAGAATTGAGAGAAGAGGAGGATTGGGAATGATGTCTAGAACATAGTTAATACTCAAAAATCTTTATTATACTTCAAATTACTATTATTAAAACAGTGATACCAAGAAGGAGGGGTCTTGGTTCGTCAAAGGAACAGAAGTAATTGTAAAACATGCATGTTAACTAATCTTCTGTCTATTTTCTCGCTTAGGATCCATCACATATCACAATGAAATTATGTGAGACACAAGGTTTATTTATGCAGGGTGGCATTTGAACCCAACACCTTACACTTGTTTGGCAAACCTTCTACCTCTAGCTATACACTCCCAGCCCCACACAGGATAATATACCAGAAACTGTCAGTATACTACACTTGAACTCATGAGTCCATTGTTTAAGATCAGTGGGTATGGCTAAGAGAAAAATCTGTGTAACCATCTCTACCTCCTGCAATCCATAAAACCTGCTAATCTAATCATTTCCAAATATCCTGACAGATGTTACAGGGTACTGGTTCAGGGAAGCAGGCAGAAAACATCTGACTCCTCCAACACAATTCCCCATAAAGTTATATCTATGAAGATGTTGACTATGGTCATTATAGGAAAGATACATGACCAGTAACAAGGCGATGGTGATTCAAATTATAATGTCACTTCAAAAATTTTAATGAGCCACTGCGAGAAATGCTGGGCTAGATTCTTATTCTATCACACTGAATAAAAATGTAAACTTGTGTCTGTCCTTAGTTGCCTAGTGGGAACATTTCAGACCTGTCTGGCGATGAAGAACTGGTGCAGAATTAAGTGTTCTGACTGCTTTGTGTGCAAGAGTGAGTTTGGTGCCCATCACCCACATCGGATGGCTCACAACTGCCGGTAGCCCCAATTCTAGGAGATCCTAGACTTCCTTCTGGACTCTGGGGGAACAGCGCTCACAGCTGTACACAGTTAAAAAGATAAGCATTTAAGAAAACTATGGGCACGTATTAATGAGCAAAGAATTATAAAACACAGGAGCTGTCAATTTACAAAAATAAGGTGTGGGATTATTTAAGTAAATTTATTTTATTGATCTTATAAAAAATACATGGGGAATCTTCAAGTTTATCTAACATTCTCAAAGAAAAACAACCCAACATAGGCTTAGGCAATTGTAACATTCGAGGAAACAGCAAACCTTCCTAATAATAGGAACTTTACCTTGTAAAAGCTGCATGAATGCATAGCACTTGCCATGCTCTGCAAAAACAAGTATTTTGAACAGAGGTTCCAGTCTGCTCAGAGACTTATCATGCAGAAAGTCTAGGGAGACAGCCCTGGGCCAAAGACTTATTCAACAGCAGTCTGGAGTGGGACTTGGGAAATCTACCCACTACATCGTCATTGTCGTCATCATCATCATCATCATCATCATCATCATCATCATCATCATCATCATCGTCATCATCATCGTCATCATCACCAACATCATCTCATTTTCTAAGTCATATAATGTGTCCAGCATTGTAAAAGGTGAAACAAAGTATGGCCTCCAAATGTAGTGAGTTTACACTTCCGAAAATAGTCTACTTAGGTTTCATATACCAGCCATTCTGGTCATCCATTCTGCAATTTTATATCCAGTGGTACTATGTGGAAACAGCTGTGCATACCCAATCTCCATAAAACGAGAATAACCCCTGGCATTAAGATATCAAAGAGTCCTAAAGATCAAATAAAGTAATGGTTCTCCATGTGTGTTAGATGCCATGCAATAGTGAGAGGTTTTATTGGCCTCGCTTAACACAGATGAAGTCTGAAAGCTCTGTGGGAATGGACTAGAGGACACTTCAATCAAGGAACCAGGTCAGAGACCAAACCACAAGAAACAGCATACCTTTCTGTCTACTAACATGGGGTAATAGAAAGAGCTACACAGTAGTGCTAGATATATGAGAACCTAGAACACCCTCAACAAAAGATACTAGCAGAGCAGAAATACAGCTACAACATGCTTCTGCTAATTCTCATCTAATTACAAAGCTCAGTCTGGCTCGGAAGGGAACATCATTTGACAGTATCTCCAGCATACTCACTAACAGAGGGTCTTTCTGTGGCCAATGAACTACTAAAAATTGCAATCAAATTAAATTCCTGCCCTAAAGAAAAAGAAAATCAGCAACAAAATCCAAGTGTCATTTGTGACAAAAAGACAACAGGTATTAATTTGCATGTCTTTGTTTATTTTCTTCCAACTCCGAGGGCATGTAAGCCTTATTTTTAATGTAAGAATGTTTTCCAAGAGCCAGTCCTATCGCCCACTCCTAATGAAACCCCAACATGCCAGCAAGCAGTTGGCAATGGGTCATGTGGGCTAGCAGGGGACAAAATACGTTAAGTGATATAGAAAAATGTCAAACCTGATGAGTATGACATCACTGCAGTAAACTCAAGGGAGCAAAAGAAATCTCTCTTTTCAACTACTTGAAGCACATACTTCACCTAATGTGCTGGATCACCAAGACTCTCTCTCGGTGAACTAACAAATATGGCCTCCAAAGGTTCTCATGCTCAGGGGCTTGACACAAAGGGTTTGTCTTTCTCCTTTGTAACCATGAGACTATTATTCAAATCCTCTTTTATTTTTTTTCTATGTTGATTCTCCACTACACATAGCTTTTAACAAGTTTCATCTTTTCCTGAAGATCATACACACATGCACACACACACCTTCAAGAAAAGATACATGTATAATTATATATAATTGATATATGTATATATAACATATATATGATATGCATATATATAGATTGAATATTCTTTATCAAACTGGTTGTAAGTATTAATTCTTATCAGTCTTAAAGAGAGTCAGAAGTCAATCAATGATCTTCTAAAATTGAATCTTAGAAACATACAAGACTGACGGATCTCCAGGACCTCTTCTAGCTCCAAATTCCAGTATGTTACAAACAGGAGGGACTTACAACATTCCCCAGCACAGCGATTCCTGGCTACCTCATGACTCGCTTCTATACACTGACAGTCTAGAGGAAATGCCTTGGGTTTACTTCCATAAACTGATGCCAGCTAAGATCTTAGGATGCAGCTACTTAAGAAAAAAAATTAAAATAACTATGACCCTGAATATCACAGTTTTGTCCCAGGATACTTCCCCATGATTGAACTTGCTTCGTGATACTTTGATCAAATCAAAATGTAAGGCGAATACTGAATTTAAACTACAATTACATCAGTGATGAAAAGATACTCATGAAGGGTCATAGTATCAATTTAGTGGGCTTCGCTAGCACTTTAAAATAAAAAACAAGAGAAAGTACAGTGTAGAACACATACCTTAAAAGCATTTGTGAAGAAACTCTCATCTCAAATTACATATATGTGTGATACACAACAACACTCAGTATAAAGTGTCCTTTTACTAACATTTGTAAGAAAAGGATGTGAGGTTAAAAGTGACTGCCACAGAACAGAGTGTACAAGGATAAATAACTGCACAGCTGACACGTACACATTCTCAGAGCCAATGAGTAGGCAGAGAGGGCAAAGCAGGGCTGGGGAAAGAAATCCCCCCAAGACTCGAGACCTCCCTCTGAAGAGCAATCCACATAATGCTGGACAAATACACCTCTGCCACACACACGTGCACACGTACATGTGTTTACCCAGCCTCTCTGCACACACAGGAGCACACAAACAGCCCCATGCACACATACCACACAAAAGCAGGCATATGTGTGCATGAGCACCTGGGTGACGTGTGTGCGCGTACACACACACACACACACACAGTTCCTTTTCTCCCATGCTTCAACCTTCCAGGTCCTGTAGTGGGAAACAAGGTTTCTTTAACCTGGCTCACCTTCTTATATCTTGTAGAACAAGATGGCAGGAGACAGAAGGAAAGAGAAAGAGAGAACATCTCAATTTCTTACAGATTTTTGTTATTAACACACCCACCCCAGCCCGCCACCTCTGTCTCCTGCATTGAAGACTGAACTTGAGCATTTTCAGACTTTCAGAATATTTTTCTTTCTAGTTCCTGGCTGAATGGCTCGGTTTGAGTAATTTTCTCTTTCTCCTGGGGTTGGTTGCTAAGAGACACTCTATTACTTCTCTTTCTCTTATGACCCGATTACTGTGATCAGCAAAGACAGCATGCAGGCAGCATCCTGACATGGTTCATACAAGATCGCTGGGCCTCTTATAAAATGATGGACTTTCTTAACCCTCTCACTGCTGCAGAGCAAGATTTTATGAGCTCTTATGCACATTAAGTCAAAGGATTTATTCTCCTTTAAGTCAGGGGCTATGCAGGTGCCTGTACGCATCTCTGCAGCAGCTGAGAGACTGTAATGTATTTCTTTAAGAGTTCCGAGTTACCTATTAGGGCAATAGTTTCTTACGTCACCAGTGGGAAAGTTCTGAATTCATTTCTCCACCTTGGATAAGGATTTTTTTTTTTTTTTAGGATTTATTTTATTTATTTTATGTTTATGAGTACACTGTAGATGTACAGATGGCCGTGAGCCCAGAAGAGGGCGTCAGATCTCATTATTGGTGGTTGTGATCCACCATGTGGTTGCTGGGATCGGAACTCAGGATCTTCGGAAGAGCAGTCAGTGAGTGGTCTTACCCGCTGAGCCATCTTGCCAGCCTGATAAGGATTCTTAAGATCCTTCTTGGGCAGACTTTAATTTATTTCTTTTCTACTATAAAGAGCCAGGCAAAGATTATGCCTCTCTGTTTCCAATCCTACCCAGCTTAGGGCAGAAAACATGAAAACCCCATGTGTTTGCTCAATGTGTATACAACTACGTGTTGAGTTTAAGTTCTTCCCTGCTCTTGAATCTCCTATTCAGCTTGCCAACCCATTTACCTCAGTGGTCAAAGTTTCAGGAAGGGTTAGGAAATTTCATACAAAAGGAGACCTCTGAACAGACCAAGAACAAGCAGAAAACAGTAAATATATAAGACAGGAGTGAAGATTCTCAATGGGGATCATTACTGTTCTGGATTGGTACTTCCTTCATGCAGGTGGGAAGATGTAGATACTTTATCTACTTTTCTATCAATTTCTCCATTGAAAAGTCAACCTGGAATTTTCCATTGGGCTCATAAGTTGGGCTCTGGAGGGAGAATCACCATGCCTGTTGACCTAAATGTAATCAACAGAACACAAACATGAAAAAGAGAACTGAATTCCATGAGTTGTAAAAACACACAGAAACACATACAAAGGTATGAGCATACTAGAGCTCATACACACTGACACACACAAACACACACAGTTACAGCATTTCTAAACAATAAACACTTTCAGTTAACTTTTCTACACTCAAAGCTTCCAAGCAGGCTCACATAGGATAATCTATAACATCTGTACAGAGACAGCAGGCCTACATCTTCAGCATCAATGTGAGCTTTTATTACTCAAATTTCACTCATTCGTAGTGAGGTTTTAATTTTTATCATAATTGAAGTTGTGCTAGCTGGGTTCCACTTTGACACACTTTCAAAAACAAACTTGGACTTCTCCTATTTTAATAACTATTTACCTATAGCCATACAGTTATCCACAGTTCAGTGTGTACACATTCTACAAAAAAATCTTACACAGACTTTACAAGTCAGAACATTAGACTAGGGAACTGGCATTTAGACATAGCTGTCTAAGTACTCAAATCAAAGTCTCAGTTTTTTTTTTTATAAGCCACAAGACCTTGGATAGCTTGTTTATTATCTGTCTGAGTTTGAATTTAATTTGTTTCAAAACAAATGTTAGTGCCAAGTTGTAATAATGCTATAAAAAGGATATAACAAGCAACTGGAACATACTTAAAGAGAGCTCACTAGTAAACTAGATACACTTAAGAATGTGAACATATATTGCTCATAGATTGTGGAGAAAGAGCAAGTAAAGCATTAGCCCATGGGCCTGCTGACAGGGAACACCGAGTAGACATCCAAAAGTCAAAATTAAATTCGTGTTCTGTGAAAACAATTTGATTCCATGTCTTTCAGGAGTAAACCATTGTTAAACAATTCCTGAAGGTGAATAGCACCTTCCTACAGTTTAGATCAGGATGGAAATGAAGTTGAGTTGTTCTGGCACACTGTGTTTACAACTGAGGAAACTAGACCATTGTTTAGTGACTATGGTGACTATGGATGTGTTTTGTCCATTTTCACACACTTCCACAACCTACCTGATGTCCTGTTCACCCTATCTGGCTGCATGCCACCTCCTAGTCAGTGTGACTAAGACAAAACCTTAACAGTAAGCCTGGTAGGTCTTCTCCACCCAACATCTCTAATATTGAGCATTCATGAAGAAAATCTAGGAATACTGTTCAGAATGAAGAATACTGTTCAGAACAAAGCCAAACTTTAAAAGGCTCCTAGTAGTTAGGAGAAATCATTGCTCTTCAAAGAGTGGGATAAGAGGTGCTAGTAAGGGTGGGCTAATGCCATTAATCTGCAATCTTCAGCATGGTACCCATCATTCCCCCAGCTTCCATCCTCCCCTATGGCTCCAGCTTTATTCTCCCTTCCACTTCTAACACCACTTCCACCCAATGGCACGACAACATGTGACAAATTCATTGTACTAAAGAATGAAGATACTCTACAGTATCTATATAGCTATACCTTAGCCAAAATTTGGGCCGGGTCTCACCTTGATTGTTTTGAAGGATGAGACACAGATGGCAATTTCATTATAAAACCAGTAGCATTTATATATGGATTAGTTTAACACAGAGAAACTCGATCAGGAAAAAAAAAAAAAGCTTTAAATTTACCATTAGCAAAATATGTCTCCGAAAAGTCCTCTATTTAATGGAATCATGTCTGCAGCTCTGTGAAAGAATAAAACTATTCAGAAGTTAGGGGACCTGGTGTGTGTGTATGTGTGTGTGTGTGTGTGTGTGTGTGTGTGTGTGTGATTTGTGTTTCAAACTGTGCAATGGATGGCTTGAAAGGAAAACTCTGGAACACATAAAAATCTATAACCAAAATCTGAATACAGGGGATCCTAGATGAAAGATCAAAGTTGTCAAGCATCTTTACTTTATCAAACTTGTGCTTAATCATCAGGCTTTCAGTTATGTCTCTGTTCTCACAGGTTGCTTCAGAGATTTTCCTACATTTTAGGAAAATATCCACATCATGCCTCTGCTCCAGACGTGTCCAGATGGGAAATGCTCCAAATACACCAAAGGCCAAATCACCGAAGTGTCAGAGAGCAACAGCTACTGCTGCTTCTGGACTGCAAGCACGCAAGATTCTAAAAATGTGATTACTTTTCCAGTCAGCCTGTGGATTTTGTCCTCTATACACAAGTCCCAATGCTGTGTATAACATGAAAATTTTCATGTTTTAACATGAAAATTACAAGTGATTGACACAGATAGAGGAAAGACATAATTATCCTATTTTCATGAAAAGCAAAAGGGAAATTCAAAGTACTAAGAGATAGCTGAACTCGAAAACAAGATAACCTAGGTCAAGTGTTTAAACAACCAAAAACGTACCACACAGGCAATTTTGAAACCTTTATTGAACCTTGCATTTACTTACTATTACTTATTATGAATGCTAGTTCCCCCTCCACCTTGGTTTTCACTATACTCACTTGGGTTTTGATTTAGGTTCCAAATTACTTATTCAACTATAAGCCCCCTTTTCCTAATCAATTAAAAGTAAAGAATATATTTAACTTCACTTTTCCCTTCCTGACTTCAGAGATTATATTATGTTTGAAGCATAATCAATGGGATTTTCAACTACAATGACACCATACAGAATAGTCCCATAAGTGAGAATATAATAATAGAAAATGAACACCTGCTTCTTGTCACTTGACTGTTTGTAAACAAGGATTCTTTGAGACCTTGCCATTTTCTACCTATGTTGAGTAACATTGTGTAGAGTTCTGGAACATCACAAATAATTTCCAGAACAGGGTAGATGAAATCATTACAACCTTAAAGGCCTTGTAATGGAACTGCCCAATGGAAAGCAAGGAAGATAGGATGAGTTTGAGAGGCATAAATGGATAATGAAAAGACCTTAGGTTATATGTTTTTGCAATCTATAATGGCAGAACAAGGACCAAAGATAGACTTAGGTAGTAGCAGGTTTCAAGAAAGTATGGGAAAATACTTTTAATTCACTATTAATACGGGATGATGCTATGAAGATAATATGCCATCAGCTCTGCCATGAGAGTAAGCCAAACCAAGGCTGCCAAGAGCATATCCCTGAGAGGAAAGCACATGAGTATTCTTAGGTCTAGAAACTTGAAGGCGTGCTCTATAGGTTTTATTTCTGTTAGGAAATAAACACTAAGTATCTGTTATTAAAACTATACATAAAGCATTTTAATGTTTTGTCTCTATTTTTTCAAGTATTAGTACATTGAGGAATAACAGTGTATGCATTCAAACAAAACCACCTTAATAACCTCCAATCATTATTTATTCATACGGGATAGCTGAATACTGCTTCCACGTCTTGCCATTGTCATAGTTACTACTGCTATGATGACACAACATGATCAAAAGAAACTTAGGGAAGAAGGAGTTTATTTGCCTTGTACTTCCATGCAACTTTTCATCATAGAAGAAAGATGGGCCAAGAATTCAACAGGGCAGAAAACCGGAAGCAGGAGCTAAAGGGAAGGCATAGAAGAATGCTGCTTATTAGCTTGGTTGACCTGTTTTCATATAAAAGCCAGGACCACAAGCCCAGGGACAGCATCACCCACAATCAATCATTATATAAGAAAATGCCCTCTACAGCTGGATATTATAGAGGCATTTTCTCAGTTGAGGTTCCCTCCTTTCAGAAGACACTAGCATATATCAAGTTTATATAAAATAAGGGTTTAGCCATACTCTATGCTCTGTGTATTCAGTGGTAGAAAGCACTGAACATCAGCTCTCTCTGCAACAGCCAGATTATAGGACTAATTCTAATGTTGTGTCATTTCAAACTATCTGCATTCTGTGGCATCCTGTTGCTTTGTCAATCCTTTTCTTGGGATCTACAACTGAAGAAGAGAAGGAGGTCAAAGGCAACAAGATCTGGGACACAACTGCCGAGATCTAAGGGCTAACGTTTTGGTTTTTATTTCTTTTTCCAAAGGTAGGTCCTTACAGCCTTAAGTAATAACCACAAGCATGGCTAGGAATTGCAGACTTTCTAGGCCAGCCTGCCTATGTGTATCTTTGTATAAAGATTAATGCCCATCCCAAATTATAATATATGATCATCTCAGAAATGACGGAAAGTAGCACATCTTGCTAACTGCTTTGATTTTGCTGTGGATACCTGGCTATGTTGTAAGGATTGACTACTCCAGGGCCTTGCATATGAGAGTCAAGTATTCTCCATCTGAATGGAAGGAGCTCAGCCATCAATACACATTCCAGCTCTCACACAAATTCTGCCTACACAGCTAGGGTAGACATTCAGCAACACAATATTGTCTGTATTATTAAGAGTATATATCATGCCACCATAGGACTAGGTGCATCCTCTCCCATTGCCGCCAGACAAGATGACCAAGTTAGGGGAATGGGAACTACATGCAGGTAGGCAACACATTCAGGGACATTCATGGAGGTCTTGAATGAATACAAAGTGGCACTTCTGCTATATATGTGCAGGGAACCTAGGTCTACCCTGTGCTAGACCTTTGGTTGGTGGGTCAGTCTAGGGGAGCCCACAAGGGTCCAAGTTCATTGACTCCCATGACGGGGAGTACTAAAAGGAGAGAAGGGGGTGTGATATTGGGATGTAAAGTAACTAAATAAATTTTTAAAAATGAGTTTATAGACTGTTAAGTCCATTGGTAAAAGTGAAATGTGGAATGGATCATTGTGTAAAGTTATCTGTGTTAGTGCGGTTATGAAAGAAATATGTCATGGGGACAATACTGGTGATAATAAAGTATTTCAAGTTGAAGATGCATGCCTAGAACAAGGAGATGACTATCCAAATGGGCAAGGACAGACAGAAGTGAGGGCATTTGATTTGATGTTACAGACACCATCATTTTATCTGACTTTACATGGAGTAACCATGCTGAATAACTTGTGCACTTTAGATTATTTAAAGTCCCCATCCCTTCCTTCATTTTTTAGCTAGAAACTTTGCCCATTCACTCTTCCCAAATTGGACTTAGTTTGATGAGGTGTTAACAAATTTCACTCAGACTTTGGGAATGGATGGTCTACTGAAGTCAGGAGAAAGCTCTGGCTTCAACCATTCAGTGCAGTGGTAACAAAGTGACAGAACAAATAGCAGGGGAATAAAACTTTCAAAGGCCTCACTGAAAATCTAGGACTTCAGGCAGCACAATACTAAGACAAGAGAATGGCCTATTTTTAGTATATGAGACTGTTTTTGAGAACCACCACGCCACTGAACCTTGATTTCTGTTCCTACTATAACTTGTTCAGTGATAACTAAAAATCTTTCCCATGATCCCTTATGACAAATGGGAACAGTTCAAGATGTGAGACGTGAAATGCACCTCTAACCTTCAGAAATCCAGAGGACAAGAAAGATACATGGGAACAGAAAAGAAAAGGCATTGTCAGGGCCATAGTGAACATTCAGGTCAGCCCTGAGAAAAAGGAAGATGAGGAAGTCCCCATTCTCAGCATCTATTGCAAACCACCAGCCACTCTCACTTCCCTTGCCCACAGAGATGACTTTTGCCAGTCAAGGAAGAAGTAGTTTCATAAACAATGATCAGAATAAGAGATGAGGGTGGGGTAGGAGAGCAAAATGAACGTAGCAGATGGATGTTTCACTGAAAGGACAATGCCAAGCATTCAAAAGACATGGTTGTTCCTTCAACATCCCTAGACCGTTTTATAAAAAAAAAAAAAAAAAATCAAGTGAGAAACTATTAGCTGAGTTGATTTAGGAGACTCTTTGACCCAGGATACAAAAGGCTTAAGAAGGTACAAAGAGGTAAACTTGATCTGACCAGTAAACATTTCAAATATGACAGCTGCCTAGAAAGCCACACAAGAAAGTTGGGCTGAATAGCAAGACTGTCTATAGTTATTAACTGCCATGCCACCGCTAGTATCATTATGTAACACAGTAGCATATGGCGGACATTAAGCACTGTGTTTTCCGAACTTCTCTGTCCAAGTGAGTGAGGCAATGGCCCCCTTGAATCAAAACCTATTGCTCCTTAAGGCTTGCATAGCTGCCTTGATTAAACACAGCAGCAGGCTCCAGTTGAGGGGGACAATTCTTCTCTTTTGAGGGGAGGTAGAACAGAGTAATTGCCAGATGTTTGCAATTTTAGCTATAAAAAGATGACTGCTTCCCATTCCTGAGTATGTTGGATCTTTTTTTTTCTTTCTACCCAAGCTATTGTGGTTCACTTAAATAGGCCATTGCACTGATGAATCATCACTCAAAACTACAATAATGGAAGCAGAAAAAATATGGCATTTTAAATTCCCATGTAAGAGGAATACATTAAAATGTACAGGTACTAGTCATGTGCTAAGCAACAAAAATCATGTTAGTGCTTACCATGCTTGTTTTGAGTCAGAAGAGCTGAGCATTGACTACTTTGTACCATCACAGAAACAGGTGCCAATGCCTTACCAGCAAACCTCAGGCTGTCCACCTACGAAGTGGAGGTAAGAATTCCTTCCTGGCCTGATTCTCAGCGGGAAGTCCCTGTGGAGATCCATTCCTATCGGGTCTTATAAGCCAGACATATACCAGGGGAAGTGTGCAATTCGTTCTCAAGTAAAAAGCAAGAAAAAAAATATGAATGTGTTTCAAGCCCACAAATTATAAGTATGTATACACATACTCCTGGTGGTTTCTAGCTCCATGACTAATACCAATATCAATACTAGCACTAAATACCAAGTCCTCTTTTCATATACTATGCAGAAAATATGGGGGGGGTGAAGAGAAGAAAATGGAAACCTAGTTATTATTTAAGCAACACAAATACAACTCATTTGACAGTAGTGACTACGTGGAAGGGCATGCCATCTAATTACTTGAGGACCTGGGGACATCTGTAGACCATGTGGAGACTGAATGAATCTCATAATAATTGAGAACATAACACAACATACATATGTACCTGCCATAATGCGAGGAGAAACAAAACCCAAACCAATTTGAAAGTCCCAGGCACCAAGTATGCAGTGCATGCAAAGGAATCCTACAGAAGATTCGCTTAAACTTCCAGGATGAGTTCTATGGTTCCAGTTGTGGTTATAAGCATAAAGAAAGATATAATGGACTAAGGGCCCCAGAGTAACATTCATGTTTTAATTTTAATAATGGCAAAGATGCTTGTGGCACCTTCCACTGACTTACAGTTCCATACCAGATGTGGTGCCGACCCATGCTCCACTTAAGGCTACTAACTGTCTTAGATGCTTACATCTCTACTCCACGATCACAACAAATAGCAATTCATATACTCAACCCAGCAGAGTGATTCCCAGAGAAATTAAAGTGTGAAGGCAAAACTGGAGCTCAGAACTCTGACTGGAGTCCACATGGCAAACAAGAGCCCTCCCATGTCTGTTTTCATTCTGTCAGTCTTCCAGCACTCTGTAGCCAAGGAAACTCAGCATTCTGGTTTATCTGAGAGTTAAACATGAAAATGATCTCCAAAAAGGGGCTTTATAACTAAATCTTTATATTTTTAGTAAAATGGTCATTTTGATACATCAACTTTCTCAAGAAAATGTAAAGTACTTATCAAGGTTTGGGAATGGCATAAGTCATAGTATTGTAACATTGTTAACTAAAAATGGCTTGATGGGTAGGGTGAGATAACCACAGCTTCAATCCCAGAACTTGAGATACCAAGGCAGGTGAATATCTGTAAGTTTAAATTCAGCCTGGTCTACATAGAGAATTCCAGGACAGACAGGAATAGACAGTGAGATCCAGGATCAAAAAGAATGAAAAAATTTTAAAAATTATATAGATCTGAAGTAGAATCAATGACAGAGTGATATTAACATGATTTAAAGACATGAAAATGTCTAATCTCCTTAGGCGACCCTTTATTAGATGACACTTCCAGGAACGAGCCATACAGCCTGTAGATTTCTTTTATAGACAGTAATTTTAAAAGAGGAAGCGCTTCCTAAAACTCATATCACTACCATCAAAATTAACAGGTGAATATGAAATAATGACAGGTTAAAATTTCATTTTGCTTTCATTCTAATGTCATTACAAAAACCAGTGTACCTGAGAAGTTTAAGATGTCACAACTCACTTAAATTAGTGGACACTGCAAGTGGTAATTCACAAGATTCTCTGCAACCATTTCTTCTTGGCAGTAACTTCAGATTATTTAGTGGATACTACTAAACCTCATCCATGTCCATGACCAGAGGTTTGACATCATACATACAGATGCTGTTAAATGTCAAATAACTCTCAGTACTAATCAGTGTAGGGAGTAACAGTGAAAAATGTTGTTTGTTTTAATGAACTATTATAGCAAGATCATTAATGTAGAATTTGGTGCAAGGAAAAGACATTGCCTTAGAATGAGAGATGAAGACTCAAGTCACAGTTTTACCCTGGGTGACTGTTCATCAAGGGTATATTCCTTCTACTGAGTACAAGTGGCAGTATCCTTTATAGCAAAGGTGTGAAGCTGCAAGCAAAGTACAAATGGACTTCACAGGCAGTAAGCACTATACATCCAATAAAAATAGATTTACATTCTGTAGACATTATTCAAGAGACAAATGGTCAAAGTCAGTGGATAGGACTGGGATAAAGGACTCTGATAGAACACTTGCTAGCATGTATGATTATTATTATTATGCTAGCACGTATACACTCGCTTGTGTGAATTATTAATATGAGGAAATACTAATATTTGACTGCATGTGGCTTCTACATTATTAGTCTCCCTGTGGGCCTGGCAAGTCTTGGGTTACTCATTTGTCTCTAGGAACAATGATAATGTCACTGTGAAGACAATAATACAGTTCAAGAGCCCTGGGAATATTCAACCAGGAGAGTAAGACAGTGACACGAAACTGCATCTGTACACACAATCTTTAAAGTAGTAGCAAATATTTAGAAACAAAACACTTCTCTTCTTTTCTTAGAATCATTACCAAGTGTGTGGATGACTAAGAAAGCAAGGAGGATCAAAACGTTTAAGTTGGGTTCTGTCTCTCATTCTTGAGGTTATATGCTTACAAAGGTTAAAGTCTGTCTTCAGTCTCAGGAAAATCAACTGAGAATGGCTCCCCTTTTAGCATCCATATACACAGAAACATTTCAGCATAAGATACCAGAAATGGAGCATGGACTGCCAATACTCTGCTTAGCACCACACCAGAAACATGCTTCAAGACATGTTGTGTGACAGGCATGCTCTTTGCTCTCAGTAGTTACTCAATTTTAAGATAAATGAAGAGATTAATGGGAACATGGGTGTACCCATAATGAATTCACACTGCTTTCACTGTAGAGAAGCCCTGACGAGTTCCCATGTATTTTGAAGACATTAGCAAAAAAGGAGCTAATGCTGCAAGTGTCATCAAGAGCTATACCCTCTGCTTGTGCATTCACTGGCCAAACTGGCATGCTTTCCTGCCTGGTGAAGCCTGAACTCTTTCTCTGAGATGTCAATCAAATACGCATCTCTGTAGAGCATTTCCCAATGTTCCTAAAACAGATCATTCCAATTCTTTTATGACACTAAATTTAAATAATGTGACCTTCTGTATGAGATACCTCTGGACCACAGATCATCTAGCCTGCTTGAATACAGCAACATATAGAAAATGTGTCAGAAATTCACAGAGTATGTTGACAGGGGAAAATGCAGGGAGCCTCAGGGTACCACATCTCTGGGAGCCTCATACCACCTCCCTAAGATATGCCCTCCTATGCCCTGGGTTTTGTTCTCAACAGTCAAGTCTATGAGTATTTTTAAGGAAGGATGACAAAAATACCATACAATGAATATTTTTACAGCTCCTTAGGTCAATCATTATTCTAGGCCACAGTTTCTCTATATAGTCTATTTGCCCAAAGGCTCAGGTGTCGAATTTTTTTAATAGTAGCCATAATGAATCCATTTATAGATGATTTACATAGACTTGCCATGACCCAAAATCAGCTGAGATTTCAGACATCACTATAAGAAGTTAACAAAATAGCAAAAGAGCTAGAATACAGAAAGTTGAGTGTCATAAAGCCATCCTAGAGGAAGCAAACGAATATCTTTACTTTTAAGCCTGTTTTTGTATTCTAAGCAAAATTCTTTGAAACAACCTTATGTAAAATTCTAATAACAGAGAAGAGAGTTCAGAGGGGGAGGTACAGCATTAGGAAGAAGGATTTTGGTCCTCAATGGTTGCTCACAGGACAGATGCTAAAGATTTCTCAGCTGCTGCCCATGACCAAGGGGCTAACAATAGAAGACACACTTAAATGTCACAACAGGGCCTTGGCGGTAATGGGATAAACTTGTGATGACCATGCTTTAGTTGAATACCACTCAGAATTATCTGGAAACACTATTTATTTAAAAAGAAAAAACCAAATAGGACACGGATTGGTTTTTCTGTTGTCTTTGAAGTTCTGGGAAGACCAGATATCATTGAAAATTAAGTTTAAACTAAGCATAATAGTGACCATAAAAGGTGTGGTTTATGTAAGTTAGCATGAATGAATACATTTTATGAAATCATGTTCTTCTTTATCATACATTCTTTAAAAATATTATTGGAAAATATGGACTAATAGAAATTTCCCAAAATAACATAAAATCTAAGGAGCAGTCGGCCCAGACTCTTCCCATGGCATATAGCTACTGTGAATCATCAAACCAGAAAGGGAGAGTTTGCGCCAGCACTGGGGACTCTCAGTCCATTCCAGCATTTGGGGCTTATACCCACCAACCTGTTTGTGAATACTTCTATGCACCATGCTGCAGGATCACACACTAGGAACCACTTAAATATTGCCACAAAAGAAGACTTCTGTTGCCTCTTGGCCTGACACCTGCACTCTGCCCCACTCTGTCTAGCTCTAATTCACTCATCTCTGGAGCTTTCTTATCTCAAAAGGGTCTGTAGATGGAGGTACACAGTGTGGAGTCATTCCCATGAGCACATCCTTCACTTCACCTGCCTATAGCCTGAATAAGTCCTCACTGTCATGTTCTACAGTTTTACTTACAGAGAAAAAAAAATAGCTATTCAAGTTCAAAACACACCTAAAATGATATACATTTTCATATTTTAAAGTGAAGACAAATAAAAATTACCTCCCATACAAATCAGCATTAATCACTGTTTTTCAAACTGTGTAAGAATTGGGAATCCATCACCTTATTACAAATTCATTTCAACAGTTAATTAGGCTGACAGACTACAAAATGAATGAGAATTTTGTCACCAATTACATGAACATCTCTTTGTGCGAAAACATCTAATCTTCTCTGTTCATGTATATTAGTTCTCAGGGCAGCTTCCAAACAAGTCATCACAAATTCATCTGTGATGCACAACTCACACAGTCATTGAAGATATCCCACAAGTCCACGCATGAGCTCTGTCCTTACTGTCATATAATACTCAACAAGTCACTCAGGAGGATCTGAGTCTCTAAAATCGGGGTAATAACTCCGGCCTGCTCAACAGTCAATCTCACCATACAGCATTCCCAGGCAATGTCTGAGCATTTCTATGAAGAGATCTAAGAATCATTTCCTGCTGTTTAGGAAATGAGAGAATGGATGAGGTTAACTTTTAGGATTCTGCCTGCCTGGAGCTATAATTTTTTCTGTTTGTAACATTTAGGCGGTGTGGTTTTTAACACTATAATCTTAGTAATATTTATTGGTATTTACAGAGGCCATTAATAATAAAATACTCATATTACTAAGAATTCATCCTAGTTTATAATATAGGATTACCATAACTAATATTATAACATAGTATTATATTATGACTATACTTGTAATCTAAATACTATTTTATAAATTATCAAGGTTACTAAATATTAGTATCAATAACTCATGACTATTTTAAAAGAAAATAAATTCTCTCTGCAAAGAATCTCCATATTGTTAACTTTTATTAATTCAGCCACAAGAAGAGTGTTTATCACAAATATGTAAGTTTTATGTTAAGTGTGTGTTGGGCATATGGTGCCCAGCTCCCTGAGCTTGTGAAATACTCTGCCTTTAAAAACATTTCATACTTCCCATTATAGTTGACCTTGAAAGTCTTAATGAGAGTAGCCCCAAGTAGTTCCCTTTGTAAAACAAAACTTTAAAGAAGAAAAGCACTCTGTCCAAATTTGTGCTAAAACCACTCCATGAGTGTAAATGCCTAGCTCGGTGGTTCTCAACCTTCTTAAGGCTGTGACACTTTGATACAGTTCCCCATGTTGTGATGACCTACAATTATAACATTGGTTTGGGGTTTGCTTTTGTTTTTGCTACTTCAAAAGTGTAATTTTACTACTATTATAAATCAGATGTAAATATCTGATATGTAGGATATCTGATATATGACCCCCAAAGTGGTTGTGACCCACAGGTTAAAAACTGCTGGCCTAGACAGACATCCACTCTGTGCTGTGCCATGGAGCTAGATAGCAGGGAGGGTTAGGAATACCTGGTCTGTGATAACACCCCACGAATTGCAAATACTTTCTTCTTCAGAAAGACGTAAAGACCAAATTGTCACAATTAGTAGGTAATTCTTAAATGAAGAAATAGCTGGTCCTCTTTGCCCATGAGAACCAGAAAATTACGAGCTATGTCCTGCACTCCGTAGCAACAGATGAGGCTGAGTTCCCTGCATTGATGCTGAGAAGGGGCATGGCAGTCAACCACAGGCTCAGGAGAATTGGTGATATTTCAGTGAATGCTGAAGATCCTCAGAGCACACTCTGAAACATAACCACAATCTAACACATTGCAACTCACTGATGATTTAATAAGCATATGAAAAGATGTTGACTATTTGTAGTTCCAAAGACACACACAAGATCACCTTACCTGAAGAGCAAAGAGACTCTGGGGAGGGGATAGTACTTCATGAGTCTGAATAGGATACCACAGTGTTCTAGCACCAGTGCTTTAGGGTACAAATGGAGTGCAGCTGGTAGGGTAACTGCGTAGCACCTAGATGAAGTTTCCTCAGCCAACAAAAGGAAGAACTAAGCAAAAACAATTTTCAAACCCTTCTTGTTTCTAATACTCAAAAATTCCGAATTAATGTGTCTAAAATGGCCCAACTATGAACACTGAAAAGAAATAAGCATGAACAAGTTTCTACCAGGGAAATCCAGTTCTTAAGGTTCTTGAGGCCACTGGTTACTATGTCACATCAACAATGTTGTAAAACTCTTTCCTAGGCATGGTGTGGACTCATTAACATGAGATGAGAATGGCAAAGGAAACAGCAGCCGGGGAGTCCCACTGATCCCATTCATCTCACCTCACCTGCTCTGCCTTCAAAACTCAGGTCAAGCAAGAAAAGTATAGGCATTGTTTTATGACATAGATGTGCACAGGTAATATATTTAAGAATAATTTGTGGAAATGTTCAACCTGTGAATTTACTTTAAGAAAAAATCATGAAATAATAAAATATTGGAGTTATAAGAAGGTGGCAGTTGTCTATATAAATAGCTCAAGGATATAATATTTTAAAATCTTACAATGAGGAACTGAAAAGATAGCTCAGGGGTTAAGAGCACTGGGTTTGATTCCCAGGACCACACACATGGCATCTTACAATTGTTTATAACTCCAGTTCTAGGGAATCTTCTGGCCTTTGTAGGCACTACATGCACACGATGCACAGACATCCATGTAGGCAAACGCTCATACATGTAAAGTAAAATAATAAGTTCTTTTAAAAGTTTAAAAGTCTTAAGATAAACATGAATGTGGTTATGAAGAAACAGATCCTTTATTACATTGTGTGTGTGCATGTGTGTGTGTGTGTGTATGTGTGCACACACACATGTGGGCATTTGCATGCATGCATGTATGCAGGCACTATTACAGAACTATATACTCAGCCCGTTAAATCATTCTTTAATAAGCTCTTTCATTTCTGTGGTCTAGCAATCAGTAAATGGAAATAACATCTGCTCCGTCTGCCAAAGAAAGCAATAGTAAAAATTATCTTTGGAAAATTAAAAACAAAACAATGAAATACAAATGCCAAGTAAACTGTAAAGGACAAAACTAGCATGAAAGGTTCTGCCCCTCCATCACCTACACTCTACAGCCTGATTGACTGTCGTCCATCACCTACACTCTACAGCCTGACTGCCCCTCCATCACCTACACTCTACAGTCTGACTGACTGCTCCTCCATCACCTACACTCTACAGTCTGACTGCTCCTCCATAACCTACACTCTACAGCCTGATTGACTGTCGTCCATCACCTACACTCTACAGCCTGACTGCCCCTCCATCACCTACACTCTACAGTCTGACTGACTGCTCCTCCATCACCTACACTCTACAGCCTGACTGCTCCTCCATCACCTACACTCTACAGCCTGACTGCCCCTCCAACACCTACACTCTATAGCCTGACTGACTGCCCCTCCAACACCTACACTCTACAGCCTGACTACCCTCCATCATCTACATTCTACAGCCTGACTGCCCCTCTATCACCTACACTATACAGCCTGACTACCCTGCATCACCTACACTTTACAGTCTGACTACCCTCCATCACCTACACTCTACAGCCTGACTACCCTCCATCACCTACACTATACAGTCTGACTACCCTCCATCACCTACACTATACAGCCTGACTACCCTCCATCACCTACACTCTACAGCCTGACTACCCTCCATCACCTACACTCTACAACCTGACTACCCTCCATCACCTACACTCTACAGCCTGACTACCCTCCATCACCTACACTCTACAGCCTGACTACCCACCATCACCTACACTCTACACCTGCACTTGTAAATACACAAATGCTTTGAGAACAGAATTTTAGAGATTACTGAAAGATAATTCTATACCACAAGACAATTCCAACTATACAAACTTGTCTTTTCAGACTATGGAGAAACAGAAACAGGCAACACACAACAGAATAACCTCAAAACCATTGGAGAAAACAGTACCATAGGAAAGCTCATAGATTTCCCTTCCTGTGAAGAGCAGAAAAAGAATTTCAGTTTCCTGTACCATCAATGTTTAAAGTTCATGACTCTGGTTCTTTCTGCCTTGCTGTTTTTCTGGTTGTTCTGAAGGCAGAGGCCAGAATACAAAATAATCAATACTGGAGGTGGCACTTTAAGAAACAGAAGAAAATTGTGTGTTATCATTTCCCTTGGGGAAAAAAAAACCTCATAATGGAAAGCAAAGAGCTTTACTATATATATATATATATATATATATATATATATATATATATATATATATACATACATATATATATATACACATATATATATGCATATATATATGTGTGTGTGTACATATATACACACACACATATATCTAAAGATTGATATATATATATTATATATTTAAACTATGCATTCTGTAACAAACAACAACACACAAACAAACAACATGGATCAGTATTCAGTGCTGGACACAGAGGGCATGTAGAAATTTAGGGGTATTCAAAAGATTGAGAAAATACAAATTATTTTAAATTTTATGAAAATCAAGGAGCTATGGCCTAAAGAACCACTGCCTGGGGAAAAACACACCCACTGTGTGTCAAAACCCTTTATACAAAGATTATTAGCAATGGTATTTTATACAAGAAAATTATACCATATAGGTATCACATAAATATAAGTTGATGTGGAAAACATGTGGGTCCTTTCTACTTTCACAGTCAGAAGGAAAAAATAAGAAAGCGAACCCCAGAGATCACAGACATAATAGTAATGGAGCAATGTAATCACTACTTGAAGGCAGCAGTGTTTAGACAACCCCTCAAATGAAAAGCTCATGGAAAGGGTAAAGGAGAAAAAATGTAACAGAACTATGCAGAGTGAAGGTACACACTGCCTACATACAGCAGCCTTGGCATACAAAATCCCTAGCCAGAAAATACAGTGAGGGCCATCTCCCCTCTCAAAGTTTCAACATCTTTGTGGATGTGGGTGCAAGCTAGTTCACAGGGTTCTCTGAACAGTCAGCTGAATACAGCAGAGAGATGGAATGTGTGCCATATACTGCATGCTCAGTAAGTGCAGGAGGAGGAATGCACTGTTATGGTATACAATACATGCTCAGTAAGTGAAGAAGGAAGAATGCAGTGTCCAGCATACACTGCATGCTCAGTAAGTGCAGGGGGAGGAATGCACTGTATGGCATACACTGCATGCTCAGTAAGTGCAGAAGGAGGAATGCAGCGTGTGCCATATAATGTATGGTCAATAAGTGCAGGAAGAGAAATGCAGTGTGTGCCATATAGTGCATGTTCAATAAGTGCAGGAGGAAGAATGCAGTGTGTGGCATACACTGCATGCTCGGGAAGTGCAGGAGGAGGAATGCAGTGTATGGTATAATACATATGCTCGGGAAGTGCAGGAGGAGGAATGCAGTGTGCAGCATATACTGTGTGCTCAGGAAGTGCAGAAGAGAAGTGGAGCATTAGTGAGAAGTGTAGCCAGGATTGCAGGGAGCCAACATCATGCTTATGGAGAGAAAAGTGACAGCTTCTCATTTAGGTCGCACCAAACATTGTGGGGAAAGTGCTACCAACAGGATTCCAGCAGGCAACAAATGCAATAGGGTGTCAAGGGACAAGAAGCTGTGAGTGGAGTGAAGGCAATTCAGTGGGCCTGCCATATAGAATAGAGGCAGGGGCATCATGAGCCAGGAGCATGGCAAGCCAGGTCTCACTAAGACTCATGGCATTTGGAGTGAAGAAATGAAAGAGACATCATTGTATGCTTCTCTTCCCCTGATGGCCCATGTGTTTTCATGTAGACTCTAGCCACACTCTAACCTCTAGGCATATGCACTACAAGCCTTCTCATGGAGACCCTTTTCTGTGTTACTACTTTGTCTTTGTTCTCTCCCCATTAGTAAGACGTCTATTTGAATTTCCCATAGAGGAGAAAAACTTAAGGTGCCTTCTAAATCACACAAAAGGAAATGCTAAGAAAACAAACCAGGAAGCCAACACTTGGCTCTCGCTCCTCTTCAGCAAAGATGAACCCTACAGTCCTTCAGGGATAACAAGCCAGTGCAAACCAGCTACACAAAGACCTTAGTCACCTGCAAAAGTTCAGTGTCTTAAAAGGGCGAGGAAGCTTCCTGCCCAGACACTGGGGTCAGGCAGTCCATGGACAGCATGTATCTTCTCCAGAAAGGCATGCTCATGCCTTGGCAGTGCTATTTCTAGGGAATGGACACACAGAGATTCATAAAGATCCACAACACCCAGTATGTAGAGAGGCCTGGTCTTCCTTCACATAACCTCTTAGCCTGCAGTTTGTTTACACAAGCCAGACATATGACCTTGTTTTGGAAATGAGTCCTAAAACACCAGGAGGCCAAAGTAGTAGGTAAACTGGTAGATTAGTGATGTGGTTCCTGGGAAGTAGGAAAGACTCAGAAAAAAACAGAGAGAAGAAGCAACACTACAGGGCATGAAATAATCTCCACAATCTTGCTACAACAAATACAAAAGATGTATCTAAGAACACAATAAAGACAATTGTAGAAACAGAACAGTCATTTTTGAGAAGATAGATGGGGCACAAAATTGAGAAAGAGACAGAATCTTGGGAGTGCACACCTTCTGTTCTCAGCTAGAAGGCTTACACTATTCTATATATAGGTCTTAGGTTACTATGTCATGGGTATGAAGGAGCTCCTGACATTGATTGGGATAAATACAAAGTCTCTTCTACCACAAAGACTGTACTGGTCAACTTTGTTAATGTGAGAGTCACAGTATAACCACACACTGAATGCTCAGCTCATCTAGACATTCAAAATACACTTGATGTAAAAGGAATACATGGCTAGTAAAATCTCCGGAACTAAGGTTTGCTCTGAACCATCTGTAACTTCGACACACGGGGCCACCAAGAACAGTCGTTTCCCAGGGAGAGAGTAAGAAGCAGCAGGGTTCTGGGGATTTCACAGGGTGTTTGTACTAATGCTTTCTCACTGGACTATTGCTTGGTGACATTTTGGCACTTGTCTGGTAGCAACAGTGAAACTGGGTGGTGGACACATCCCCACAGAAGAATAGGAAAAGACAAAGGTAAGGCTACAGAAAGGCTCCGAGACACACTTGGAGAGGTCATGTTTCTATTTGTTTTTGAGTAATAAATAGTAATAGATATGTATTATCATAGATATTTATTACTATCCAATCCCAACTCTGAGAGATTTAATCTCTTTGTTTCTAAGATCCAGTTGGTGTAACTGACAATAGGGAGCTCGTTAAAATTGGACACTTCATAAATTGTGGTAAATATAACAAGAAACTTCCTCCCAACACACCTGTAACAGCAAATCACGTCTTTTATGCCGATTTCCCCCTCCAGTCACCAGAACTCACCCTCTCCTCCAGGCTGCTTGTATGGGTTATACTTGGGTTTTGGAGCAACAACTGGAGCAAACTTCTTGGGTGGCTGTTGTGTTGACACTGAGATACTGGGGGTCCCAAAAGAATGGGTGGTCTCCATCCGTGCAGGAACGTGGCCAAGAGGCTCACCAGTGCTTTTGGGTGGCAGCCAAGATGGGTGAGACATTGTGGAAATCTGCAGTTAGAAAAACAGAAAAACAGACAACACTGTGTTCAGTGTGGCTGGAGAGCCATAGGAAAAGAAGTCAGTTGATCAAAGAACTAGTGAGGGTGATGGGGCCAGAGACACCTCTGTATGCACAACTGACCCTCAATTTACCCAGCAGGCACAAGAGAAACAGTAAACATTTATATCAGTTAGCAGACACATGAAACATACTTTAAAATGACATTACTACAAGACCAGCTCTGCCCTACCCCCAACCCTAAGAGGCACTTGGAACCGGGCAGGGGCACAGAGACACTGTTTGCCAAAATGCCTGGAACATATATTAACATGTATTAGGGAAAGAATATTCAACCAACAATCCAGTGGTTACCCTAAAAATCAAGGAAATGGCTAGTAATACCTAACTAAGCTGGAAAATTGTGGAAAAATTACTTTAACTCCATGAGGGATAACCAACCCAGCCCAGACACTGCTCCACCAGAGTATCCACACTGTGTGAAGAGAAAATTGAGTTCTCTGTCAGGATATGCCAATCACTCCTCCCGGCAGCCTGCCTGCTGGAGAAGAGTCTCACAGACTAGTTGAAGAGGGCTCTCCAGGCCTGATTGCAAGAGCTCTCCAGCACAGGGAGGCCGGAAGGTGCCCTGTACCCACTCCTAGCCCTAAATCTACCTTGTAATTTATTAATTGAACTGAATTAATTAAGAGGGCTACATGATTACCTCCAGATGTCTATAGCAACAAAGCCCCAGTAAATGGAGGAACAAATGAAGGCCTCAGCATGTCACAAAGCAATGGAGAAAGGAGGAGGAGCTGAGACAGCAGTGTCCTTGCTGGGAATTCACACATGCCCACATCACGGACAAGCAGTATGATTAGGAGCCCTTGTAAGGGCCTGGCCTAAGTTATGATTGAGACATTCCAGGCCTCCATAAGCACAGAGCTTTTCAGAAAACCAATACAATAACATTGAAGGGCTTTATACATATACTGTCAATTGCAATCAAAGTGGGGTGCATATACCTCCATTCTCATAGAGAATTACTGATCATTTTACATAGAAGGAAACAGGTGTCACTCTATAGTAATAACTCTATGGATAAAAAAGGGAAATAAAAGAGATAAGATGCAGGGGGTTGAAGCCAAAGGTGACACTGGTCCCCCTCTGGCATCAGAACCCCCTCTTCCTTCTCGGGCCCTGTGTATGTGCACAGAGACACAAATACTAGACAACTTTAAGCCTATGAGAGAAGACAGGGACTCTATTTCAGATGTCCTAAAATTACCAGTAAGGATGCCACAAACCCAATAAAGAATAGAGTTTTTAAAATCTAGTTGAGCATTTTGAATCATGTAAAGAGACCTAAGTACATAAACTAAGCCTATCTCTAAGGTTGGAGCAGAAAAAAAATAGTCTTTATCTTATTAATGGAGCTTCTGATTTATGGAATTGGAATACTGGTACTGTTTTTTACTTTCAATGTGACTACTGTGAATACAAAACATTAAATTATTGAAAAATTTCTGGTCCTCTGTGCATATTTGTAGTATAGATTTCAATTGTATGTATTTAAATGGTTTGATAGCATCATTGACACCTTTGCTCTAAGTCTAGAATTACTCAAAAACAAAAGCTTTTCAATGCAAGCTCATATAGTGTGTAATGATCTCTGAAGCAAAGGTGAAAACCTGAAGAGCAATCCTACACTACTTACCAGCTGTCTTGTGCTGGCTTCACTAACTATCACACAAACATGCAAAAACAAGTAACTATTGGGACAGAATTAAGAGTAAAAATGTAAGACTCAGTATGAAAATCATAATCATCCCTGTCCCCCATGGCAATGTGACTTATCCTTCTCCACAGGAAGTGCTCTGGGCTTGCCCTCCCAGTGGACCACATTTGGATAGAAGGCACTCTGGGCCTGCCCTCTGTGAAAGCAACATCTGGATAGAGATGAGCGTCACAGCATCTTCTACTGGTCTACTGTGCCCCAAAGTTTACAGTGAATTTCTATGCTTCTGAGTCCATCTCTATGATGTGCCCACCACTGCATATCCTTCCAATCCCTGGGCACCAAGGCCCACTCCTTGTTTTTATATTGCTCCAGCTCAGACGCCTGCCTGTGAATGAGTCCTCCTAAAAGGGAGTAGCAGCATGTTCTTTGACTGGATTCTTCTAGTATTTTCCATACTAACATTAGTTTGCTAAAAAGCAATTTATCAATCTACCTACATGCTGCAATGACCTGTAAATTCCTGGGTGGTCTCATTGTAACTATCAGAAAATATAGTCTGATATATGTACCTCCATGCAGCCTCTCACAACTGTACAGCACATCTCCCACTCCCCATCAGCATCCACCAGCACACCTCTCCCTCCCCATCAGCATCCATCAGCACACCTCTCCCTCCCCATCAGCATCCACTAGCACACCTCCTCCTCCCCATCAGCATCCACTAGCACACCTCCTCCTCCCCATTAGCATCTACCAACATATCACTCCCTCCCCATCAGTATCCACAAGCACACCTCCTCCTACCCATTAGCATGCACCAATACATCTCTCTCCCCATCAGCATCCACCAGCACACCTCTCCCTCCCCATCAGCATCCACCAGCACACCTCTCCCTCCCCATCAGCATTTATCAGAATAATCACTTTGCCTCCCATAACTTGGTATGTAATGAATCCTGTTGATAGATTTCTAGATATTAAAATATCTTTTCAATCCTAGAAAAAAAATGCCTGTCACAAATAGTGCTTTGTTATGGAAAACTTAAACATTTTCTTATAACTCTGTGCATGAGATCAGAGGTCAGCAGTGGTGTGTTCTTGGCTGCTTTCCTTTCTTTCATTATCAGGCTTTCACCCAGAGGTTCTAAAACCCAGTGCAGTCTCAATTAACCTAATAATGACCCGGAATAATCTGATCTTTAAAGGTTCATCAGATTTCAATGAAAATACTTCTATATGTGATGATACTTTATTTAATAAGATACTAAAGCTATTTCTAATACCTTTTGTGATAATACTTCTAAGATGGTATGATAGCATTTATATCTTCAAGAAAATTCATCTTCTGTTCGCGATTTTACCCATTCACACAGGCTACCCCTTAGTAATAAATAATTTCTTATCCATAATGCATCCTTTATGTCCTTGGGATTACTTCCAGCTAGTTCTTGAGAATGTAAATGATGCATTTAATCCTTTGCTCAGTTGCAAACCCTGATCAAAAGCAGCACACACCTTGCTGCACACACTGGTCAGGTGACTGGCTGCATGCACACTCCCCAAAGTAAACTCTCCAATCCTGGAAAGCAGAACTCCTTACCACACTATAATGTCAAGGTCTAGTTCATGATAAGAACTCAATGAGAATATCTATTAACTTAAGGATCAAATAAATTTATATGTCTATCAGTAGTTCTCTAGATAAATTAGATTCTCCTCCTTCACTCAAAAATTATAGTCTGGGGGAGTTACATTCATCTAAATTTGAGGAAGGAGAGTAGCCTAGAAAAGATGCTGTACTGATAAACTGGAAGAGCTGTCAAAGAAATAGTGTAGAAAAGCTGGGAAAGGCAGCTCCCATCAGGACGTAGAAAGCTGTGCAGTTGTGAAGTACAATAGGAGGGAGAACAGTGACAAGAATTAACAAAACAGGGGCTGAGGAGATGGCTCAGTGGGGAAAGCACTTGCCATGCACATGTAAGGACCCAAGTTCAAGTTCCCAGACTACACATAAGCCAGGAAACGATAGTGCATGCCTGTGATTCCAGTGCTACTACAGTGAGATGGAAAATAGGGACAGCATTGTTCCTAGGTCTACGTCAGCTATCCCTCACAGTAGGAAAAAATGATACTGCCTCATAGAGGGAAACTGACACTTGAAGTTCGGCTCTTACCTAACCTAACACACATGCACACTTATAGACATGAGGAGAGACAGGGAGAGAATAGAGGGTGGAAGGAAGGAGAGGGGAGGAAGAAGGGGGGGGGAGGGAGAGGAAGAGGGAGGGGGAGAGGAAGAGGGAGAGGGAGAGGGAAAGAGAGAGAGAGCAGAACAGAGAAACAAATCAAAGCATATGTGAGAGAGACAAAAAGCTATATTAGTCCATGTAAGCGGGATCCAAGAAAATAATAAATGCAACAGTGTGAACATGGATTCCCTCAGGCCCTATTTGAGTCTCAGTTAAATTAGAGTGACTTTTAACAAGAAAAGATATACATCTGAAGTTGGACAAATGAACATTATTTCAAAACCATTCCTATGGTTGATGGTTGCTTACTTTCTCTAATTCTTAAAACTTTTTTCTGATAAGAGTCTGAGCAATCCATGAACTGACAAAAGCCTGTCAGGACCCCTCTCCTTAGCTTCTCAGAGACAGGCTCAGCGAAAGCTCAAGCAGGCAGGGTAAGAGTGGGCTCTGCCTACCTTCCAACCCTGCTCTTACTTCCTCTGCCTCAAGGTAGGCATCACTCTAGGCTTAGAACCATTGTGAAAGCAAGAAGGGGAAGATCCTTCCCCTACTCCTCTCCTGACACTGAAAATGAAGCTGCAGCACCCAGAGAGAGCAAGCATAAGAAACGGCCCAGATCCCAGCAATATGCCTGCTGCTAAAAAGTTATAGGCTGAGCCCCATCCCTGCACCCTATCCTCCAAGGTCTGGGCTACATACAAATCCAGTAGAAAGAACCTACATGGTTTCACTGACCACATTTTCTACAGCTCTCTGTTATCTCTCCCCAGCAATTATACAGGAACAGCAAAGCCACAGATTAACAAAAAATACCAAGAGTTTACTGGGGGCTGACTGACTATATGTGATGTGATTGTTCTAATGACCACGAACTGGTCATACTACTATATTCGGGTAAACTACCATGGCCTGCAATTAAAAATCAAGAAGATAAGCCTGGGGTCGGGGAACTACTTCAGTAGCAAAACATTTGAAGTGTATTTGCAAGGCCTTGGATTCAATACTTAATACCCCTAACTCACACAAACACACACACCCACACACAGACACAACACATACACACACACACACACAAAATAAGGTTCTAAGGAGTTGCACAGATCAAGATAAACAGCCAACAAACTGTAACCCTAAAAAAAGCTTTAATGTGTTTTCTTTACTGTCTTCTATCTTTCTGGAATGAGTGGTTTGGGTTCTGGGCAACTCCATACCTACCTCTTGGATTATAGTGGTTATAAAACATTCTTTTTTTCTTTTGTTTTGTTTTTTGTTTTTTTGTTGTTGTTGTTGTTGTTGTTGTTGTTTTCGAGACAGGGTTTCTCTGTATAGCCCTGGCTGTCCTCGAACTTAGAAATCCACCAGTCTCTGCCTCCCAAGTGCTGGGATTAAAGGCCGGCACCACCACTGCCCGGCTTTATAAAACATTTTTTTCTGTCATACTCCACAATCGTAGGCTGAGGAAGGCAACATTCAATGCAGCCAAAACATAGGTAGAGAAGGCAAGGTATTCAAAAGAGCAAATTGATGATCAACCCCTTTCCTGTATAGGAAGGAGAACTGAGGCATTTGTGGACAGAAAGAACTGATATTTGATCAGATTTTTCTCTCTTTTCTCCAAATTAATATGCAATTCTATAAGCATTTCTCAGATTACTGAGGAACAACCACCTGTTAGATGGCATTATGCAACATCTGGTGTTATAAGCATCAAATTGTGCTTTCTAAAACGACCTCCAAGCTAAGTGTGTGTGAGATCTTCCTGATGATTTACCTTGCCCTGGTGGGGTTTCACGGGTTCTAGTGTTTGGCAAGCTAGCACTGGACCACTGAGATATATGCCCAGCTCCTTTATGTAGATATCCTGACTCCAGGGATGAGAGTAAGGGGTATAAAGCATTCATATTAATCTCTAATTTGCATAGCTCCCCAGTAACTACTCTGTCAGTGTGTGCTGAACAAACTGATGAGATTAAGGGAGAGAACAGAAATTAATACTCACTAATTTAATGGTGTAGGAACTGACGGTCTGTGGATCAGACATCAAAAGTTGATGACAGACTCAGTTTAGCATTCATGTCTATCACCAACAGATTCTTTATTTGAACAAGCATTTAGGCCTTAAACACTACACTACTGTTTAAACCATGAAGGTTTTTCCATGACTGATCTCTATGTGAAAACATCAGTGCCTTGCTAGAATTACCAAACTCCTACTGTAAGATTCTTGTTAGCATTACTGATTATACAAACACTGGATTTCACTATGATAATTTCATACACTTTATATATAGTCTGAACAGATTCGATCCTCTTGCCCTGCCTCCTCCTGGTCCACTTCCTCCTCCAAATAGCTTTCTGCCTACTTTCAGGTTTCTTTTTTTAATTCCACATACATGAAAACCATGGTATTAGTCCTATGGACTTTGTCCCTTAAACATGTATGAGCTCTAGTTGTACACAATGTCCTACCAATAGTCTTTGTTCTTTGTAGCTGAATGAAAGCCCACTGCAGGCATATGTTACAGCTCTTTTCCTATCTTTCCACAGGTAGCATAGAGACTGATACTGTATGAACTGCTCTGTAATGACTGAGTGCGGAGCTTTCTCTCTGCTGCATGCAGAGCCAGAAGTCAGGTCTATGTACAGCATCACACAGCTTGATCATATGCCAAGCCCCATAGCTTTTGAAGAGATTTTTCATGAGCCAATGGTATTCGTGTGAAACTTTTGCTCCTCTTCACCCGTATCTTCACCAGTGTTTGTTCTTTGTGTTTGGTAAAAAGTCATTTTGACTTGAATAAGCGATTCTCAATGCAATTCAAAGAGGCTTTCATGCCACCTTCTTCCTCCTTTTCAGCTGCCTCCCATGCCAGTATCTGAACTCAGACTGTGCTTGCTAGGCAAGCGCTCTCTGGTCAGCTACTGATGCCCAGGCCTGTTTCAATGTAAGGATGTGCTTAGATGTCTAGAGTACGGCTGTTCACCCTGGACTACAGAGTAGCATTTGGCTGCAGGTTTCTTGACCTCCATAGTTCAGAACCAGCTTCCAGCTCAGACAGGAGCCTTCTCTGAGGAGGCCACAGTTGAACTGGGCAGAGGGTTGGAGGGAGGATTCTATACATGAATCTGCTCACATGCTTTATGAATTTTGAAGAAATCCTGACAGGATAACTCTTTTAAAAAAAAATAAGTAAAGTTAGGTCTGGAGATAACAAATTATAATTTTCCTCTCAGCTCATCAGAGGAAGCACAACTCTCTTTTCTGCCTTTCCTTGCCACCTGTTTCCTAATTCTGTGACCCTCCCCATTGTGGGAGGAAGTCTTGGATTAATCTCAGTGATTACCAAGGTATCAATCAAGACTTACTATGCACAAGTAAATAAGCACGTTAGGCAAACCTTTTCCAAACTGTGTAGGTAAGTCTCTAGCAGGGTAATTACTAAGCAGGTATGCTGCAGCATGTGACGGAAGCGTGGGAAGGCGGCACTGAAGAATGAGGCAGGCTGAAAATTACACACAATTGCTAGGGAAGCAGCGAACTCAATCATGTTCTGAAGCATCAGGTTATCCAGAGCAGGTAGGGCAAAGCAGGGCCTGCCATGGCTGAAGATGTAGTGTATTCAACTTAACTGAGGAGGGGGTGGAGGGAAGGAGGGAAGGAGAGAGAGAGAGAAAGAGAGAGAGAGAGAGAGAGAGAGAGCGTGCTTTGGAAGGATACTGGCTAAATGCCCCTCTCCCTACATGGACAGCTGGCGTTGCTCAGAGGGAGCAAGGAGAACAACTCCACAGAAATGCCAACCCTTTATATAGGTTCTCTCAAAGACACTGGAAATACTCGAAACAACACTAGACTTAGACACAGCACACTCGGCGGCAATGGCTCACTCAGTCACAAAGCTCTCTGACATTAGCCCTTGCACATCTTTCAACTTCCATACATCTCCTTATCTGTAAACTAAAATTACTTTAATGTCAACATTCTGTCCAACTCTTATGTCCCACAACTCCCCAAGACTAAAGCTGAGTCAACTGAGATTTCCTATAAAACTGTGTTCTAAATACTAGGAATTCCTAAGTACCCCCGCCCCCACAACTCCCCAGAGGAGGAGGAGTATCAGAGTAAAGAGAGTCAGAGTCTTGACCTGCCTAGCACAAAGGTACTCATACAGAAAACAATGTAACAATGTGCTCACTGATTCTGGAAACCACACTGTGGGGAGCCAGGAAAAAAAAAAAACTGCATTTGAAAACCCCAAAGGAAGCATGCAGCAACAAAAAAGGAGAAGCATCAGGTCCCAGTGAGTAACTGTGAGTGAGTCACTGTCATCAGAAGGGACACAGAACAGAGACAGGCCGCATTAACACACAGTCCCTTCAGACTCACAGTATCACTGGAAAAATGAACTGTCACGAGGACATCGCTGGGCTCCAGGGCTCCAGAGAAGGCTAAGACAGGGTGGACAGGTGCTAGCTGCCCTTCCATTTCCTTAGGAGTCATGGGCAAAGAAAAGGCAGCTGACAGCAGACACACATTAGGAACTACTGTGTTTCTTCTAATTGGAATGGAACATGAAAAACCCCTCTACAGATTTAGAGAAGGTGAAGGTACTTACCCAATTTAGCAGAGCAGTCAGGGGACAGGGTGTGAACCCAAATGTTCTACCAGCAAAGGAAACTCAAAGTGGTAAGTTTTACTAATAATAACATTATTGCTTGGTAGATGATAACCAGGTAGACTGGATAAAAGACAACTGAAGTGGTCCTGAGAGTAAAGAGTCTTTCTTGCAAAAGACTCAATACCAACAACCTTGGGGAAGACTACAGGGAAAACAGAGGTCCCTGACATTCCACACTAAATCACATCCAACAGCAACGGCTCCCTCCACCTGATGCAGAGAGCAAGAAAACAGCATCCCAGTTTCCCCAGCTCTAAAATAACAGACAAATGTTTTTTATTTTGAATCACTCCCATAGCATTTTATACTCTATGATGACATTGCTCGCCTGTACACTACCCTATGCTTCCATAAAAATGTGGTCCCAAGGGGCCTTCTTCAAAGTCTCTGATGCAAGCAACAAACTTTGTATGTGTATGGCTAAAAATAAGGGCAAAGAATAGCCTGAGTTTCCCTGCATTCAGGAAATGTACTTCTGAAAGTGGAAAGCTGAATAAGCCTAAGATGCTGTGTGCCTAACTCACAAAGGTTTCGCCTTTCCAATGGGAAGAGAAAGTGATAATGAGAAAAGTCAACTATATAATCCCTAATAAAACTCAGGAGTCTCCTCGGAGCTTATCTGGAATCTCTCCTTTTAAACATACCAATAAGTGCTCAGGTCTCCAAGCTAATTGAGGCTCGTTCGTCTGCGTTCCCCCAAGCAGCATGTTCAAACTTGTCTTAAAGGCACGCTGTACTGATCTGTTTACAAGTCGGCTGTACCCATTACATAGGCCATGGAATTTTACTAGCATGTGAGGTGTGTTTTAATTACTTTTAATTTTTTTAATACTTTTGTTTGTACCCTAACAAAAATAAGCATGAGACAACAAAGCCCATCTTACTAGTAACTTAAAAGCAGAAATATTTTATTTTTTATTATGAGACTGTTATTGATGGACAAACACAGCGTGTTTGTCTATAAAACTGTGTTTATTCAGATGTAATTAAGCACCACATTGCTCACCACAGCCTATCAATGTGCCCCTGATTCCCACCACTCTGTACAAGCTATCATAAGTTTTTGAAGTTGGGTCACTCAAATTTTCTAGAGTTGAATATCACTGAATTTCAATGTTAGGATAACCTCTGTGATTTCAAGTTTGTTTTAACAATCAAATACAAAAGTAAGTATCTATGTTAACTTTTTAAATGCCCAGGTAATGGGAAATTGAATAGATGGTAAGGGTCATGGGAATTTTCAATAAAACCTTAGGAGAGAATTTTAGGAAACAAGAAGAATTAACCCTATGCATATAGCTAGGCCTTCAAATAATAAGTTTTGACTTATTAAACATCTAAATAGATGGTTCCTCAATCTATGAAAGGATATGAAGGCCAAGCAAACCTATAGGAATGTGTCACTGGTTCAAGTTATGTAAGAAAAGCCACATTTGCAATTATAGACTCCTCAGTGAAACAACTGGGCCACGTTCAACTTCAGACTTTTTCCTGAATGTGAGAAATTGTTCTATCTTTATTTCAAGATTTTCAAATAAGGCAAAACCTGATGAGCCACTGACCAATGGCAGCTGAGCATGGCTATTCAAGCTCACCATCAGAATCACAGCAATGGGGTTAGTCCTTTTAAGTCTCTTTCTATGAGAGTAGTGATATTAAGCCGACTGAATTATTATTCTTTAATCACTATGCTAAAAAAAAAAAAAGGACATGTATAAAAACCATACTCAATTGGCTAAATATTCCAAGGCAAACAAATACATACACACACACATTCACTCATGAATGCACACACACATGCATACTCTCTCTTTCACACATGCACACACACATATATGCATGTACACATACACAACATGTACATGTGCGAGCACGCACACACACACTGTTAGAAGGTTTAAAGAAGAACAAATAACATTCAGCAGCCCAGACATAACTTATCAGAAAGACACAGAATCATTAAAATATTTCTATAGTAAAACTCAAACGCATTCCCATGTACTTACAACAGAGAACTCCTTACACCCTAGGCAACGGCTTACAAAACTCAACCATTATAACTGCTATAAAGCTCATGATAGCTAAAATGTGTACTACCATAAGGACCATTGATGCATCTCACCTTTTCACCTTGTAACACAAACTCTCTAATTCATGATACTCCTTCAAATACATAATTTAATTCACTCCCTGTTCAATGTATATATTTCTCTCAAGTTCAATATGGGTTTTTCATATTTTTTTAAACTGATATTTCAGCTTTAGAACAAATAGCAGGACTATAAATTTCACACAGTGGACTGCGGTATTCTTACATACACAGATAGAAGTACTTTTTACTGACTGTCTTGAATAAGATACTAATCACGAACTAGACAAACTGGTACAAAACAGTTACAGGAATACTTAAATCTTGGTATAATTGTCAAATGCAGTTGACCTTGTTTATAAACATAAAAAGAATTCTCCTTGATTCCCCAGTAAGCTATAAAGTAAGTTGGAAACCAAGTAATCTGCAATAACTGTAGCAATGTCTGTGTGTGAATGGCCAACAATGATGTCATCTTTCCTAGATTAGCTTTCAAGTGCCTCTCACAGGGTCTATCCCATGATCATTCCTAAGCCAGTGAAGACAAGTACTACCACTGTACTACTACTATACTATTAGTACTACTACTTCTATACTATTAATACTACTATGATTACTATTATAATATTACTATTATACTATTATTATTATAACTACAACTACATTATACTACTACTATGATGACTACCACTGTTACTGCTGCTGCTGCTGCTGCTGCTGCTGCTACTACTACTACTACTACTACTACTACTACTCACACACACACACACACACACACACACACACACTAAAACCATAAAGGTTGTGGGGTGCTAAGAATTAAGCACTAAGTTTGACTCGTTGTAGATTATATGCCAGGCACTATTCTCCATGGTTCATCACAACTAGAGTGACTGTAGATTTATGCCTGCAATTTTGGTTGGTGTACCCATTAACAAGAATGTCTTCAAAGTATCTCCAATGGGATAAGAAGCAATACAGGCAAGGCATTGTGATGACGTCTAGTTCACTTGATACAAGTGAATCTCAAATATATTCAGCTACTGATCCAAAGGGTTCCAGAGAGTTAAGAACCTCTCATGTTTGGAATTTTGATTACAGTTGCTCCAAACAATTAGCAGAAGGAGACAGAAATTAGAAATTCCTACTCCAGAGCATGTGTCCCCAATTAAGAAGGAAAGACAGGAATAGAGAGAAGGCTTAGCAGTTAAGAGCACTGGCTGCTCTTCCAGAGGACTCAATTCCCAGCACCTACGTGGCAGTTCACAAGCATCTCTAATTCTAGTCCCTGAAGATCCAACAGTCTTTTCTAGCTTGTGTGAACATTGTATTCATGTGGTGAGCAGACATCATTCAGGCAAAAATAAACACAAAATAACATCAAATAAAATCTCAAAAAAAAATTAAAAATGTAAAGAATGGAAAATGAGGAGGATAGGAACTCAAGCAGGACAGAAGTCTGGAGGCAGTAGCTGATGCAGAGGCCATGGAAGAGTGCTGTTTACTGGATTACTTCCGGTTCCTTCTGGTCTGTCTGGGTTAGTGTTCTGAGCAGACCTTGGGCACAGCCTCTGCAGCCAGTCCCACAACACACTGAGAAAGCCACACTCCCAGGTGATCTAACAAGCCCAGGATCCCAGGATCCCAGAATCACAGGATCACAGAGACAGCTTGACTCTGAGGAGTTCTGACACAACCAGGATCAAAGGAAGGACAGACTTCAGTCAGATTTAGTAAGGGCAGGTAGCACTAGAGTTAACCAGATGGCCAGGGGCAAGGTTAAGAAAATAAACAACACAAACCAAGGTCACTTGCCATCATCAGAACCCAATTCTCCC
>NW_022196894.1:22290081-22341901 GCF_008632895.1 Mastomys coucha | reverse complement strand
GATATTCCATGACAAAACAAATTTACACAATATCTTTCCACAAATCCAGCCCTACAAAGAATAATAGAACAAACATCAATGTAAGGAGCAAAACTACACCCTAGAAGAAGCAAAAAGGTAATCTTTCAACAAATCCACACAAACCTAATTCCACCTCTTACAACAAAAACAACAGGAAAATGAGGTTCCAGGCATGAAAAAGAAAACTAACCCATGTTCAGTGCCTGAACCTGCTGCTAAAGTGACAAATATCACATGCTATGAGGATAAGCTGAAACACTCCAAGCACATGTGTGTCATCCATCTTCCCCATGCCCTGTATTTCCCTTGACTACAAAATTTCATTTGTTATGACTATTTCCAGAAGTTTACCTGGGCCTTCATTTGGACCATATAAAAAGAGCATCTACCATGTGCTTCATGCAACTCACTAGGCACCATGGGAAGAGGGAACAAAATTGCCAACAATGTTCACATTTCTAAGTCTGTGTTACAGATGCATAAGAAAGGAAATTAGAATAATTGTGTACAGGCCAACAGGTCAAATCTCTATTTAATTATATGTTTAAAAAAAACTTTTGATTTCCACTGCAAATTCTAAGCCAAGCATTTAAGGCTAGGTAAGGCACAATGTACAGTTGAACCCACAGAGTGGGATTTGGCAATCTTTCCTTAAGACAGAACTCACCCTGACACGGTGACCATGATTGTAATACTCTGGGTCACCCTCTAGTACTTTCCAAAATGTTGAAACTAAAACAGTTTAGAATACTCTCCCTGTCTCGCTTGTCCCTTCTGAAGGTCTTTGTTTCATAAACAGGAATTCCCCAAAGGGTTTCCCTAAAGTAAACTGTTATAGAATAAGTGGCCCTAACAAGCTAAGACGTAAGAACTCCCTATGTTATGTGAGTGTTGACTACACATTCAAGTCATTTCTAAAAATCCCTAAAAACTAATTATGATAAGTGCCAAGTCAGCATTTCCGCATGCTACACAACACAATAGTTATGGATTATAAGAAATTCTGCCAAAATTCTGCATTGAGAGATTTGAAAGGTTGGGGTGAGGTAGAGGCCTTGTCTTGTAGTTCTGCCTGTTACCTATTGGAAGCCTGGTGGGAGGGCCTGGGAAACTTCTGCACTGACATGCTCATAGTCACTCTTCAGCATGGGTACTTGTTAAGCAGTAGTTAGGACAGAGGGTACCTGCATCTCACACCTCAGAGGCCAGTTATCCCTTTTGAAATACACTGGTACTTTCTTAAACTAAGAAGCTGAGAGAAAACCAGATGAGTGATCTCTTTCTTGGCTATAAAAAATTGGGTTAACTATACTTCCAGGGTTCAAGTCTAGACATTCACTGTAGCATCTACACCTAATGGTCTTTCCAATAATTTCTGCGCTAACCCTTTCTATTGAATCTTTTCTGTTAAATACCTACAGCAGATGGTTTCTTATAACAAACCATGATTTTAAATGTTCTAAAAGTCTGATTCGCAAATGGGCAACAAAAGTACTTTATGAGCAAGAGATGTGTCCAGGTAATAGAGGATGCCTATGTTGAGCAATAGAGCCATCCCAGGGATCTAGGAGCCACAACAGAGAGCATTCAGGCATTTTTAGAACTTCTGAGGAGTTCTGGGAAGATGCAGGCTCAACATACAGAGCACTCAGTGATGAAGATGAAAGCAACAAGTGCCAAAAATATCTATTCTCAGCCATCTGTTCTGGGCTCCACCACTAACTGGCTGATTCTGTAACTAATGACAACACACAGGGGATGTCCACTGTCTCTGAACTCCATCTTTCTGCTCATGAGGGACTTTACTTGGATTCCAGTTGTAACAAAACTTAACCTTTCAATTCCCTCAAAGATGAAGGTGAAGAAACAAAGGTCATGAAACAAGAAACAGATCTGACACACCTTAGGGAACAAAGGAATCCCTGACTCCAAGTCTTCAGATCTAACCCCAAATACTCAGACTGCAACAATCTACAGTTACAATGCCTCAAAGACAAAACTCCAAGGCAATGGCTGAGGGACTGTTAAGAATGTCAGACAGGAACTCAGTCCCTCACCAACATCTTCAGTGCAGGGGGATACTTGTACATGCTGGACCCTCTTGGGAGACAGAGACCAATGAAAGCAAGGGAGAAACGGGAGCTTGATGCAATACTTAGGGCTCAAGAGAAATCAGTAAATCACTCATGCCCCAAAGAAAAAGGCCAGAAACTCATAACATATGAGGAGTTTGGGAAACAAGATGAAAAATGGCAAGAAGAGCCAGGACGCTGGTGGATACATCAGCTTCCTCATCCAGCAGTGAACACAAGGTGCTGCACTCAGCCCTCACAAGCCTGTGTCCTCCACTCTAAGTGAAAACAATATTCTGTACCTGGATCAACAAATTCAAGTGAAACAATGACTGCATGAGAGAGAGAGAGAGAGAGAGAGAGAGAGAGAGAGAGAGAGAGAGAGAGAGAGAGAGAGAGAGAGAGAGTGCAAAAAAGGAAAATTATTATTAACAAAGGAAAGTTATAAATGAATATTCTCAAGCCAGAGTAACAAAAGGAAATTAAGTATAGCAATAATCTTACAATCTGATAGACAGGGAAAAATGGCATTCAGAATTGTTACAAACAATGATGTCTAAACGAGAAGAGAAACCAGCAGAGACTGTCACAATCCTCTCAGTTCCTGTAGCACACACAACAGTGGAAAGATTGCAGGGAGGGGCGGTATAAATATTTCAACTATGACACACCAAGAACATGGGACACAACCCTGAGAAAATTACACGTGTACATAGTAATAATCATCTTAGCACGGGTGCTCTTAGCAGTAGCTAAGGCTTGGGAAAATGCTCAGTAATTTTAGGGCTTGTCTTGCTAGGACAAGGACTAATATTGGATCCCTAGAATCCAGATGAAAGAGTCAAGCATGGTGGTACATATTTGTGACTTCAATGCCAGGAAGGTGGAGGGGAAAAAAGACTAGCCAACCATCTTAACATAATCAGTGAATTCTCCTGTCTCAAAAAACAAGGTGGACAGCTCCAGGGGAATGATACCCAAAGGTGACATTTGGCTTCCCCATGCAGAAGCTCACAAGTGCCTGCATTTTCCAATACACACATTCATCCAATACACCTGGTCAAACACAGACAAAAAATGAGGTTGGAGAAATGGCTTGGTGGACAGGAGTGTGAACTGCAGCTGGAAAGGACAGTGTCTGGGTCACAACTCCCATGTCACCTGGCTCCCAGCAACCTCTAACTTCCCACCAAGGGATGCATCAGCAATTCAGGACTCTACAGGTACCACAACACACATGAAAATAAGCACGTACAGGCAAGTAAGCAAGTATTAAAAAAAAAAAGTGATTGTTTTAAAGAAGGCTTGCAGGTATGTGATTTCAGACTGACCACTTTGTATTGGATAACAAATTAGGGGTCTCCTCCCTGGGACAGGCTAATCCTCTCCCTCTCAGAGGTCTTATTTGTCTGTAGTTATGCATCTAGGGGAGAAACAAATAAGACCTCCTCCTTCCTATAGCAACACATTTCCTGGTAGCATTACTCAGATCTTGTTTAGCCACATTCAATGGATACAGCAGGTAATATGCATATATTTATGCATTTTACATAAGTATGTAAAATAACAACAAAAAGAAGCAATCAAGTGGATGGGGAAAAGAGAGGGATTAGAAGGAAGGTATGGAAGACAGAAAGGTATAATTATATTTCAGTTCAACGGTTCTTAATGGAAAGGCTTTTTACAAAGGAATTTCTAAGTAGCTCATGCAAGTGACTTCATGCTTTCAGTTCTACCTAATAGAAAAAGGAAACGCCTGAAATTAGGAATGAAATAGGATCCGGACAGTACCTGGAAGCTCACAGCCTATAGGTGCATTGGCCTAGATCAGTGGTTCTTATCTTGTGTGCAGTGACAAACCTTTAACAAACCTCTATCTCAAAAATATTTATATTATGATTCATAGCAGTAATAAAACTACAGCTCTAAAGTAACAAGGAAGGTAACTGTACATTTGGGGTTCACCACAGTAAGAGGGACTGTATCAACTGCATTAAGGGGTCACAGCATCAGGAAGGTTGAGAACCACTAGCCTAGATGAAAAGAAATATACAAGTAGATGCTATCCACAGAGAGATGATTTTAGCACTCAACAGGCAGAGGCAGGTTCAGAAATCATCCTGGGGAATGGCAGTTCAAATACTTTCAGTAGGACAGAAGGTAAGCTACTGTTGGTAGGATAGTCACATTGATTCTAATGATCCAGGAACACGGGAGGTCTTTCCATCTTTCAGTATCTTGCTCAGGTTCCTACTGCAGAAGTTTCCAGCTCCTTGGTTAGGTGCATTCATAGGTGTTTTTTTTTTTTCCAGCTAATGTGAATGGGATTGTTTCTATCCTCTCTTCCTCTGTGAGTCTGTCGCTGATATACAGAAAGGTTTAGAAGTTGGTTTTATGCCCTGCCTCTCGGTTGCTCATTTCTCGATGTTTTCTGGTGGAATTTTTGGGATGTCTGATGCATAATATCATATCCTATGAGGTCTTTATGCATAATAGCAAATCATCGGGAAACAACAATGACTTGATTGCTCCTTTTCCGATTTCTAGCCCTTTAATTTCCTTCTTTTATCTTCTTGTTCTACCTAGTGCTTCAAGCAGGATGTTGAAAAGAAATAGAGGTGTAGAGGACAGTTGTCTCATTCCTGGTTTTATTTTTCTTCATTTAGGATAATATTGGTTATTGGCTTGTCATATTTACACATTTTATTATGATGGAAAATGTTCCCTCCAGTCCTTCCCTCTCTAGAACTTTCATCATGAAAGCATGTTATTTTGTCAGAGGCCTTTCTCCATCTATTCAGATTATCATGTGATTTAAGTTCATTTACATAATTTATAATGTTTATTGACTTATGTATGTTGAATAATCCCTGCAATACTATCTTCACTGAAGGAATGAAAATATGAGTAGAATTCTGTTGTGAATCCATCTGGGCCCAAGAAAAGTTAAATCATGATTTTTCAAGTAAATGACTTAAGTTATAAAATGTTATACTGACTGAAGTAAACCAGGTCAAGACAGACAAAACACTGCATATTCTTTCCCATTTGTGGATCCTAGCTCCAAATCCTTCCATGTGGGTATGCAACCTAGAGTATCTGTAGAAGCCATGAAGGTAAAAAGAACCATGCTTAGTGGAAGAGCCCATGAGGGGTGAGGGGGAGAGGGGACTAGGAAGGACACCATTGCTAGGAAGCAGAAAAAGGGGAAAAAGGAGGAACTTTAATTGGAGAAGGAGAGGGAGGAGGGTATAGATAGAAAATGGTTGTTTGAAAACCATAGAGAAATATTATTAGATTTCCTTAAGAATGCATTATATAGAATATATAAATTTTATACATTATAATTATATTATATAATTATTATATGTTATAATTATAACATACAGAGAGGGGGTAAATTAAATGGAATTTAACTACTTGGGATGATAATGCCCCCAGGACTCAAAGAATAGCTAACAAAAACCCCTGTGACAAACATGAGAAACCTCCCTTCAAGTTGTTAGTCAAGAGACTCCTCCAAAATAGAGGCAAAGGCCATTACCCTTTGTTGTCTCCCAGGATTTGAAAATAAGATCCTGTTTCTGAAGACACAAACACATTAAACTCAGAACCTGGACGAATCAACCAGGAATCAACCTGGAAGGATCCTCCCTGCAGAGTATCCAGAAGGAACATGCAAATTGCCAAGGGAGAAAACTGTCAACAGGCATACCAAGCCTTCAAATCCAGGAGCCACAATGACCTGTCCAGCAAGATACCCCCAAGACTACAACAGTGGCACTAATACCTTGTGGGCCATCAGCATCCACTGAATTCAACTTGAAGCCAGCTCAATGGAAAAGAACGCAACTCTACCTGGTATTATAAAGCTAGTCAACTACCTGTAGCTTGTGAACTCATGATCCCTAGGAGAGAACCCATTATTGTCACTTTCCTAACCCGGTACACTTTCTAACTGTGTTCCAAATAGTTATCCCTATGCCGACAGACAAATATAGCCCACATCCCTAATCCCAGAAGCTTCTTTTTTCAGCACAGGAAAATAATTATAGAAACCCACAGCTTGTTATAAGGCCAAGTACAATGGGCCATGGAATGCCTAGCCAAAATATATATTTACAAGGCAACCCCTAGACCTATGGCTCAGAGAACACTGCAGAAAAGGGGACAGAAAGATTGAAAGAACCAAAAGACTATATCATTGGGTTCACGGTGGCCTTGTATATTTATTTAACTGCATTCATGACATCTTGAGAATATGGCTGCCTAAATAAGACCAGCATAGTGACAATACCTATTGGTATAGCAACAGGCCTGAAAGAAATCTGACCAGGCTCCACTCCTGGATGAAGAGCTATAGGCAATCAATGACAAGAGAAATGGAGAACCCATCTTTCCCAGGGATGAACTCCTAATTGGTTAGTCAGTTGCCAGAGGTCACACCTAAACATACATATACAAACAACACCAATGACTCAGAAGGAAAAATATATAAAAGTGTGTGTGCATGCATGCATGTGTCCATGTGTGTGTGTGTGTATGTGTGTATGTGTGTGTATGTGTGTATGTGTGCATGTGTGTGTATGTGTGTCTGAGGACGAATCACATATACATAGGTATTTATATAAACAATAATAACTGAAGAATATGAGGTCACAGATTTAAGTGGAAGTATAGAAATTAGGGAGAAGTTGGTCGGGAGAGGGATAGTTGAAAATAATGTAAATATAATACTCATATATGAAATGCTCAAAACATTAAAAACTTAAATTAAAAAATGAACTTCAAGAATACCTGGATTGAAAATTGCTGAGACTACAGGAAGTGGAGGCATAAAGGACTACTCAACAATCTCTACATTTTTATCTTAAAATAAGGCATATTTCTCAGTTTACTAAAGGGCAGTTTACAAGACCTCCTTTGTAAAGAAATTCATAATGCTTATTAGAATGTTTACTTTTTTGTTTTGGTATGAATGGAATACTAACCTTAAAATCTATTCAATTTCAAGTGGGGTATGAGATTAGGCTAAGTATGGAGACATATTTAACCTTACATAAACAGAAAACTCTAATACAAAAAATGTATATTTCTTGTAAGAATAATTGAATACATTTCTATAAAAGTCACAGAGAAAAAAATCATCAATAGATATTAATAAAATATACAATGTTAGCTTCTGACCCCGGACATCTCAAACACTAGGCCTTACATTTGAGATTTCTAAGGAACTCAGCTGTATGCATGCACAGAGGTGATCACAGCAAAATTTATATAATATAAAACACTCATGGAAAAGTAAAAATGAGGTTTAGCTTTGGGTGTTCACTTTAGAACCTAAAGTCATTTCTGCAATATATCACTTAATATATTTCAGTATATATTACTTATTTTGTATTACTAATTAACATGATATATAATATAAAATACAATATAATTAAGATATATATCAATTACATTAAGTCTAATTATTATTAATTACATTAAGTCTTATATTAAATATATAAGATATAAGGTACCAATTCTTAGGTGCATACTAGAACAAAACTGTATAAATTCAAGGAAAGCATAGTGGCTTATCTTGTAAATTGCTCTGAATTAAAGGCCATCCTGCATTATATAAGGAGCTACAGGATAGCCTAGGCTACCAAGAAAGAGACTGTTTAAAAAAAAAAAAATGTGCAACTTCAGTGTTACTAGGAAATGTGAAGAAAAGTTAACTGACAAAAACGGCACAATCGAGGGCTCCAGATTTACGGCAGATTAAGGTTTATTTTTACCTACATAGCATTCTGCTTTCTTGTTTCTCTATAGGTAAGCAAACGATGGCAAGTGTACTGTTTTCATATACTGTACATATGTAACTGAATAAATCAATGCTTATTTACATATCAATGACAGCAATTGCTCTGAACATTCCCAAAAATGCTATCATGAGCTAGAGTGTGGTGGATTAAACTGCCCTACAAACACTGCTGCTCAACAAAGCATCAAAGAATGCATTTTCTATAAAAGCTTCCCTGATTTATTCTAAGAAACAACCCTTTTCTAAAAATTTAGCACTAGCTGAAACACTCGCTGAAAGTAAAGACGAGGTTGGGCTCTGGGTGTTTACTTTAGAACCTGAAGTCAATTTCTGCAATATTATCAACTCTGGGGAAAAATTTTACAAGAAATTCAAACGCTAATGAGAGCTATTTCCTTGACTTCTCCTCACTGCAATCTGACAACAACCTAAGAAGAGTTTCTATACCTGTCTGTGCAATGGATGCCTATAATTAGTGCCTAATACTTTGTGAGAGCTAAAGATAACACTGGAGTCCACAAGTATTCTGATGTTCTGTACATTTTGAACAGCTGTAATTAGGTCCCAGTGGATGTAATATTTAGGAAGGTACAAGGAAAAGAAATCATCAGATAAGAGACGGTGAGAAACGTTTGGTGAAGCAGGGGGATATATCCATGTGTTTGTTTGTGTGCACACAAATGCTGTGTAACCTACTGAGAATGCACTAAGGGTCTGAGCCACCTTCTCCAGCCATTGGTGAGACCAAGTCATGGTGCCTAAAACCTTCCTAATTCCTATTGTTTCTTAAACATTGAAATTCGTAACAGACACCTCTCATACATTTTTTATGAGTTGTTGTTGTTGTTGCTGACTACTTTAAAAAAAAAAAAAAGAATTAATGTTATATTCCTTTACAATATTCTTTAAATCATGATAGAAATAATAATAACCAGGAGACTGGAAGTCAAGATTGCAAACACAAAAGCATTATCTCAGCAAGCAGATAGAATTTTAGATAAAACACACCATAATAGAGGAGGTATATTCTATGTCAGAAAGAAATTCACCACCAAATACCATCCCTTACCCTCCTAAACCCCTAAGTAAAATAAGTTGCATTTCTTTGGAAAGTTAGCCAGTTTCAGTAAAACAATGCTGACTTAGTACAACTTCCATTCTTCACCCTCAAAAGCCATCGCATTGGTCTGAAGGCATGGCTCAGTGGTTAAGAAATAGGTTGCTCTTAAAAAGATGTGAGTTTTGTTCCCAGCACCCAGATGATGGCTCATAACTCTCTGTAACTCCAGTTCTCCAGGCAAGCATGTGCTGCATAGACATATATGCATGAAATACACACACACACACACACACACACACACACACACACACACACACTTTCACACACGCACGCACACATGCACACACACACACACACACAAGAGACAGATATAAACATACCAAAAACATAACAAATTTTGTTTTCAAAAGCTATCTCATGATGCTACAATATAGATGAGCCTTAAAAATATACTAAGTGATAGGGCTGGAGACATCAATGATTCAGTAGTCAAGGGTGCTGCTACTCCAGAATACTGGGACTCCATTCCCAATACCCACAGGGAAGCTTCCAGCAGTTTGTAACTACAATTTGAAAAACCGAGAGAGAAAGAGAGAGAGAGAGAGAGAGAGAGAGAGAGAGAGAGAGAGAGAGAGAGAGAGAGAGAGAGAGAGAGAGGGATCTGACACTCTCATCTGGACTCTGCAGAATCTAAGCATACATGTGGGACACAGACATGCACTCAAGCAAAATATCCTTACATATAAAATTAAAAATAAGCATACTATGTTTTTTAAAAAGCCAAGCACAAAAGACCACAACTTCTGCGTTGTATTAGACATAGGTGCAGAACAGGCAGTGTCACAAAGAAGAGTATAGACTAGTGGACAGGTGCTTAGTAAGCGATGGAGGGGGGTATGAGCCATAGTCTGTGAGGACAGAAGCTAACTTCATGTGGCCATGTTGGAAAGTGATACCAATGATGATTATTCAGTTCTACAAAGACACGAAAGTCCAGTGAGATAACTGACTACTTTCAGTTCTTCAAGTTATGTATTAATAGAGCTTCTTAAACAATGTACCCCTCTAGGCTCTTCACACGCTGCTTAACTTGATTCTCCCCATTCTACTAATATCTCCTACAAATAGCATGTATACTTCTGGTTGGCATAAGTCATCCTAGCCAGCAATATAATTATGTGTGGTTATTTCTGAGTCTGGCTCCACAAATAGCCTATGTTTGCTTTCAGAGAAAACAAACAAGTTACATATTTCCATACCCAATTCTCTGATAAGGATTACACACTTATGTGAAAAATAGGGAAAAAAATCATATGACAAAAACTGGACCTCATCATATAAAGCAAATGAAGATGATGGTTTTTAGCCAACTTGTATGACATAACTTAAACAGCTAGTAGCATCCCTGGCTATACCAACCCTCTTCTCTATTCCAACAATCCAAAAACAATATGCATGGGACACACAAAAAAAAAGTCAATCAATATTTCTCTCTCTTGTTTCTCTCTCTGTCTCTGTCTCTGTGTGTGTTCTATGTGTGCCTCTGTCTCTAATTCACAAGACACACATGCAATCTTTTAAAGGGTGATCATTTTCTTGCTATATAAGAATATTATTCAAAGGGGAAGGGGAGGGAGGATGGAGGAAGAACTGTGGGAAGGGGGACCAGGAGGGGGATGAGTGAGCAGAATATAAGGTGAATAATTAAAAATAAAATAAAAGAGCTGGCAAGATGGCTCAGCAGTTAAGAGCACTGGCTGCTCTTCCAGAGGCCCTGAGTTCAGTTCCCAGCAACCACATGGTGGCTCAAACCATCTGTAATGGAATCCAATGCACTCTTCTGGTGTGTCTGAAGAGAGTTACAGTGTACTCAAATAAATAAATAAAATATTTTAAATAAATAAATAAATAAATAAATAAATAAAATTGTGTGATTGTGTGTTTGTGTAATGTGTATGGATTTTTAAAAGTATCATGAAAATTGTTCTTTTTACTAATTTGATTCAAAGAATTATGTACACATGAAAGGTAGTGAATAGTTTAAATCTATCTGTATAATAAAAACCAGAGACATTTTACTTGCCTCATAAAGTAACTACCAAGGTCATATGCTGCTACCGGGACTCTGATGTAATAGCTGAGACAGGAAGAGAATAGCTGAAAAGAATCTTTGTCCTCGTGTGTGTGTGTCTGTGTGTGTCTGTGTGTGTATAAGAAAAGAATCGTGGTCTCTCTATACTAATACAAGAAAAATAAAATTCTGTGTTTATATATTTTCATGGTACACACATGAATTCAAAAGATTCTTCCTCTCTAAACCTGAGAAACACCTAGGCTAACCACTCTCTACCTTCCTGGATGAGAAAGGTGCTCCTCCCTTGACAAACAACTTGTGCTTGTCCACAAACAGCACATCAGGCCCTTCCAGCACGGCACTTAAGAGTGCCACAGCATCTACAAGACTGTGGGTGACATCCACAGTTATTAAATGATGTGCACAATTCTCGATGCAACAGCTTTGTCCCCTAACCAAAGTTTGCAAGAAGAGGACTTTTATCTGTCATTTATAATTTCAATATTGTTGACTGTGATTCTCACTTCAGAGCATTAGGTCTCTGAGTGCAGGCAGGGGGATCTAATCCATGTTAGCATTCTCTAAGATAGGCTCAGTGTCCAACACAGATATCAAAAAAATACTTATCTAGATAATTGATAAATCCAATATAAGCCATTTAATTGGATTTAAAGGTTATTGCTGAGGTGTTATTGGGGAAACAAAGACACTGAGTGTGTTAACAATAAGAAAGGGTACTAAGAGGAGACTTCAAATACGCAACCCACAAGCTGGTAATATTTATGTCAGCTTCCTGGTCATCCAAAAGTAAACAATCTCTTGGTATTGACAGATATGACTCTGTCAGATGCCATTCTTTACAAAAATCCTGCCTCGTGTCTTTTCCGTGCCTCAGAAAGCTAGATCCTCACAGGAAGAACAAACCAAGGATGAAGCACCCAGAAGACACTGGGTTGAATTATACTGAGAAAAATCAGGGTCCACATAAAAGCCCTGTGCAAAACAAGCAGGCCACAACTTGAAGCTTTGTCCCCCCTGGGGAGAGACGAGTTTTAGATTCAAGCCAGAGCAGCCTCCTCAAATGCCCTTCCCCACCCTGTGTGGGGCAATGTGAAACCAGCTTTGCCAAGCCCAGCTGCTGTAGATGCCAGAAGAGGTCTCCCTGAGGGGTTCAAAGAATCAAAAGGACAAGCAAAAAACCACACCGTGTTCATCCATCAGGACATGACCTCTTAAGCAGCCCTGAGCGGCACTGGGAATACATACTCCAGTAGTGAAACCCTGCGATCAAGATGCTAGAAAGCTAACTGTAAAGTTAAAGGATAGGACCAACTAAAATCCTACAGAGTTGGCTGACAATCATACTGCTGATTATATGTGGTCAGACTCTAATAATATCACAAGCCTGTATTGGGAACAAGTCATACATACCTAACCCTAACCATAACCCTAACACCATCAAGAAACTCCTTATCTGTGAAATGGAGATTATCAGGGCAGAAGATTAAATGTGAACTCAGATGAATAACTAGTGACTGAGCTTGTAAGTCCTCTCTTCCCCTCCAAATAAAAAAAAAAAAAATTAGTTGAAATAATCACAAGTGTCAGAAGAGAAGCCGTATTATAGTCAACATGAACCTAGTGTTTCATCTACAAAGGAATACTCAGGCCTGGGTAGAAAAGGGTTGTGCCTAAAAACATGCAGCCAGTCAGTCTCAGGGGTGCGGATGAGCCAGAGGCCTCTGTTTCACAATGCTTTGGAACCATTCACTGAAGAAAACTATTGTCAAAATCACGTGCAGCCAGAGAGGCCAAGTGCTTCAGACAGTGCCATGTTAGCAGGCAGCAGAGTGTTTGCTATTCTGGGTAAATAATGTGCCTTTCATATAGGGTAGTTTCCATATCCACTCCCTTATTCAATCCCTCTAACTACCCCAGGAGGCAAAGAAGACCAAGAGCACAACTGCTGAAGCCAAGATAAAGAAACTGGGCCAAGCACTGCTGAGATTGCTCTTAAATTTATCATGGCTCTCTATTTCCAGAGACATGCAGACCAGACCTACTACCTATTCCTAAGGGTGATGCCCTACCATTGGCAGGATACTACATCAGCTTCCAAACCAATGTGTTTAATGAGGAATTTAAACAACACACCTTGCCCGTAATCCCTAACTGATCAACTCCTTCTACAGGTGTCAGGAAACCAAGGCATGTGTTAACTATATTTTGGGTTTGCTCTGACTTGATTAAACTTAGCAAAACAAAAATTTCCCCTAGAGCTTACCTTCCTTGTCTGTCTATGCAGAGTTGGGCTATGGCTTTCAACCAAGAAAATGGAGCTAACACTGGGAAGAAACCACTATACGATACACACGTCAGCAATGGTCCACCACACCACCACTTAGTAAGTATCAGATTCTTACTGCACAAGTTAAGGATGACATAGGATAAAGGATCAGCATTTGCCTAAGATATGACAGACAGACAGACAGACAGACAGACAGACAGAACACAGGGTATTACCCACTGCTTCATTCACTGCCATTAAAATGGATCAGTTTCTCAATCCAACAGGATCAAAACACAGGTCTGGGGTCAGCACAAACCTTTTGAAATGGGAACAGCTGAAGTCCTGTGGAGACTCTTCTCTAGGCTAAGGGGCTTCTCAAGCACAGACTATATCATCTGCCTGCCTAAGTCCTATTTATGTATCTACAACCTAACGAAATGGTTAAAGCAATTTTGTTTCTTTTGGTTGTGTCTTATTTTAAGGTGCATAAAAGGCAAGGAAGAGAAAGGTGTGAGTTTCATACGGGTCTTGTCACTAACAAGGACAGAGCTTAGAGGAAGTTGTCAGCTAGCTTCAGTTTCTTCATCTATAGGCCAGGGATTCTGCGAGATCTCCAAGGATCATTCCACTCAACTAAATGGCTAGAATTCCAAACAAGCAAAGAGAAAATGCCAAGATTAAAAAGCAACTATTTTCAAATAGTTAAATAAAATGCTAATTCTTCACAAGTGCTGATACCAAATACAAAACAAGCTCCAAAACCTGTGTGTTTGTTTGTTTGTGTTTCTTTCTGAGAGTGTTTTTGATAGTGAAAAGGCTAGCACCAGTAAAGTAACAAGAGTTTGAAAACCAAGCTGTTTTCAGAAAACCATATGGGTTAAAGGTCAAAGTCGAATGTTGGTCTGGCCAGGGCAGTGGTGTCTTTTTCCTGCTGCTATTAACCAGACTCTAAATGGTTTCCTCCTACCAACATTTTACCTCCTGTGGGGAAACAAGGCAGGTAGAGGTCTACAGTTTAGCCAAAATGACTTCATAATTTCACACAGGGTGAACCTTAAAGATTTGAACGACAAACTAAGGGTGGCCAAAAAATATCTAGAGTGTGGGACATTATGGACAAAACTATTGCAATATAATATTAATTTAACAAAATCCAAATTGAGCATAGCACAAAGGACAGTTAGGTTTGTTTCTTTGAATGTTCCTACAGTTAAATTTGCTATACATGCAAGGCCATTCCTCAAAAGGAGTGGCCTAAGGAGCAGGGATTCCTGAAGTGAAGCAGCCATTGAGGAGCTAACAATATAGGAAACATTGGCCAGACATGCAAGGTGCTTATAACAAAGAGATGGCTTTACACTGAGAGCTTCCTTATCCCAAACGTTAAGTTAAACAATACAATTGAGAATGCTCATGTTTAACTGCTTACTAGCATTATATTTATATATCAAGCATTACATTTACACTGTTTTCATCCATTGCAAATTGGTCATATAATACATGGACAATATCTAGGGAAAAACTTTGTCAGTCGAAAAGACTTCTGTTTATTGAGCTATAAAAGCAATTTCAATCTAGAAGGACTGGTTCTCCTCTACTAATGATGTACTCTTTGGTATTAGGTAATGCCAATGGAAATCTCTCTCTTTCTGCCTCCTCCTCCCTCCTCTTCTTTCTTCTACCTCTCCCTCCACATTATGCCCTTCAATTAACTAAAAATAAATCAATTTTCGTTATGGCAGGAAGACAAAATGACAATAGTAAGCAGAGAGCTACCAAGGGAACAAAACTCATATAGCCCAATCTAGCAGAAGGATCCTATAGTACATGCCAGTATTTGTCTTGGGGCCTCAGTGTTCTCACATACATGAGATATATTCTCACATAGCACTTCTCTGTGACTTTGAGGAATTCCACACTGCTATTATGGAAGAAGGTTCAAAAGTAGATCATCATCAGGAAGAAACCAAAAGAAGTTAGCAGTGTTTGCTCTTCCCAGAAAGAGATTCTGAGGAGGTATCCCTATGTACAAGTATATATAGAATATTTAAGGCATTCAATTGAAAGGTCACAGCGTACAGATAGAACACAACAGTAAGAAATGTTGCATGGAAGAAGGGGGGAAGAACATTTCTGTTACCTGCCACCCTTCCCCAAAGCCTGCAAAACATGGTGCCACATGTGGCTCCCAGGTGAGCAAAAAAGAACAAAGTGAATCTCAGCTGGACCTCAGCCCCACACCTGTCCTTACAGGAGAAAGAAGCCTTCGAAGACATGCCTGTAGTAATCACAATGGACACAGAGTCAACCCAGTGTCCACCAAAACATTTTGAAATACAAGATAGCTAGATATCCATATAGAGGTGGATAGAGATACAGCTGCACACACACATGTATAAAGATCAGTCTTTAAGGAAATAGAAAGCAGTCAGGGTTGATCTCATCTAAAAATAAATTTTTAAAAATTACTTTCTGCAACTTTAGACAACTGGAAAAATCATGTCCACTAAAATAAGATGAGAACAGGAAGAAAAGACCATAACACATGCTATTAATTACATGTGCATGCAGAAATAATTAGCCAAGGAAGCAGAAGAGATGCTGGGTACCAGGACTAAGGAGAAAGGGGAGGAAGCTCTGGTGACAGCATGCAACAACTCAGTGCCTCAAGGTGACAAGTCTTAGAGCCCAGTGTTCAGCATTCAGTGCACACACCATGACCTTTGCTAAGAAATATCTTAAATGCTGTGACACTCACATTAAAAAACCTAACTAGAGGGGTGATGGATCTCTTCACTAGCTTGTCATCATGTTTCCCAGTGTAAGATACATGAAAATATATTGCCCATCTTAAAGATATAAACTTCATATTCCAATCATACAAAAATAAGACTGGAAATATTTTTAAATAAAAACTTTTCACAGACAAGAACAAAAGAGGAGAGAATTGAAGGGATGGCAATAACTCAGGAGCTATCTTCCCTGCATCTGTACTCCACCCATATAGTTACTACTGCCTAATTACCTCTAACACTTGCTGGGACATGTTCTGGGGTGTTGGCCACAACTAAAGCATTGTGATTTCACAGCTATGGCATATAATGTTTGGCCAGCCACGTGCACATTACGGTGCCTCATCTGGGCTCTTGCTAAAAGAGCCATTAAACTTAAAATCACCATTACAAGCAAAGAGGGGAAACACATCAAAAACAATGTTAAAACACACTGGCCACCCAGAGCAGGCCTACTGGAGGCCTCCTGATGACCATGTACAGAACAGGTAGACCTACTGCCCAGCACAAGGGCATTAAGGGAAATACTGCCTACCTTCACTCCATCCAATTCACTTTTTAATGGTAAAAAAGTAGAGCAATTTCATGTTGGTGCAGAAGAAATTAAAGACATAAGAAATCAAATTTACCATTTAATTTTAAATCATGGATTTATATTATGCTTTAAGCTAATGAAAAATGGAGTAAATAAATTAATGAGACTTGGGACTCTGTAGTATCCCTTTATTAGTTGATTTAATAGTCTACAATCTCTTTCTCAGTCTCTCTCTCTCTCTCTCTCTCTCTCTCTCTCTCTCTCTCTCTCTCTCTCTCTCTCTCTCTCTTTCTCTCTCTCCTACATACTTCTGCCATTTGTAGCTGTTGTCTCTTCTATTAAACTCCATCTGTCATATAAAAAAAGCCAGCCCTTTTTAAGAGGCATTCAGTGGAATGTCCCAGCAGCTCCTTCCTGGCTCATTGTATTCACAGAGCAGGGAGGAAGCATTCCACTCCAGCTCGTGGGTTTAATACCCTGATCCTCAGACATAAGAGCAGTTTTGGAGAATGGAACCTTTGGGATCTGAGCATAGCTGGCATGCATAGGCTACTATGGGCAGGCCTTTGAAGGTGCTTTGTGTTGTCTGCCCACAGTTGCAATGTGACAGCTCTCTCCTGCTCCCACTGTCATGACCTGAACCATCCTGTTGCCACATGGTGACTCTGATGCTCTGAAACTATGAGACAAAACGTTTCTCATCACGCTGCTTCTGTCAGATGTTCTGTCCCAGTGGCATTTACTCACATTCCCCTGATGCCAGGGCCGTGGTGCTAGCAATAACAATAGCAAGACCTCTCCTCCAAGCTGACTATGATAAAGAAGAAGAAATAAGAAAAAAAAAAAACAACAACAAAAAAGCAGAGATAGCTCACACCCTTCAAAGCTTAGAAAGCTCCCCATGCAACTCCCCATCTCCTTTGTGAAACATGTCAAATTCTGTCAGCATGCGAGTGATATTTCAAACCACTTCTCCTAGAAGGGTCCATTGGTATTCACTTGTCTCAGATGGTAACTGTGTGTGTGTCCTGTGATGACCACAAATCCCTTAACTATGTATCTAAATGGTTTCCATATCTTTCTCCAAGAGAATTTGTCTGCATTAACTGTCAACAAGCCCATTTTCCCTAAATGATAGACCTTTAAGGGAAGATGTTATATATGATTAATTTAGCAAGTATGAAGGTCAAATTGGAGCTGGTAAGATGGTTCAATGGGTAACAGTACCTCCGAAGAAACCTATTGACCATCAGTTCCCAAGACCCACAAGTGGTCCTATGACCTCACGTGCATCTAGTTTTATGTGTGAGCACACACATACCCATACAGAGGCACGCACACAACTAAGTAAATAGAATAAAGATGTGTCTTCAAATAAAGAAACTCTGTCTAAAGAATCCTGCAAATGAGTATCATGGAGAAGGGGCTCTATTAAAGGCAATAAGACAGAAAGAGAGCTGAAGACTTCTGAGCTTGGAGTTGAGCAAAGTACTATGCAATACTTAGGAAAAACCTTCAAATACAGAAAAATAAGTTTCATATAGGAATAACTGGAGGTGGAACTCAGAATGGGGCTCAGTGGGAGAGCACATGTATATGCAAAGCCCTGTGTTTGATTGCCTAACAGCACAAAAAGGCAGACCAAGGAGGGGAAAGAAAATGGAAGGGAAAGGGAAGAAAGGGAGAGGAAGGAGAAGCTAGCATCAACTGAGTGTAAACCATGGATCTGTGTCAAACTTCTGAAGGCTTTCCAGTACTAACATTGTCATCCCCCATAGTAATCCTTAAGAGTCACTGTTTTTACCAAAATTAGATAAGAAGGTAGTGAGGTTTGAGATGCATGGAATTCATGCACTTGTAGACCAAAATAAAATTCACCTTAATCCTAGGTTAAGACATTTAAGCTAGCATGTTTGGCTTCACTAGAAGGTTGTCAACACTCTACTCAGTAGAAGGATGGAGTATTTTCTAAAAGCAGACTGAAAAAGACATGGGCAAATGATCCAATAGGTAATGGGCCTACAAAAGTGCAGGATGATATAAAGATAAACATGACTGTTCAGAGCATTAGACTGACTCCCTGGAGAGACAAATGCCCTGCTACTTGAGACAGGGCACCGGGGCCACTGGGCTGCAAACTTTGCTACTGTGTCTCATCTTCAAACTTGGAGCATGCATATTCTTCACCGAAGCTGACCTGCTATCTGTGTTACATGGTAAGCTCAATGCCCATGGCTGCCACCTAGACTGTATTATTGCAGGGGATGCTGCCTTCATGAAGACACCACAAGCAAGTCCCTGCCCAGGAAGGCTAAAGGCCTCTTAGCAAAGAACTGGGCGTGGAAATCAAACTTGAATGGTGAGAGGGAACATCTTGTGGCCAATCTTAATGACACTTAATTCACCGATGAGAAATTCTGTAGTAAACAACCTCTTGATTCTCTGCAAAACATTTTTAATTTCATGGCCTGCTAATCACACAGCTGTTAAATTTCTCTTCCCATCAGTTGTAAAAAATAAATAGATAATAATTATAATAATAATTTAAGAAACAGTTAGGCCTCAAACAATATTTGAGCCGTAATGAATTTTCCCATCTGGATTAATAATGTAGTGGATAGTGAAATTGCCTTGATCCAGTTGATATAATGAATCGTATATTATTATAAGAATCAAAACACAAAGTTCTAAAAGCCAAAGGCTTGATGATAGAGCCAAAAAAAGGCAGTATTAACTGCAATCTCTGAGAAGCCTGCCACTAAAGGTGCCACTCTGACAGAGTCTGACAATATATTTCCTTCCTGTGTTTTCATTTCCTCTCATCCACATCAAGAACAATATACACACCACTAACTACAAATAAGGTTGTGAACAATGTGACCCAGACACCAAAGAGAGGAAAACCAATGTGTTTAAAGCACAAACACATCAATTGAACTAACATGGGGAAACAAAGCACCATCTACTGCTAATGCTTCAAATCAAGACAAGCTGAACAGTAAGAGATGGAGGGTAATTAAAAAATATATCTGGATGAAAAGTAAGGCCAAAGAAACATGGCAGCATTGATTAGCCACCTGGGCTCAGAGGAATGACCAGAGATGAAAACTATGAATGGAAAGCAGCCAAAGAAACATTCTGCAAAGAGGTAACCAAAGGCACAAAGACAAAAATAATACTGATGAGCATAGTCAAATAGCCTAGAGTAGAGGATCTTCAAGGGGGATACCCAACATTCCTTTTCCCATCACCTTGTCTAGAAAAAACATAGAGGTGTTGAGAGTACCAGCACACTGCCTATTTCTCTAGCATATTCCTTCTGTCAAGTTTATCTGCTGAAATCTGTCAACACTGGAAGTGAATTCAAATGCCATCAACTCCTGTAGCCCCTTACCCAAGCCCACTTGTGAGTTCCCACAGCCTTCTGTCCTTACTCCCAAAGTGAATTGTGCTTTATACAACAACTGCTCAGTCTCCTTTAAATTGGGATCTCCAACAGACAAGTGCTTACTCTGAGTCAAAACTTACTCCTCAAGGCCACACCTTTATTTTGCAGAGTGAGTACGTGTGGTTAGTACTACTGCCAACTTGACAGGGTCTAGCATCACTGAGGAGAGGAGTCACTGTGTGGGATTGTCTGTAATAGGCTAACAAGGATAGGAAAACCTATCTTAACTAGGAGAAGCAGCATTACATGAGCTGAAAACCAAAAAGAAACATGAGCTGAATACCACCATTTACCACTCAGCTTCTTCCTGGCTGCAGATGCATGTGACCATGACCCTCAAGCCCGTGGCACCATGGTTACCTTACCATGAAGAGCTGCACCCTGTAAACAGAAGCTCAGACAGACCCTCCTTCCTAAAGATGCTTCTGTCATGATATTATTTCCTCCAAAATAAGGAGAGTAACTAATATAGTACTTGAGGAAAGAATGTGCTTTCTAACAAAAATCCAGGGGACACTTCCTCATAATGTATTCTGACGGCAGACAATGTACTTTAGGGATTCACAAATTTATTCACAACTATCAACTGACAAGCTCATGTATGACAGCCACCCATGAGATGCCATTACTTGCATGTTGATATAGAGTACAGGATGTAAACATAAGCAGTACTGAGCACAGTGAGCCCACAAGCCGTTTCAGCACCATCTAGGAGCTTAAGAGAAATGCAAGCTACTCTACTCTACTTGACGACCTCTAAAGTAAGTCAACAGAAGCCTGGTTCATAGTTCTAATGGATGGGTCTGGGCAAGGATTGGGTACAATGTAAACAAATACAAAGAAGAGGGCACACACCAGGAAGAAAGGGACTCATTACAAAATTTAAGATGCCAAGAGTGTCATGGTCTACCAGGTATATCTCTGTGATGGCAGGGGACTTTGCAAATAACACTTGAAAGCTTGCCCTCCACTGCTGTTTCAGGCTTACAGAGTTTTACACATACAGTATTATAAGAGTGTCACACTGTAGTAAAGAGAATAGCTAGCATTCAATCAAAAACAGTTCTTGGTGATTCTCTCCCCTGTGAATTTCAGCCATTAAAATAGCTGTACCAAATTAATTCCACAATTTTATAATTTAAGAAATTTAATAACGAGGCTTTAGTATCTAGGAAATAGTCATTCATCTGTTTTCCATATTCGTGATACATCATGTTACCCTTGAGAAATTTTTTTTCTTCAATTTGGTTTTATCGATACTTACAGGTTTTTGACAGTTCTTACAGATTCATGCCTATCACTCCCTGTTGTGCTGACAGTCTCCAGCCTGATGTATACTTCACAGTTTTAAATTAGGTTATTTTGCCATATCTGAGAATATGCGCAGGAACACAGCATACAAAGAGGCCCATTGTGGTGATGAGTGTGCACAGGGAAAAACAGACTGGAGAGTCTAAATCAACAAATGAAACTGGTCAAGGAGGGACCAGGAACAAAACTTTTGAGTTTGCAGCATCCCCCCTTCTCCCCACATAGGCACTCATTAAAAATAAAATCCAAGCTTGGCACTACAGCAGACGAGACCCTTGACAAATCCTCTACACTCCTGCTATTCAGGAGTATATTGATGAATTATTCAATGATTCATGAGTTATTCAAGGTGAGTTATTCAAGAGTATATTGATGAACAGTAATAGTTCATAAACTGATACAACTGAATGGCAGAGAGCTTCACTACCACCTACAAGGCACTGGATTCTATCATCAGCAACACAAAATGAAAAGGAAGAGCAAAGACAGGTAAGGACTAAAGTCAGGCCAGATGATGAGCTCAGGTCTCAGTGCAGAGAACTCCACCTTCTGAGCAGACCTACATAGGGATCAGAAGAGGCAAGAGCAATTGGCACTACTGCCCACTAAAAACCTGCAGGGAATAAGCCACAGAGGTAAGCGACAACACTGCCTTCATACTACATGGGATGGCAGGCACTCAGTGCGCAGTGCCTAGCTCAGGGCAACTGCACAGAAGAGACAACACTGACAGACACAAGCAGTGCCCCCATGTTTTCTCGACCCAGAGACCCGCCCCCCCCACTGTCCTCCATCTCCAAAAGCTTTGCTTCTCTAACCTGAGGAGCCTTATATTTTGAAAACAAACCAATCTAATCAAATTTCCCCCTCAATGAGTCTTCAGAAGAAATCAAGGCACAGGCAGTAAGAGTGGGCCACAGGCACAGCAGTAGTCAATAGCACAAGTGTTGGTTTTCCTTATAAAAAACAAAAAAACAACAACAACAACAACAAAAAAAAAACAGGCTGCCTTGTACAAATTCAGCCCCTACAGAAGGATGATGACCCAGTTGATATAAAACAATGCTTGATGCAAAATTCACTACTATATCCATGGTCAAGACCAGCAACAAACACAGACAGTTAATGAAACCTTGAAGAAAGCAGCTCAGAAACACTCTACACCACCCATTGTATATGCTCAAGTTCCATGGAAGGTTCTGCAGTAAAACCGGAAAAATTATAGTAAACTAAAAAAATTTTTAGCAACTTCTCATAAATATGTCAGGCACAAAATCAAACTTCTGAAATGATGTGAAACACATTCATTTTTAACTACAGAAAAACACAGCAGCCTTTGTGTGAGGTGCAGGAGACACACAACCAAATGTGCTCCGTGGCTTAGTAAGCTGAACCAGGAATTCACCAAAAGCATATGAGGAGCCCACAAGACACTGTTGAGCAAAAAACCCTCTGAGACACATTTGATGTAATAGTCCTATGATTAGCAAACTGTCACATCAAACTTTTCTGCGACGTGGGAACACTTTGACACTTCGTATTTTTAAAACTGACATTTTGATTCATTACTGTAAATAGCACTTTGGGTTAAATATTGTGACAGGGAACAGATCATATATATGTACATATATATTCACTCTATATATTACACATGTATATTTGTCTAGCTCTGAAACAGTTTATAATATATGAAACTTTTTCCCCCACCAGCATTTTAGACTAGTGAATACAACAGCTATTCTACTCCTGAAGGATGTGGTTCTTTAGCAAAAAGCCTATGGAGTGGGAAGATAGAGTGACTGACAGGGTAACTTATGAAGAGACTCTGAATAAGCCTTCTGTGTTCCCACAAAGGTTTTAGAAAGGTTCTATTAACTTCCTGTTCCCAAGTTCATAAAAGCACTGTCACAAACACATGGAGGATACCTCCTGTCTTCAAGGCACTGCAGATCGAAAGAAGACAGCAGCGAGGAAAGACCCTGGAACAGCAAACATGCGAAGTGCTGCTTTTCAGGCATTTGGATTTTTACTTTTGTTTTTGGTGGTTTTGGTTTGGGGAGAAGTGTATTTCTATATTTTTTTCATTTTCTTGTATTTTCCTTTATTTATTAGGGGGGGCAAATGTTATTGTTCACAAGCAACTTTAATACAACTAAGCAAAGGGTATCTATCAGTAGCAGTTAAGAGGGAAATTAAACAGAGATGTTGAGCTTTATGACATTCTTTGCAAAGGAAGTATGATATGTCCCTTCCAACCAATATTAAGAGCCCACCAGCTTTTCCCTCTACCTGCAATTCTTTTTTTCCTTGTTTTTAATTGAAAGGAGATTCTTCTTATACAATACATCCCTCTGTCTTCCCTGCCTCCACTCTTCCAAAACCCCCAACCTCTCTCTCCCTAGATCTCCTTCCCCTTTGTTTCCCTTCAGAAAGAGCGGGCCTCCAAGCAACAATGGCCAAATAGGGCAAAACAGGATACAATAAGACAGAGTAAAAGCCCTCAGCCACAAGTTAGACAAGACAACCCAAAATGAAGAAAAGCATACCAAGAGCAAGAAAAAAAGTCAGGGACACACACACACACACCTTTAGGAATCCCATAAAAACACCAAACTACCAACTGTAACATACTTACCGAGGACCTGGTGCAGACCCATGCAGACCCCATGCTTGAGCTTCAGTCTCTGTGAGCCGTTATGAACACTGCTTAGTTAATTCAGTGGGCAATATTGTTCTGGTGTTCTCCATCTCCTCTGACTCCTTGAGTCTTTCCTCCACAATCTTTATGGAGTATTCAGGGAAAGGCCCCAATGGAGACTTTTAATTTAGACTCTGCACATTGTGTCTGGCTATGGGTTTCTGCACCACTCCCGCCTGCTGCCCAAGGAAACCTCTCTCTGATGACTGGACTAGACACTGACCTATGAGTGCAGCAGAATATTATGAGAAGTTGTTTTATTTCATTGTTGTTTGTTTGGTGGTTGTTTTTTTAGGAGGAGAGAGGGAGTGTGCAGTTCTGTTAGGTTCTACCCCATGTCTCTGGACTGTCCTAGTCTCCATCCAAGCAGTATCCTGCATGGGCTCCCTCTTGCGCTGTGGGCTTCCAGTTAAACCAGATATTGATGGGCTACTCCTACAAGCTCTGAGCCGCCATTGCCCCAGCACATTTTGGAGCAAGGACAGATTTAAGCTGAATGTTTTATGGCTAGGCTAGTATTCAGTTTACTGCCTACATAAAAAAAAAAATTGAAAAATAATTTTTGAAAAGAAATTGGAGAGATCTCATAGAAGCAACTTAACAGTGTAGCAAAAAGTTCTAGAACAAAAAGAAATAAACACACCCAAGAGCAGTAGATAGCAAGAAACAATCAAACTGAGGCCTGAAATCAATTAAATAGAAACAGACAAGAATACAAAGAGAATCAATGAAACAAAGAATTGGTTCTTTGAGAAAATCAACAAGATAGACAAACCTTTATCCAAGGTAATAAAAAGATGAACAGAGAAAAGAAACAAGACCTGTAAGTGCAGAGATAGAACAGAAGGGATGTCACATCAACATGTACACATAAACTCTGGATGCAAATCAACTGGTAAGCACTTATTTTTCATATGTATATTTAACTCTTTTACTTAATGTAAATGGCAGTTTCATCTACTTGTCTGTGGACCACATGTAAGTAAGGTGGCCACAGAAGCTAGAAGTGACAGCCAGACCCCTGGAAGTAGAGATAGAGATAGTTGTGAGGCACTATCAGGTGTTAAGCATCAAATGTAGGTCTAGAACAGCCCCAAGTGCCATTAACTGCTGAACTACCTCTCCAGCCACAAGCATTTTTTGAAGTGAATTTCACTTTCATATTTTTGTTGCTAAATGAGGATGCTAAAAGTATATTAGTTTTATGAATATTAAATAGCATACCAGAAGTCTTAATAAAATCTAAATTGGTCAAAACACTTTTTCCCCAAATCTACATTTGCCAATTTTCAGCAGCAATTAATAAAATTATTGAAACCTCATGTGAATACCACTAAATTTCAATTCAACAAAAATGTACTGTAAATGCTTGACCTGTTGGTTTCTGTCTCTATTTTATGCCATAACTGAAAGATGAGGGAGGAAAGAGAGAAGGAAAAGTCATCTAAAGTCACAATGTTGGTCCCTAAGAACTTGAACCACATGTGACAGTGAGCTTTTAGAAGCTTTTTAGAACATGAGAATTTATACAATAAAGTGCCCCCAAAAAGCCTAGTACTGGCAATGAATGGCTTCTGTGCAGCTTAATGGTGTTGGACATGACAACAGGAAAAGGCTCATAACTAGAGACTTGGGATATGGTAGGAAAGCCCTGCCCTAGAAGCTCTGCCAGGGGCTTGGGGTACAGCTTAGTACCTCTAAGACCCACTCTGAGTGCATTACTCCTCATCTTTGTCCATCTGTGATGAGCTACCAAAAGAGCTCAGACAATGTAACTTAGAAAAAATGAAGGTTTATCTGAATCAACTTTTGGAAAGTCCAAGACCACACACAGTAGCAGCATCTGACGAGGAACTTTAGACTACCCCGGCAGGAGAGTTCTTGTTGTAATAACCCCACTTTGAAATAACTGCTCCACTCCCTTGGTAACTGCATTCATGGTGACAGAGTCTTTATATTCTAATGACCTGTTATAAGGCCCCACCTGCCACCCTCTTACTTTGGAATTATGCTTCAAACTGAGCAATCTGGAGGCACACATTTAAACTGGAACACCTTGCTACATTTCTTTCTCTGAACAGAGCTACCATTCCTTTTTTGGTGCCTTCTCTGACCACTTCCAGGAACAATGATGACCAACCCTGCCCCACTCACAGCCTTCTGAGTTGAAAGTGAAAGGGAGGCAGGGCTCAATTTGAGAAGGCAAAATATCACCTGACTGGGAAGCAGGCCTCAAGCCTCCCTCCACTTTCAGTGGCCATGATATCTACAAAGCAGTGCTAGAAGATATCTTATAGTTCTTCTTACTCCTAAACTTTCAATACCTGTGTCCTACAGTTTCCAAGTGACAACTGGGGGCTCAGCAGTCAAACTGATCCTGAAGAGGCTCTGACATGACCACATCAACAGTTTCTATTGTGGGGAAGGTCAGGGACTCCTTCAGAAAATAGCTGATCTAAACAGAGCCCAAGGAGTGTCATGGTAACACTGCTCGCAAGCTGCCAGAGGTAGGGAGGAAACACAGCCAATATGCCTGTGCAGCTGCCACATTTCAGAGCAGCACTCAAACCTCGTTAATATCATCTTGCTTAATACTGAGTCCCATAGATCATAAGCTATTTTTACTATGGGCTTAACAGATTTGAGAATTGTCTCTCTGCCAACACTTCCCAGTCCAATACAGAAGACGGTGCTATCTGAGAGCCTCAGGACCTTGGGCTACTTGGGTGAAAGATGCAACAGAAACAGAAGATACTGGATACTAAGGAGCAAAGATTCTCACTAGGACCAAAAGCAAGGAAAGGGGAGTACACGGTAAGAGCATGTGAAAGTGTGCTGCAGACTTCTCAGGAAACAATCACGCTGTTCCTCTTCAAAGACTCAACAACAGATGTGGGCAAGAAGCTGGGAGAGCTCAGTCCTCTGCCTGCTCACCATGGGCCCTCCGGTCTCAGTTCTGATCACAAGCTCTGCCAGCTGTCACCCATCTCCATAATCCTTACCTCTTCTAACAGGCATGCATAGGCCAGCAAGCCCTGCACCTGCTTTGTAAAAGGGAAACACCTAGACACCATATATTACTGCTTAATGCCTACAAGTGAGAGCTTTTGTGAAATGCCCTATTGCTAAGCAACAGGCTCCCTCACTTGTATGGAAATAGGAACTCGAGCTTTTGGTAAGAACAGCCAGCACAGAATCTGGCACACATAGCAGATTCCCCGTGACTGCTATCTTGTGTCCAGCTTTAAGAGCCAGTATAGATGCCACCTGTACCACATTATTCCTAGTGGCCTCTCAAAGAAACAATGGAGACAGCCAAGGCCCACTGAGTGCTCTACAGTGACTCCAAAACCAACCACCTCTCTAAGGCTTGGTCAGATGGGGGCAATGACTTCAGGCCTGCCAATAACTAGACAGGTAAACAGGAGGGGTCTACACTACACAGAATATTTGAAGCTCTTTGGGGGTTCTGAAACCCAATAAGCACAGAAGCATCATACTCAGCTCAGACACAAGTAACAGCAGTTTTATATTCACTATTATTCACTATTGAAGAATATAATTCTATGTGCCGTTTTGTTGAAACTCTGTCTAGTGAACTGTGTTAGGAAATTCAGGGAGAGGAGACAATAAAGGCACGACAACACAAAATAAAATGTACTTATAAAACAAAGTTGGACCAGGTATAATGATAAGTGTTTTTAATCTAGGCTACTGAGGAGACTGGGGCAGGAAGGTCATTTGAGTCTAGGAATTCAAGACATCTCTACAAAGAAAAATAAAATTAAGAACATTAGATTCTAAGACTGATTCTAAAGATAAGTGACATACAGGGCTTCCCTAGACAGAAAAATAGGTTCTGGTCCTTTGGACAGAAAGGAAAGAACCACAGAGCAAAATGAGGCAGGGCTTGGAGGTTGGTGTGGGGATGTTTGTAAAAGTTGGTCCCCTGCAGCAGAAAGGCTATCAGTATCAGAGTCTGTTGAATGTAGTGGCTTCAAGTCATAGGTTACTTTACCATTCCATGTTTCCTGCAGTGCAGGCTAGAGAAGTAACCACCCACCCACCAATCACTGAAGAGTTTTGCAGAAAGAGAAATAGTGATGAGCAGTCCCTGTGGGTTGTGGGTTCTCTCCTCTGCCATGTCGCATTGCAGGGTTAACTAGGTGGCTTAGTTGGTTAGACAAAGGAGAAATCTTGTAGAATTCCAGCTAGAGTTCGAGGCTTCTGGAAAATTATCTTGTCCAAGGTTCAAGTGATACAGATGAAGAGACTTAAAACTTTCTCTCTCTCTCTCTCCCTCCTTCCCTCCCTCTCCCTCCCTCCCTCTCTCCCTCCCTTCCTCCCTCCCCCCCTCTCTCTCTCACACACACACACATGAGAGAGAGAGAGAGAGAGAGAGAGAGAGAGAGAGAGAAAGAGAAAGAGAGAGAGAAGCATTTTTCTCAAGAATACATTTCTGTGATCTCTGTCCAGTTCTTTGGCATTCCTGATATTTATCTGCCTCAAGCAAACTTTTTCTTGCATGTCAAGAGACTAACACTTCAGCTCCTTTTATTGCTATATCAAAATCCAATTAATTATCTTCAAAGCCAACTCCAGTCCCTGGGCATACAAGAAACCTCAAGAAAAAGAGCATTCTCCAAATTCCCTCAGATCACAAGGTATCACTGGCTCACACATCACTACACAGAGCATCAATGGGCTCGCATACTACCCCGAATCATGACTGGCCCTAGGTCAGACTCAGCTCCACATGCCTGTTGCCTCCATCCCTACATGCCAATTCAAGCTATTTTATGCAGGTGATAAACAAATGCTCAGAAACTTAGCTTACTATAAAATTGCATTTTTTCTGACACTCATCCAGGTACCATCTCAAAATACCATGTTGCCTTCAAACCTTATAAGCCTGCACTTACACAATCAAACTAACAATCTACCAGGCTAAGTATGCAGCAAAAGAAAAGAATTGCTGGTACAGACTACAGCTTGGCTCTACAGCCATGCCCAGGAACAATGGGACACCATTGCTACTATGCCTCTTTGGAAGCAAGTTAAGACTCAATGCAGAGATGAGACTCTGCCCATGGTCTCACATGTGAAGCGAGGAGGTCCCAGCTCAGCTATCTCAAAAGGTACTGCTTATGGCATGTAGTATAGTGCTGGGAAGACAAACTCCCGATGCCTAGTCCTTAGCTGGGCGGACTCACTCCATATACAGCGCAGGATTGGATTCATTGATAAGGGAGCCCCATAGCAGCCTAGAAGTTTTACACTGCATCCACACTCAACCAAGGATATCTGAATGCAAGCAAGGGGAGGAATAGGACATAGAACTCTACCTCCCAAAGCAAACCAAGGCACAAATCAGAAGGGAGGTTTTAGAATCCTTTCCACAGACCAGGACTCAGATGCCAGCACACGGAGTGTAGACATGGCCCCAGCCAGACAGCTAAGGCATATTGGCACCACCATAATTTGTCCATCCACCAATATGCTCCACAAAAAACACCCATATGCTTTCTTTTAGCTTCCATATGTTTTTTTAGCAAGGAAACTAAAATATTTCATTAGTTTTGAGTAATTAATAATTACTTATTTCACAATAGTCACCCTCATTAAAGAGCGAAAATAGCTGATTAAACTGCAGGATCCTGGCTTACAGTGGAAGCTTTTTTTTTTTTTTAAATTCTTCCTGTAGGAATTGAGTAAGAGTAGAAGAGCCAGTGTGGAAACAGCCACATTACAGGGAAAGAAACGTTATCATACACGTAGCTCTGCATTCCTCTTGACTGAAACATTATGATTTAATAAAAAGAACATGGATTTGGGGATCAGAAAGACTTTGGAATCCACTCCAGTTTGGCTTCTGTGAGCAGCACTTCTGAGGAAACAAAGGGTGTTGAAAAGATAAAGCCTGCTGGATTCCTTCACCCTAGTCCTCCCCAGTTCCCAAGGAGGACTTCAAGGCCTTCCCTCACTCTAGCTGTGGGCCTGGGTAGCACATGACCCAGGAATGCTGGCAGTGAGCCAGAGCTTGTAAGTAAGGTGTGGCCTATATGAAATGTTCCTCAAATGCTAATGACCAAGGGACCTTGTAGCAATGCCTACTGATTCAAGATGTTTAGGGTAGATCTGGAATCAGCATTCGTGGGAGACTCTCAGGTAGCATAGAGATTGCTAGTCCTCAGAGGAGGCTCTGAACGGGGTAAGGACCTAAAACAGATCAAGTGAGAAAACAGAACAAATAAGAACAAAGTAATTTTGTCTGTCTCATCATGCAAGGATAAGGTTTACTAACAATTTAGATCAGTGGTTCTCAACCTGTGTGTGGGGATCCCCTCAGCCTACCCTTTCACAGGGGTCACATAACAGATATCCAGCATATCAGGGATTTACATTATGATTCAAAACAATATTACTGTTACGAAGTAACAATGAAAATAATTTTATGATAACGTGAAAGCCTGTATTAAAGAGCCACAGCATTAGGAAGGTTGAGAACTTTTGATTGAGAAGACAGGATGTATTCAACTGCTTAGTAATTAGGGTATTCATTCCATTTTAGAGACAACAAAACTGAGACCCAAAGAAATCAAGTACCCTTGAGAGGGTTATGGAGCTAACAGAGAGGATCCATGGGCCTCTCAGAGTGGTGTTGTGCCAGCAGAAGAGACAGGAAGTGCAGACAGCATCCTGCATATGGTGCTGCAGGTGTTTCTCTCCATGCTTCCTTCCCGAGGAGCTGCTCCCCCCCACCCCAGGCCTGACCTTTGCTAAGCTGCACCCATGCTAACAGCCCAACCTGTGAGGTGAGGGTATTGGCCCTGGCAACCCCTGGTGCCTGCCTCTTCTGGTTCTGGCACAGGCTTCCACATTCTGCCTCCTACATAAGCTCACAGTGAGCCACCAGCACCAAGTGTAAGTTCACACATGTGACAGTCATTACAATTTGACAGAAACCAAATTCTAGCTGTCCACATCTGGAATTTGGAGCTATGTATGGACTGAAATCTGTCTGTAAAAAGCCTCATGCTCAGTTCTGCGGAGAAGAAACAACAAACAACGTTACCCAAAGCACCTGGCTGATATGTCAGCCAATAACTCAGTCAGGTTTTTGTGACCCTAACTGCTTTTTGCTTTCCCTCAGCTCAAAAAGACAACTACTCTAGAAATTTCAACTTTTTTTTTTTTTCTGAGACAGGGTTTCTCTGTGTAGCCCTGGCTGTCCTGGAACTCACTCTGTAGACCAGGCTGGCCTCGAACTCAGAAATCTGACTGCCTCTGCCTCCCAAGCGCTGGAATTAAAGGTGTGATAAGATGAACTCAGAGAGGGGGGATGCCTTGCCCCAGGTGATGCTGTAGGCTGGTATCAGGACTAAGGATATTCTTGCCGCTTCTAGCCCTCATGACACACAGAGTTCACTGTTTCACTCTGCAAAGCAATAAGAGCCTACTACCCAAGTAACAAAGAAGAAATCCATATAACATTACAGCTTCTATCTCCACAAAAAAAAAAAAGAAGAAAAAGAAAAGAAAGGCTGATTAATCTTATTCAAGGCAATTTCCCAAAAATGAAAATTAACATTTCATAGGGCAATATAAATAAATCCATGAGAATTAATTTTGTATTATTCCTCTAATGAGTCACCATGTAGAAAATGGAGACAGCCAATGGTGTACAGGAGGCCAGAAGTCAGCTCTTGTTGTAGTACAGAGACCAACTATTTGGAAATGATACCTCATGTTCTTTAAGAGTAAACAGGGTGTATGATTTCAAATCCCATGAAGTGCAGCTTTAAATAGATTTGGTTTGGAAATGAGACAAGGAACACACCACAGTGATGGATCAAGATCAAAAGCAGAGGGAAAACAATGATTACACTCATTGATATCTGCTGACATGTATACTGTCAAGTCTACTTATGGACTGAAACTGTTGTTCGGTATTATTCCCACTAATACCCATTTTTACCACAAGACTGCTTTACATGTGTATCTCATGCTCCCAGAATATTTAGTTCTCCATCTCTCAAAGGTTGAAACCATTCTATCCTTTAGGTCACACCAGTTTATAAATCCAAAAGATCGGGATTACATTGCTGGATAGATGACTGACAAACCAATACATAGACAGACAGAAAGACAGACAGAAAGACAGACAGACAGATGGGGTACACAGATGTTGGTAGATAGGTGGAGAGATAGGCATATAAGTAAATAAGTAGGTAGAGAGAGAGAAAGAGAGATACTAAATTTCCTATTTTAAAGAGTATTCTTTATAACTTTACAAGGTTTAATTAAAATATCTCTTTGTCTTGAGATAGACTTCGGTGGAAAAGTGAATGCAGCTAACTAAATGATCCCTGAAAGCTTATTGTATCAGCATTGAATAAATGGAAACTAAGGAAATAGGTATGTGATACGTGAAGTCCCTGGAGGAATAGCACTCTAGATCGCTGATCATGTTTTAAATCCCCTGTGGTCTTAGCATTCTGACCATCCTAGCTGGACACATGGTTCATCCTGGAAAGTCAACGGACAGAAGAGGAGTCTACTTCTTTGTTGGGGTGTTGATGGTGGGTGAGTGGGCCAGGTCCCCTGAAAGGTAGCACTATATCAGTGTCAGAGAATGGGGGGAGGTTGGCTCCCTTCCTTTCTGACTTACAAGTACTTGTCACAGGGACATTCAAAAACTAAAACAAGAAATGCCTTTAGGATGTTTTCTTTTGACATATTTGTCCATGAAAATATGTCAGAAACAAGTTTTTGTGAAGACATTTTGTATAACACAGTAGCACTAAAACAAAATATATATATATATATATATATATATATATATATATATATATATATATCTTGTATTTCTAAATATACATTTCTTTATAGCAATTCCTTTTGTAGGAATAAGAAATAATTCCAACTTGACTCACAAATCTGTTAATTCTAGAAGTTTCTCAATTCATGTCACCCACCTGCATCACATTTAGTATAATTGATAAATATTAGCTTTAAAAATCATATTAGCCTAAAACTATAATTTCCATTTGATGATAAATTGATAATTTCTGAGATTATGGGGCAATAGCAACCAATTTTAGGTTTTTTTAAAGAACTATGTGAAGCCATGCTTGCAATTCATGATCACTGAAATAGTACACTGAAGTTAACACAGTGTTCTACAGAACAAATGTTTACAGCATTCCAAATGATCCAATCTTAGCTTTCTACTCCAAGGCCTCAAGTTAAGAGCAGAGCATCATGTTGACCTATTAGTAAAGAAAGTGGCAGATCACACTGAACACAGCAGCAGCACAGGAAAGTGCAACTCTCAGCAGGTTGTCTATAAGGAAGAAAAGACGAGTTGAACTAATGATGCCCCTTTCTCTTCTACCGCTCTCCATTTTCTAGGTAACCTCATGAGGAAGGTCTCTGTAATGCTCTCTCTGACCTTTATGATACTCCACCAGCAGAGAGGCACAAAACTATGAAAGACTACCGTAGTCTTTGTGTTCTTTTCTCAAGGCAACTCTGCAATCTGTGGTTCGGGGCTAGATGATTTATCAGGCAGAGAAGACACAATGGCTAACACAGAGAAGCATTCTACTCTTCATTCAGAGCCAAACAATTCTGGCAGTCTACTTTAGTAAAAACTACACTCTAAGAAGGAGCATGAGGAAAGAAGGTGGGAAGTCTGCCTGCCACGCATTGCCCAATCACAGGATAAGAACTGTGCAAAAAACTTTCCTACTGTATCGCAAAACTACAGGTTCTCAAATGTCCATTAAAGGTCAATTTCCCAAACTATCCAGATTTTTACATTTTAGGTGCTAAAAAGATAGAAATTGAAAGGGAAAAGTAAATCAGAGTCTATTGACCATAAAGTACTGCTGTATCTCTTCCACGGGGACTCAACCTCAAGCACCACAGCTCAGACATCTATTAGCCTTACAGGATTGGGAAGACTCAGGCCTCTCTTACCTCCAGCAGCTTTTAGCTTTTGGAATGGACAAGGGTCACAGGCCCAGCCAGACGATGTGCTCAGCTCTGTAAATTAAACAGACAGAAGTTACTTGTGGGCACTGGGCACCGAGTCCACGTTTATCCATCACTTTGCAAAACATTTCTACATTCGTTATCTCAGTTCACCCATGAACCTGATAAAGAAACAGGAAGAGATTATGCCATTCGTTTCAGAGAGAGGTAGAACTTCACAGAAGGACAGGAGAGGATAAGAACTGGTAATTCTTGTGAAGAATCTCACAAACTCAGCATGAAAAATGGTCATTTATTGTTCAGAAATGATGGCTTGCCTAAGACTATATAGTATGATGTAATATGTGGCAGAACATGAGTTCAGAGGCATTGACATTGGCCTAGGGACCTACATTTTCTGCCTCAGTTTCTCCTAGGCCATGAGGATAACGAACACAGCTCACTAACTTGACCTATTGGTCTTGGTAGAAGAGGATATTAAAGTCAAACCAGTACTCTGCCTGCCTGAGGAACAGGAACTGCACATGGCATTTAGAGCCAGTTCACCTTTCTTCCTCGTACCAATGGCCTTGGGCAAATTATTAAAGTTCTCCATCAACTTCCTCATATGAGGATGAAGATTATCTATATTACCTAGTCAAAACCTGTCCTCAGCTAACCCTTTGGTGGGGCAGGGAGATTGTCCTCTAAATCCACAGGGGTTGTACAAAATGCTAACATTTCTTTTCATGAACCAAACCCACACTAGTAGGACATATTCTGATATGTATATTTCTATGATCGGTGGCCCTAGTTTTCAAATATCATGAGATTACTTATATCATTCTTAAGTGGCCCCAGCACACACACACAAACACATGCACATGAGCACACTCATAGAAAATAAGATTAGAGAATCAATTCTCCTCCCAAAGCCGCAAAACGAAAGGCAGAGTTTTAGCTCCCGGCTAGCCACATTTTCAAGTTGGTGCCAAGGGCACTGCCTTAGGCTCAAGGAGATAGAGCTGCTGACAGAATGGCTAGAACACAGGGAACTTGTTTGATATTTTACACAGATGGACAGAAAAGTGCTCGCTAAAATGTCCAGTTTTCATAATTCATTCAAAATGCATTAGAAAAACATGGTTGATAAGATGCCCTGCCAAAAACTCATCTCCTCCCCCTTAACCATCCTTTAACATTATACTTTATTTTGTAGTCTAGAGAATACCACCCTCATTACATCCTAAATCATCTTTATTATATGCTCAATGAATCCTCATTGCTCCAATTTTACAAATCTAGCACCAGGTTTCAAAGGTCACAGAATTAACACAGAGCAGATAAAAATTTAACCTTAAAATTTCATACCAAGCACTTGCCTCTTATATGAGGTGAGAAGCCGCCTGATTAGAGAAAGAGACTTCAGGGACTGGAAAACAAGTATGTAAATCAGAAATTGCAATTGCAATTAAGCAAAGAATGCAAAACTCAGAAAAATAAATATCTCCTATTTTCTCTCATATGCAGAATGAAGAGTAATGATTTTAGGAGGAGAAAAGGGAAAGGAGGGAGAGAACAGGAGGAAAGAAGAAGAGAAAGTAGGAGGAAGGGAGACATGAAAGTTAAAAAGAGTCCCACTTGAGAGGAGTGGAGGACTGGTAGGAAAGCAAAAGGGGCCAGGAGTAAATGAAGTACAAATGAAGAGGACTAAAGTACATTGTATACACCATGCAAAGTTCATGATGAAAACCTGTCTTGTGTACAAATAATATATACTAATGGTAGAAATACATAACATATACCAATTTAAAAAATAACCAGAAACACACTCTAGTTTAGAATTATGCCTCACCACAGGTGAAAGGAAAGCATAAAGAACTTGGCATCTGTGGACTCAGCACAAAGTGACACATGACCAACAGAGCCAGTGTTCGTGCTAGGTTATCACGAAGTGACACTTCACGGATGCAGCGCCCATAAGCCAAGTGCTGGAACACAAGCCACTGAGAAAAACTCTGATGCAGCAGCAGGGACTTTCAGACTCGCTTTTACCCAAAACTGTCCTCACAGGTCACAGAAAAATTGAAGCCTTCCAAACACTGCAGCAGCATGTGTTGGTGCCCCAGCATGTGGCCCGAGTGTTACATGTCCTCAACGGTTCCCATGTGTTTCAGAAGGCAGGGAAACTTTGATAAGCCATGAGGAGACAGGACAACTGGTAAATCTGGTGACAGCCATTGGCAATGAAGGCAGATCCCCTTCACTACTTCTGTGGATTTTAGGCCTGCTGACCCCAAACATGGAGGAGATTTATCATTTCTCAAACTACCTTCCCTCTCCCATGAAGAATGTTCTCCTCTCCAGATGCAATTTCAGCCAAAAACAATCTATAGATCCAAGCTCAGACTTGTAAATTCTCAACCTATTAATTGGAATTTATGTAAAGCAGGACTCGGGACCTAACTGAAGCTAAAAGAGCATGATTAAATTTTTTTATTTATCCTAATAAAACCAAGCAGATACATAAAACCTACAGTGAAAAGAAGCAGAGAGGGACAGGTACAATGCTTGACAACAAGAATAGTTTGGTGGGGGAACACAGACCATGGTGTACAACAGACTATTTGAATAGGCTTTTCACAAACAATGCTTTGAATCTACTACTTCAAGCAAGAAAAAATTTAAAACCTAAAGTAATGATGCAAAAACTTATCAACAAAAAGTCTAACAAATGAGCAATACAACAAAGCATTGTAGGAAAAACAATTCTGCTGACATAAATTTAGCCCTTCATCCCAGACATTCTGAACAAGGAACACCGACAAGCCAAGAACCATAAAAGCAGAGAACGGAGATCTGGCCTCCTTTGGAATTCATTCCCAACCTAATAGCTAGGGCTTGTGAGGAAAGATACATTTTTTTTATTTCTCTTGTCAGAAGCCTGAACTATGACTGTCTATCATCCACTTAGAGAAGACCAAAAACTATTTCTTCTACATTTCTTTTTACTTTCATAAAGTTCAAATGGCAAAAAGATTACTTATAGTGAGATTTATTTAAAGTAAATGATGTTATGATATTAAATGTGGAATTCTGTCCCCAGAGGTAACTGAGATGTTAGCTCAGGAAAATGCAATAGAGGACAACTATGGGCAACCCTAACTCTGACCGTCAAAACTGAAGTGATTCCTGCCTGCACGGTCGCCACCATTCTAAGACCCCTATCAAGAATACAGCATATCCCATGGCTTAAAAATGATCTGGTTGTCTCATTAAAGTAATGTTTGTCAGTTTTTAATTGCTTCCCTCCCTGATTTTAATTTCCTCACCTGTCAGCATCGATCAGAAACAGTGAAATCATCTGACATCCTGGCTGATTATGTTTAAATTAATCAAGAATTTTTTTAAAGTAAAATTGCTTTGGCCTACAGGTAATCCACAATTTCATAATATGTTTTTAAGAGGGCCTACGATGGACAAATCTAGAAATTCAATGGGAGACACGAGGAATCCTGACGAGAAATTTAAGTTACTTTCACACCTACAGCACTGGACGTTAAACAGCCAAGACTATCTTGAAAAAGAAGCTTCATCAACTAGCACTCTCAGAACAACAGTGAACAGTGCCTGCCCAGGGACAGGAAAAGGTGTAGCTATCTCAGAATATCTGAGAGACAGATTAGGAAGAAATAAATAAAAATCAGCTTGCCTTAAATAATATAGCTTAGTGTAATATAATGGATAATAAATAAATAATAACCTGGCTACTTGGAAGTTGCATTTCATATTGATAACTGTTAACACTTAGATAGATGGTTTCCATGAAGATTAATCAGAGCAACTAAGGGAGGTGTGACTGGTGTCATTAGTAATCGTAGAAATCTTTGCATGTGACAGAAGCAAGGCTGAGACACAGAACAACAAGAGAATTTCTATTTGTTTCCTTAATGTTCTTTACTGTGTACAGGCGTTTTGGCTCCACATATGCCTGTGCACCATATGTGATATGTGTATCTAATGCCCAGAGGCGAGAAAAGGGCATCAGACCCTTTGGAACTAGGGTTACAGACAGCTTTGAGATGCCACGTGGGTGCAGGGAATCTAATCCAGGTCCTCTAGAAAGGCAGCAAACATTGAGCCACCTCTCCAGGCCCAGCAAAGTAAGTAGTCACCTAGTGATGAACAGGTCTGGTCTCATGAGCTATGGGAACTAAGCAATGCACCACAGTTACCCAGAAGAGAAGGGAAAATATAGTGTTAAACCCTCCAGACATAATTATTCAGTGCTAATATCTATCAAAAACAGTGTTTCAAACACACTTAGGAAACCTTCAAGCACTAAACTCTTTTACAGGAAGTAAATGAAATGACAGGAAAATGCTCTGTAAGGCATTCTGGCAGGAGATGATATGAATACACTGACATTATTCCTACCCAGAAATAGAAACACACATTGATATCATAATAATCGGGACCCAAAGTGAGCACATAATAGCAGCATACATGAATGTTACTTGCCCTTCAGAAGGCTCCTGAACTAAACAGAAGGAAGGAAGCCAGATGCAGGCAATGGGGGGAAGAGAACGGGGGGCTGGACATAACAAACATAGGGGTTAGGTCTTAAAAGGGAGCAGCTTTAGAACCAAATTTAACCAACTCTTAGTATGTAATGTGTCAGTTCCTAGCAGATTCAAGATCTACTCAACTTCAAGTGTCCCCTTAATGTAAAGTTATTCAGATACTCTGATGAGGTTTGATGAGTCAGTTCTTTGTAATTTATCATTACTATTTACTTAACATTCACAGCATGTCTCATTATGGCATCTTCAAACAAAACTTGTCTTAGTTTATGCTCCCCTTGTCTTCTCCCTCATGCCCTGACTCCCCTTATCCTCTGCTTTCCACTCTTATGCCCTGGCATCCTGTCCACAGCACCATCTTCCCCATTACTACTCTTCTTTATACTCTGGTAAACACATAAAAACTATAGGCTAGGCTCTGCATGTCTTCAGATATTTAAACTAAAGATAAAAGATATGTGTTTTTATCTTTGAGTCTTGAATTACCCAATTAATATCATTAATATGCCATTTTTGTGCAAATTTACTTCATTTTTCTTCTGAAGCAAAATCTCTTGCTTTTTTCCTTAGGCTAAGAACCTTGACCAGCCTGAAACTAGTGACCTTGCTGCCTCTGCCCCCAAGAACTGGAATTACAAAACGATGCCACTACGCTAGCTCATTAAATAGAAGACTACCACAGTACACAGTTTCACTTGTAGACCACTAATACTATATTGGTCAGTCACTTCTGACTGATCACACACCCTTAAGAGATTTAACAAACTTAGTTTCTTGAATCCCAATTCAAGTCTTTGTTAAAAAAACAGAGGAAGGTATCTGGAATGACATTGTTTTATTGCAAAAAGATATACAAATGAATAACTACACCTAATTCAATGCATGTCCTATACAATGTATATAGAAAATGTGTGAACTAAAATTTGCTGGGCAGGTCAGTCCAGCATTCAGGAAGCAAAAGCAGGTGGATCTCTGTGAGTTTGGGGCCACCCTGGTCTACATAACAAGCAACTCTAGACCAGCCAGGCTACACAGTGAAAGCCTGTCTCCAAAAAATAATGATAAAAGTAATTAAATGTTTAATTTGTAAAACTAGTAATGTAAAAGTAAATCTACAACTTGAGTGTTAGATTAGGGATCCATTAGGAATAAAGATACTCACAATGAGGCAGACAGTCACCAGTGAAACTTGAATAAGGAGTGGACATTATTTTTTTCATGAAGACCATGAAGGTAATTATTAAAAATGTGAGCCATTGAGAAATTTCATGACTAGGAAAACAGTATTTGTGGAGTTATTAAGCTCGAGGTGCAAAATAGAAAAGGAAGTGATCCTGGTGATCCTGGAGTGTCTGCACGTTTTTCATTGCTGTCTAGTAAAATTGTCCACAGAAGGGAATGGAAGAGACACGGAAGGAGGAGAACTCCTGAAATAATACATTCTGACAACCAAGTGTAAGAATGTTTTAAAAAAGAGCAAAACTGCTGCAAAGGTCGAAGGCAAAACAACTAATCTAGCAAAAGGGTAATGTGTATAATACATAAAATGGTTGACAGGGTTGGGGTGCTAGGGCCTAGGAGGGAAATGGGGATGTCTATCTGAAAAATACAATGCAACAAATATGCAGAGTGAACAAGTCAGTGACATAAAGGACCCTTTATGGGAACAGAACTAGAGACAGTCCTCTTCTAAAGAGCCTACAGTTGCCTTTGTCACCCAAGATTGAGACATGATAGATACACTGATGTGTGCGACTGTAACAGTCTTTTACTATATGTACCTCTGATGTTACAAATATACCTAACAAATTTAAAAATGAAACAAATTGCACTTGAAATTTTCAAACTAAGTTAAATTTGATGAAGTAATATCTTATAAAAGTTTCAAAACAGGGTTGGATATTTTAAATACATTCATTCTTCAAAATGTTCTTGGAAGCCACTGCTATTTTTGTTGCTCTTACAAAGGACATGTTTCCCAGGATGGGACTAACATTGAAGACTGACATTCATAATCAGATGATTATGTACTTCCCATCCCAGGGGATCCAACTCCCTCTTCTGATACTCTCAGGGCCCTAAATATTCATGTGGTGCACATAGGGAACATTAAGTATGTGCATGGTGCACACACAGGCCAACACCGATATAATTATCCATAGCCAAACTTTAGTTGGAGCCCTGTTCATCTTATGGAAGAGATAGGGGAAGGATTGAGGGACCTGGAAGGGCTAGGGACTCTAGAAGAAGACCAACTGAGTCACCTAACATGGACTCTTGGGAGCTCCAAGAGACAGGACCACCAACCAAAGAGCATACACAGGGTGCACCCCACCTGGCTCCACGAAAAAATGTAGCAGATGTATAGCTTGGTCTTGATGCAGGTCCTCAACAGCTGCAGCAGGGACTGTCTCTGACTCTGTTGGCTGCCTATGGATCCTGTTCCCCTAACTGAGCTACCTTGTCTGGCCTCAGTGGGAGACAATATGTCTAGTCCTGAAGTGACTTGATATGCCAGGGTGGGCTGGTATCCTGCCACTAGTCAGAGGAGAAGAGGAGGCAGGTGAGAAGAGGGACCATGTGAGGGGCAGACTGGGAGAGGGGCTACAATTGGTATGAAAAGTAAATAAAGAAACAGAAACAACAACAACAATAAAAAACAGAAAAACAGGAAAAAAATGTCTTTAAAGCTAAAGGTGAGGTAACCTAAATAAGTTCATAAGCCTAGGAAGTGAGTTTGGTACTGGAAATGTGTGACAAGAACAAAGACAGGAGGGCCTGAAAGAGGCCTAGGAGTTGGACAGCACAAAGAAATGCAGGAGCAAACACAGATAAGGGAAAGCACTGTTTATCCACTTGAGAGGGAAATGCTGGTGACAGGGATGTCTTGGAGGAAATGGCCAGGGGAAACTGAAGCTGGCCCTGGGGATGTGTCCGGTGTCCATGTCTCCACAGCATGACCATCAGAACACTAAGGCTGCAATAATGGGAAACTCAGTTTCAGAACAATGCAGTGAACATCAACAAATGCCAGGCTGTCCGCGGGAGAACAGAACAGTTGCCTCCAGAGCTTACATTTGTCATGGAGGGGTCAGACATGGGAGGAGCCATGAGGAGAGCCATCTGTGAGTGACTTCACCTGTGCTACCATCATGGACACAGTGGGGAGTCTGCAGTGAAGAATGGGCATTGAGGGTCTTGTTGCAGATACTGAGCAGCTCAACCATGGGAGAAAAACAGGAGCACAGATAAATCCCTGGTTAAAACATTGAAGGATGGCTTCTAAAGAACATTTCTGGGTAAAAACCATCCAACAAAGCCACAAATTCCTGTCATCCATCAAGAAGTAGAACACCCTACTGTCCTTCCTAATTTTTCAGATAAACAATGCAAGATCCTACCCAATAACAGGAAGGCAGAAAGGAACCACGTAATCCCAGACAATGTACAGAAGTCAGTCACCAAAACCGTAGAACTGCACAAGTTCTAACTCACAAGGGTAACCTACAATTCAATCAGATCACACTTCAGGGTGCCCAAAAGGTACACAGAAGAAGAATCAAGAAAGGTTCATAATAACAGAATGCTAACAATGGGAAGAGAGTGAGCAAATGCTGGATGGCAAGTGGACCTGAGACACAGCATTCAGTTCCTCTGAAGTTAAGACCAATTCATTTGAAAAGCTGCAAGCCCCCTTATACTTTACAAAATTCATCCACATACATCCCAGACAGCAGCAGAACTAGCAAGGGCCAGTGCTCCCCAAAGCTACCCTAAAGCAGAAGTGAAATACAGGGAGACATACAGCAGTAGCTGCGTCTAGTTCTACCATATTCCTGCTTTCGAGTATCACAGTCTAAGTTTCGCTAAACAAGGAGACAAAGAGATCACAGAAAATAATAACCATAGCTAAAAGAGAAAAAAAAAAAAAAGGAAACTTTATTAAGCAACTACACTCTCCTCAAAAAATGAGGAAATAAATGTGAGGTATAGTGACAATTCTAGAATTTGGGTCTCTTTCAAAAACAGAAATATTATAGGAATGTGATTATGTTTTCATCTCAAGTGTGGGGCTATGGGGTTGCTTCAGATACTTCAGCAGCTGACTATTATGATTTGCCTCGTGCTCTAGCAGAGGCATGGTTTGGTAAGCTGAAGATAGTTTCTGTGATTTGGAATTCTGGGAACTTTTCAGAGTCCCAGATAATTGCTCGAGTCCCAATAGGCGGGGTTGGTAGTGGTGGATGTTCAAGTGGATTGGCTGTGGTTTGTTAGTAGTAGTAGTGCTCAAAGAGGAAACAAAAGGAAAGCAATTAGATCAAAGACCTCTCTCTCTCCCTCTCTCCCTCTCTCCCTCTCTTTCTCTCTCTCTGCCTCCCTCCCTCCTCCCCTCAACACATCCACCTCCCCCTCCCCCTCTATCCTTCTTTCTCTCCTATGTAATGATAAGGGGTGGAATGGGAGGGTATAAAAGGAGGTAAAAAGAAGAACCCACAAAGTAACTGAGACTGACTCTGGGGAGAGTGCGGGAAGGAGAGAATGAAAAGAGGGGGGCACAGAAAGGAGATGAGAGAATTATAAATATTATACCCCAAGAAAAGTGGAGCTTTTGAGGTAAAAGAAATACAACTACCTCACTCAATCATATTATATACATGTCAAAACATGACACCCCACCCCATAATTCTGCAAAATCATTACATGCACATTATAAACTAAATAAAATGTGCTAGAACATGTTCAGTGGTAGAGCACTTGTCTAGCATGTAGAAGCTGCTCTAGTTTGTCTTTAATATTGGTAAAGTAAGCAAGCAATGGAGGGGTCCATGACTGTATAGGAGACCCCAAGAACTTAGCAGGAGTCTCCAAGTTCAAAGCTGTTTTTAGAATAGCACTAAGGTACAATTAACCTTCCTCACTGTGTTAACTGGCATTTGTACCAACTATGTATTGGTATGACTATTGGTCATGGGTAAAAGCGCCCATTAGTACCAGATTTTATCATGACCCATGACAGTAACAGCATATAGTCACTGCACTTAATATTTTTTGTTGGGCACAGAAGCAATTGTACATAAGACTCTATTGTTGATATATAATATTAATGTTACTATCTCCAAATCCTAGTTAATACTCTGAGGAAATGTCAAGTATCAACACGGCATCTATGCTAAAACTCAAAACTAATCGCATTTCACAAGCGTGTCTCAGCAGCAGTGCTGGACAAGCTGTATGCTCACGGCCTGGTGCCCATGGCTCAGTAGAATTCTATGACTACTTCTCCTCGCTGCTGCCTCCTGACTACTGTGCACAGTGCAGCACCTCCAGGCTCCTGTGGAGCAGGATCACACATGCATGGGCTGAGATGTACTCACTGATCCTGCCCTCGTGTCTTGCACACACAACATGGAAGACTTTGTTGTTTGGGTGGACTGATCCAAGATCAAGCAGCACATGCTGGAGTACAACTCTGATGTGGAAGCCCAGCAAGTCTTCTCACAGCTGCTCTCAAGTACAGGATGGGGAGAATCGCCACTGCATTCTTGGAAGTGCTTAGAATCTGGACTCATAACTAAATGACTGCATCTTGGGAGACAGCAAGAAGCAAGCAGTTGTGTACTGCTCTGGGTTCTGATAGCGTATCATGCCCTAAACTCTATGGTGTTGAAGTCAGCTGCCCCTCCCCGCCTTTGCTTTATTATCTTCAGATAAAACTCTACAGATGGAGAATTTGAGTTCAGTTTGTTTGGTTTTGTTTTTATAAAATCGTGAGACTTGAATGCGAAGTGTTCACTTTCTCATTTAAAGAAATCCTTTCCCTAATGCCAATAAATATCCTAACCACCTTCTTAAATACAAGTATAAACACATACATAAAACATTGCATTGTTATATAAATTATATGTAATATTATATATAAAAATATATTCATATGGATATATATACATACAATTCTGTTATATATAATTATGTGATTTATAACCCTATCCCAGTGTGATGGCCTTGAGATGCAAGCAGACCACTCCACAGAACCTGAAACAATGATGAACAAACTCAGGGTCTTTAAAGCCTGTGTTTTGATAGATGATTTTTAAAGGATAAACCAAGAAAGCCTATCATTTTGAGAAAAACAATCAGTAACATTTGTTTTTAATAATGATTCAAGTTATAAAGAAAATCAGAATTCTGGACATCTGAAGCATACTACTGTGCACCTGATTCTTCTGTTTTTTTTTTTTTTTCAATAAAATTGCTGGTGAAATTCACAACAACCGCTTTTGTTACAGAGAATGAAACACAGACAGCCTCTGTAGACCCGCACTATCCGCTGAAGCTGCAGCTCCAAGGTGACAGAAACATGATGTCACAGACTCCCCAGAGACCCAATGTGAGTAGGCAGTGAGTTTCAACACAGGTAATATGCAAGTCCTATGATGATTGCAGATTCCACGTCAGGACTAATGTTTAAGAAATTATCAGATTTCAGTGATTATCAAGATAAACTTTGGTAGAGGATCAAAGAAGAAAAGAAAACCCATAATTCCATTTTGGTTTTGTTTTAGGCATGTGTACATGCAGGCATGAGCATTCACACATGCATACACGTAAACAAATACACATATAGACACACCACACACACAAGAAAAAGGGGAGGTGAAATGTAACCCACACATGCTTCTTTTGACATGTACTTTCTCATATGAACGCTTTCATATTTTTTTCTCATTTTAAATTTCTAATATGAGAGATAATGTTAGCTATAACATAGTTGAATAGAAGTTCATTTTTTATTAGTTTAAGGGAATTCAGGATGAAATCACTGGAGTAGGTGGGATTTAAGCTCTCTCCTTGATGAGTATATCTCTTTAGGTTCTAAAGCCAGGAGGAGAGAAATACTTGCTACCTGTTCATCCTTAGGGAACTGCTATTTCACAGATCCTCTAAAACAACAACTCTATACAAACTCCCTATGCACTAGACCATTGCTTGGTAAAACTATCTATCTACACTGTTTATCTTACCAGAAGCACTCGTTACAAGTATACCCTGATCAGAATCCAGTTGCCACTATTAATTTAGCTATACTCTTGTTCACGATTTAGAGCCTGCTTTCTTATTGTAAAGTAAGAATGTTAAAGATGCCTTGTAAGAGGCAATGCAGAGTCAATGAATATCCAAGAAAGCCAGTGTGGAAACACTCACGTATCATGCCCATTGCTATTTTATCTAAATATTTCTTACCAAGAAAGCTTATATGCAATGTTCTCAAAACAGATCAAGACTATCTAGTTATATATAATCATAGGTTCAAAATTTGCTCCAATTCTGGACAAACTGAGTTAGATATAGAAAAGAAACCCACTACTTTATGGAACAAAAATATTCCAAGAGATGGTCCAGGAGCAGTGATTTCTCAACTCAAGAGCCCAAGACTTAAACTTTAGCCAGGAATGAAACCAGGACTGTGACAATGACCCAGGAACTACATCTGTTCCACCGCTGCTATGGTCTAGAGAGCAAGGAGCGTAGAACCATGGTCGTGCTCAGGCCTGCACTGACAAGAGAAGAGAAGAAAAGGAAATGAAGATCTAGCCAAGTTCATAGAGAAGACAGAACTTTTTTCCTTTTTCCTTTGACTGAAAATGTCTTCTTCAACAACACCCCTATACTTCTTTTTAAATCCAAAAAGAATAAGATAAAGGAACGTAAGGATGCCTCTATATCCAAGGTCAGAGCCAAAGACAAAAAGATGTTCTCATTTTTCTAAGAATAGGTTATAAGCAGAAAAGTGAGGACAAAAACCCTGATAAATTTCCTAGATTAGAAACACAATACTGGAGAAAAGACTCTACAAAAGTCACACAGAATTCACAGATAAATACAAAGGGAGGTAATCATTAAAGTAATTATATTACTCAGGTGTAATTTCAATTGTAAAGAAAAAAGCACAGCGACCCCTTTATTTGACTTTTCCTCATTAACTGAAAGTAAAATCACTTCAGCTAGCATTACCTCCATAGCATGATGGGGCCTCAAGGGCTGATTTAACAGGATGATACATTAGACTTGTAGACTAATGTATGGAAACGATCATCCCCCTTAACAGCCTTTGGATCTTCAATCAGGAAATTCAATTTTAGCTGCAAAACTATGTTTTGGCAAAAGTGCAATTGAACTCAGTGTACTTGTCACATTTCTAAATATACTCCGGTCACCATGACAACAGGGGAGACTGATGGATTGCTTAAAAGAGTACGGTATATTTAATTGTCAGCATTTTAAACTGACTCAGAAAAAAATGCTGTGTGATGGGTCTACTCACCATGGTTACTGCTGGCTAAGTCCATAATAATAAAAGGTTCTTATACGCACATCACCAATGTGCGCAAAACGAACGTAAAAGTCAGAAGGTCTGATATTTCTAGCCACACCGAACATCCAACTAGAGGTATAGAGAGTGTTTGTTCCCAACCAAGTACCACTCAAGAACCTCCCACCAAGATCAGTCAGGTAAATCCAGGATCTTCATCTGTAACCAGAGGCAGAAAAACTAGTCCTAGAACAGACCTCAACACTCATTCCTCTATTAGACTAAAGAGAAGAAAAAAGGTGATGTTTTCTCCAAGATATACCTAGAATCAGTGATGAGAGAGATTCTGTTTCTTATAGATCTGTTTCAAGTGGCATTCTCTTGGATCCAACCATTTCCTAAGCAAGGTAGGGGATTTTCTATAAGCTAGGGTATAGATGTAATTAGCAGACAGGGGTCCTACCCTGAAAGATCTGACATCCTAAGACAAGAGGAAGATAAAAATATAGATTACCAATCTATTACTGAGAATGAAACAGTCAAGTTCATTGATCATCTGTTTACTGCACAGAATATAGCATATATGGTAGAAAGTCCTCCATGTTATAAAAGTTTGCAAAGTGAACAACACAAACAAAACATCCAATACTAATTGTGCATTCAGAGAACCATATGCACGTCACAGATTATGAAAATAAGACGATAGAAGAAAATCAAGGGAACTCACACTGTTTCAACACAAAATTATGGGTGGTCTCTGTAAGGATACGGCATGAGGTCCTTGCATCATAATTCTACATCAGTGTTGTCTAAAATAAAAAATCAGGTAAAAACAACCTTGATTTGTACACTGAGCCATGGTCAAACATGTGTGTCTAGAGCTCACTGAGTAAAATTTCGAGAAGCGAGAGTGAGTGCATCCCCTAGGGTCATACAGGTCATAAAAACATTCCTAAAATGTTTCTACACACAAGAAAATCCATTATGTGTTTTCCAAGGGAAAGCTGTGTTAATACAATGCACTCCAAAAAGGCCACAGCAGGTCTACTGTCATAGCTAAAATAATGGTTTGGGTGACCCATGAGCCAACCAGCAAGTCTGGGTGAGGATTAACAAATGGCCTTCCTAGCAAGGACTCAGGTTTTATTACTGCTCTGTGGGTCATACTCGGACAACTGCCTAAGGAAGTACAGAAACTGACCACCATTATAGTGCTAAGGAACACGAATTTAAATTACAGTAGTCACAAGCAGACTATTAAAACAAAATCAGGATATAGTAACAATTCAAAGCTAAAGGAAAAATTCTGTGAATAGAATTATTAAACTGTGGAAATATTGGTTCTGCACTTTAATGACACTTTATTACTATACCAGTATATAGGTTCTATCCAGGGCAGAATACTTTCACAATGAATATTTGATCTACATAAAAGTTTAGAGCCATGGGAAATGGTTATGGTTATAGATAACAAAAACAACAGTCATTTGTTGAGTGCTTATTTTCTGCCAGTTTTATGTGCTGTCTTCTAATCTGACAAGAACTTCACTTTTATTTAACAAATGGCAAGCTGATGCTCACAGACATTACATAACATTTGGAATCACATCTGTATCAGTCAGACTCCTTTATCAGGGAACACTAAAGTCATGAGCTTCTTTTGCACTCTGCCTAGCACACTGAATTTAGGGGCCAATGACATGCTCACTTGTGACACTAAGTTTTGAAGCCCGGCTTCCTTTTCACTGTACCCGAGATTTTTCAAGACCGCACCTGATAAATTCTTATGCACAGACTCTAGTAGCAGTGGAGGGATGGACTAAAGGTGGAGCAGCTGCTCTAGAGGAAGCTGGGATTAATTTCATACCTAGAACATAGCTTGAGTATTGCATAGCCCGTTCTCTATACTCATCAAGGCTGCTGAAGCCCCCATTCTACTGGCACCAGGCACTTTCACGCCCCACACATAACTTCAAATTTCATAACATTTTCTGCCAAGAAATAATTGTGCCTCTACATAGTGGTATGTTTGCTGCAAGGATATGAGAAAGGGACCCTCACTTTTGAAGATGCATGGTGAATGGCAAGAGATATTGACAAGATATCAGCACGCAAGAAGGATGAGCTTAAATGGTTCTCCCCAGCATAGGAAGTGGGTGAGAAATGAGCAGCAAGATCTACTCTCTAGTCCCCCACGCTGTGTTTTCCCAGGATGATTCAAAGGTATGGCTCCATAGGTCTGACAAAGGAGACATCTCAAGAAGATGAAAGGATGTTTTTATGTCTGCTCTCCCGTGTTCTTACGCCCCTCCCTCTCTCTCTCTCTCTCTCTCTCTCTCTCTCTCTCTCTCTCTCTCTCTCTCTCTCTTTTATTTGTTCCTTCTCAAGTAATAACTATTAATTGTGCTATGCAGGCAGTGCTGAGATGAGTCTACCGGGAAGCCAGCACAGATCCATCAAGTGCTTTTAGTCCAAGCTTTTTAGAAGCAATTGCTTACCACATTTTCACTGATCTTTTTCTCACAGCTAGAATTAAAGTGGATTTTACCACACAACCACTCCAATGCCCTTCCCTCCCTCCTCCAAAGTGAGGACAGAAGAGGGTTATTGGCCTATGACCAGCAAAATCAGACATGTGTGGAAAAAAACCTATTAATTTAGTGTTTATAGACTCCATGTATCGGCATGAGACAGGTATCCTATATACTTTAAGGATTGGCAACCCTTTTGCAAGGAAGAAGATACTGGCCAACTCAGACAGATGAAGAAATGAATGCTCAGTGGCAAAGAACAGCTTGCCAGCAGGGACAACACAAATAGCAAATAGCAGATCCTAGAAGCAAACAAGGGTCTTGAGCATTGCGACTCACAGGAATACCAGCATCTTCCATTCTGTTCTACAGGAGAATCAAGGCTTCAAGTACTACTGAAGGTGAGGCCGTGCATGAGAAGAATTACAAAGCAATGGGGCTGACATAGATTCTGGAAGGATGGCCTCTGAACAAGACCACACTGTGTCTGGTTTCAGGGTACCCTTAGTTGAATCACAACAGCTCTTGAATTCACTGACAAAAATAATATTATAGTAAACTTGGTCCCTCACCAAGTACTAGGCTCCACACTACATGAGAAAGAGTCAAGTAGAGGTATATAATTAAAGATTGAGGACCTCTAGTTCAGAGAACACTTGGCTCATTATAAAATAAAATAATAATAATAAAATAACGAGCGGAAAACATCGATTTAGTCTAAGATCAAGCTGGGTCTTCCACTATTACCCCACATCCTCCAACGATAAACATACAAAGGATCAAAGAACAGGAGAACAGAGAATAATCTAGACTGGAGGCTCAGGTAGAACATCTGAGCAGAGGTGAGAGCTGATGTGTGCAGGCGGTATCCTTTCCTGCCTCCTTCACCCAGAGCGGGTGTGAGGTTATGTATTTTAAAGGATTCTTTATCAGGAGCTGAGCTGATGGGGACACTTGATGAAAATAGTAATTCAATCAAGAAGTAAAGAAACACTGGCATCTATGTTCTTTATTTTTGGTAGCTGTCTTTAAAAAAAAATGAGTTACCTTCCCTAATGGTAGGTATTTCTCTTTCCCAGTAAATATTGGGTAGTGTCACAAAATATTCTCGTTTTCGAAGTATTTTAGCTTATCAACAAGCCAGCAGGTTACCTTGAATGCATGTGTGTGGACCTCTGGGCAGTGGCAAGGATCCTAGCAAGAGAAAAAGTCTCAGTCCCTTCTTTCAAAAAGCCAAAATCTGATCCCTGGGGCCAAGCACAAAGTGTTTTGATTTTTTTTTTAAGTCAGCAAGTTATGTTCTCAATTATGAAAATACCAAATGCCAGATTCTTCTCCAGTCCAAGCAATAATATAAAAGCAGCCAATTCTCCTAAATCAGAATATTTTTAATGAAAATTATGACTGTTGAAGCTTTCCCTTCCAATGGCAATATCATTAGAACTCAGAATAAGAACACAGGTCACTTTCCTATGCTCTGTATTCTCCTCAGGCTCTGACCAAGCACTGTTCAACAGACACAGGATACAAGCCATTCACATGATTTTAAAAATCTCTAGTACCTTTTAAAAATGTTAAAAGTTTATTTCACAAATATATCCAAAATATCATCCTTTAAACGTGTAATACTAGCCAAATTTCAAGTACTCAGGGAGAGCTCGTGGCAACAGTTGCTGTTACACTGGATAGCACATCTCCAATTCTCTACTGCCTTTCCCCTCCCAGCCTACAAGCAGAGCACAGCATCTGCTGAAGATGAAGAGATAAATTTTATAATCGTTTTCATGATTCAGACATATTCAGATTTCATTGAACACCTTAGGACCAGAAGCCTACAGGGCATTGTGATGGCAAATTGCCATGGTTATAAAATTGTTCCATGCCACACATAAAGATGAGGAAAGCAAACGAGACTAAGGGGTACAGACAAAGAGGCAGTCAACCCACAGACGCAGACAGCATCAGGGTTGAGACTTGGGTTTTTACCGAGGCCTTTTGTGACTCAGAAACCATGTTATTTCTTGATCTAACTCTAATCACCACTCTTCCTTCTTGCCAAGCCTATGTGCATCCTTGGAAAATAGCACAAGGTAGGAAAAGTCCAACAAGACTATGAAGGTTCAATGTATAAAGATCCGTAAAGCATTGTGAAAACCTCTTTTACCCATTTTGATCCTGTCTTATTAAAAAGAACTTCTCAACAGAAAAACACTTAGGCAACATATTGACAGATTTACTGGTATTCTGTATGTCCAGTTGTTTTTGTCCCCACTGCAGAGGCTGTAAAACTAGTATCCCTGTTTTGAG